>NW_008331789.1:4318331-4321488 GCF_000622305.1 Nannospalax galili
ATGCCAAATTATACTTAACAGATCAAGAAATATATCTCTAGATAAGGTTTATTTGAGACCAACTGGTCATTCCCCAAGATTTATCTGCAGGACATTAGTTTTTATGTGAGAACAGAGCCCTAATCACTTCTGACAGATCCCACATGATCTGGCCTCTTATTAAAAATATTTTATTTATTATTTTTGCTATTTTGTCTTTTTTTTTTTTGGAGCTGAGGACCTAACCCAGGGCCTTGTGCTTGCTAGGCAAGCACTCTACCACTGAGCTAAATCCCCAACCCCTTTATTTATTATTTTTATTTCATGTGTATGAGTGCATTGCCTGCATGCATACGTGTTAAGTACACCTGTGTCATCACCAAAGAGCATCAGATCCCCTGGAACTAGAGTTAAGGATGGTTGTTAGCCACCATGTGGGTGCTGGGAATTAAATCCAAGTCCTCTGCAAGAGCAGCCAGAGCTCTTGACCACTAAGCTTTCTCTCCAGCCTGATCTAACCTTTTACTTAGTATGTCATAATAGGACTCAATTTTAACCCAAGCTTTGGAGAAGACAAATGATATTCAAACCATCATAGGCTTTCAATCCAGGCCCATGACTTCATCTGGTATTCAACCAAAGAAAAGCCAAGGCAGGTAATTTGACTAAAACCCATTTTTACAGACTCAGGCACAGACTCTAAGGTGTGACTACTGTATACACTGTGACTTTGGTGGCTCTTCCGCTACAATGCACCATCAGAACTGGTGACAGAGTCAAGCAAAGCATCTCTTTCATTGAGATCAGCCAAGATACAGGACATTCCACCCACCTGGGAAGGTGCCAGGGCAATAGGCATCCCCCAAGCCCCCCAAGCCAGAAGGTGCCTTCTTCTGTACCCCCTTCTACTAATGCAAGAGCATTGGAATTGTCTTTCCTGGAACTGGGTATGACATTTGCTCTGAGCCAACACCAGCTGACGGAGGCTTGGGTGGGGGCAGAGCTAGCACAGACACCAGTGTTACAGGAAAAGCCTATGTCTGAAGTCCTTGGGCTCAGGGAAGCCAGGCAGTGCCAACGATGAGAAGTAGGCATTCTTTCAAAGTAGGGAGTGAGTATAAGGACTGAGCAGGATAAAATGGCTGTGACCAGTATTTATTAAGTGCTTCCTACACAGGATGGGCAGTGGTTCCAACACTGGCATAGGTCGGAATCATCTGAGGAGCTTTAGAAAATCCAAGTCCCCAGGCTACACTCAGAGCAATCACATTAGAGCCGTCGGGAGAGGGCAGGGGGCGGGAGGAACATAGCTCAGTGCTTCTAAGGCATGCCAGGTGATTGCCACCCACAATCAAAGTTGAGCTGCATTCTACCAGGTACAATTCCGGTGTCCCACTGCACATCTTCCATCTCCACAGTCACCTCATTGTCAAGACTGCCCTAAGACAAAGAAGCAGGAGGGCAGGGAGTCTCGCAGCTTGCTGGAGTCACTGAGCTCCTGGGAGACATAGACTGAAGTTCACCCTCTCTTCAGAGCCTGCACTCCTGCTCATTCAGATAGACACAGGTGCCTGCTTGAGAGGCTGCCATGTGGTGGAAAGAGTGAACTATGTCTGTTCTGCCTGAGAGGACTTAGGTGGGCATTTCACTTCCCAGACTCATAGCCACCTTCTTACACTGGAGGGATGTTGTCCCCATTGCAGAGCATTGGGAGGGATCTATAAATGGCATTTCTGAAGCTGTAGAACATACCCTTGTGTATCTGTGTGTGTGTGTGTGTGTGTGTGTGTGTGTGTGTGTGTGAGAGAGAGAGAGAGAGAGAGAGAGAGAGAGAGAGAGAGAGGGAGAGCACATGTGTACAGGTGCACATGATGGTAAGTGGGCATGCGCATGGTACACATGCACAGAATATGGACGCCAGAGACAACCTCAGGGTCATTCTTCAGGCGTCATCCACACGGTGTGGAACGCAAAAAGTAGGCAAGTCTGGATGGCCGGTGAGCCTCAGGGCTTCACGTCTCCACCACCCGAGGATTGGGATTATGAGTGGGAACCACCCCTCAGGTCCTCATGCTTGCAAGGCCAGCACTTTACCAACTGAGCTTCCACCCCAGCTCTTCCCTAGACCATTTCGGACACTTACTAAAGTGCTTGTTTATTTACATCTCTTATGAGTCGACATGATCAAGCACAGCCGAGAAGGCAAGTGCTGAGAAGGTAGACCCCACCAAACAAGAGACCTTACCACGCTGAAGGGCAGGGATCAAGATTCAGATATAAAGACCAAACTGGTGAGGATGGCCAGGGGTCTGGGGGGCCACTCTGCCTCCTTCGAGCTCTCACCCTGAAGCTCGCGCATGGCTGTTCACGACTTCAGAAGAGCAGGGTCGGTACAGTGACCACCTGGCCCCCTTGTCTCCAGCCTGCGGGCATGTTCTCCTAATCCTAAGCCCCACAAAATTCAACATACATGATCTTTACTAAAAAGAAACTGAAGTGAGATCCCTTAGCATCTACCACATGCACACCTTCATCAGGGCAGGAGTGCTTTGAAAAAGATACTGAAAGAAGAGAGGAAGAAGGAACATGCTGTTTGGTTTTTAGATCTCAAAAGTCCTACACAGGGTATGCCACCAGAATAGAAACTGAGCAGAAAGGACAAGCCATCAAAGGAAGAATGCACACAGCCCGGTCCTCTCACAGCACTGTTCAGGTTCAGTGTGCAGGTCTCAAGTTCTCCTTCAGATGTCTACGTCTAAAAACTGGGGGGGGGGGGGGCTCAGCAGTTGAAGAACGCGGCTACTCTTCCAGATGACCCGGGTTCGATTCCCAGCACCCACACAGTGGCTAACAATCATCTGTAACGCTAGTTCCAGGGGATCTGACATTCTTTTCTGCCCTCTGCAGGCACTGCACAACATGAGTGCATTTACATATATGCAGGCAAAACACTCATACACATAAAATAAAAGTAAATTTTAAAAAAGGAGCTAGAGAGATGGCTCAGTGCTAAAGAGCACAGGATGCTTTTGCAGAGGACTCAGGATTGAGTCCCAGCACCCATATGGTGCCTAACAACTGTCTGTAACTCCAGTTCCAGGGAATGCAATGAACTTGTCTGACCTCCATGGGCATTGCACAACACGGGTGCACTTACACACATGCAGGCAATACACTC
>NW_008331789.1:4322220-4323024 GCF_000622305.1 Nannospalax galili
TAATGTGTGTGTGTGTGTGTGTGTGTGTGTGTGTGTGTGTGTGTGTGTATCACACAGAACATCCCAAACCATCTACTATACACCCACTTCCCAGGTGGCACCCTCCCATAGCCTCCCTCCCTCCGCTAAAGCCCTTATACTCTGATATCCCTGTTATTGTCTGCTGTGTTGTCAGCACCCCCAGCCATTCCTCACTACTTGCCCTTCTGGTGAATCTAATCAGCTTATCTAGAGGTCTTTGTTTTAGGAGAGTCAGCTGTTCCTCCTCTCACAGCAATCAGTTGTCAATATTCCTTTAGATAAGATTAGGGTCTGCTGTTCATTTTCCCTGTTCTATGCTGGGTTCCTATCTGGGAGTCCCTTAGGCCACCCTGACCAACAGCACAATAGAAGGTATCTCTTATCTGGCATTGTTGCTTGTTATGTAGCCTTTAGCTATTCATATGGACTCTTAATAAATTATATTGACACCTTTACTCTTTGGTTATACTTTCTTTTGAATGGTTAAGGCCATACAGTTGACCCAGATAAACCAATTTATTTTTGCTCTTAAGGTTGTTTGAAAATCTGTTCCTCAGGGGTCTCATGGGCTTGGGAGGAGCCCTGGCTCCTTTTTTTGGAAGAAATGATTCCTCTGTGCTGACCCTCCTCTTTGTAGATTGGACACTGGTTCAAGTCCATCTGGTGGGATCTCCTAGGCCTCCTTGATCAAGAGGACAGGGGACCCACCACAATTACAGGACATTTTGAGAGATGCTCATAGTCCCCTGGAACTAGTTGACCTAGGAGGGCAAGGAGCAAAAA
>NW_008331789.1:4324036-4325127 GCF_000622305.1 Nannospalax galili
GTAGCAGTGGATGAGTGTTCCCCTTACCCCATATCCTCTCCAACATTTGGTATCATTTGTTCTCTTCATCTTAGCCAGTCTGACTGGGGTAAGATGAAATATTAAAGTGGTTTTAATTTGCATTTCCCTAATTATTAGTGATGTTGAACATCTTTTAAGATGTTTCATAGCCATCTTTACTTCTTTTGAGAACTCTCTGTTCAGCTCCTTACCCATCTTTTTTTGGTTACTTCTTGTCTTAATTATCTGTTTTTTGAGTTCATTATATATTCTCAATATTAAACCTCTGTCAGATGTGTCGCTGGTGAAGATTTTCTCCCATTCTGTGGGTCTTCTGTTTGCTCCCCTGGTTGTCTCCTTTGATGTACAGAAGGTTTTTAGTTTAATGAGGTCCCATTTGTTAATTCTTGCCCTTGTTTCTTGAGCAATTGATGTCCAGTTTAGAAAATCCTTTCCTACACCTATATCTTGTAGGTTTTTGCCAATGTTTTCTTCTAACAGTTTCAGAGTTTCAGGCTTTACATTGAGGCCTTTGATCCAGTTGGAACTGACTTTTGTGCTGGGTGAAAGACAGGGGTTTAGTTTCATTGTTCTATAGGTGGAGATCCAGTTTTGCCAGCAGCATTTGCTGAACATGCTGTCTTTCCTCCAGTGACTATTCTTGGCCCCTTTGTCAAATATCAGGTGGCTGAAATTGCATTTACTTATATTTGGGTTTTCAATTTTGTTCCATTGATCTATGGGTCTATTTTTTGTGCCAGTACCATGTTGTTTTTATGAATATAGCTCTGTAATACAGCTTAAAATCTGGTATAGTAATCCCCCTGGCATTGCTCTTAGTTCTCAGGGGTTTTTTTTGGCTATCTGAGGTCTTTTGTGCTTCCATATGAATCTTAGGATGCTTTTTTCCAATTCTGTGAAAGATGTCATGGGGACTTTGATTGGCATTGCATTGAATCTATAAATACCTTTCGGTAGGATGGTCATTTTCACAATATTAATTCTTCCAATCCATGAGCATGGGAGCTCCTTCCATCTTCTGATGTCTTCCTCAATCTCTTTCTTTAAAGATTTAAAATTTTCATTGTAGA
>NW_008331789.1:4326132-4327846 GCF_000622305.1 Nannospalax galili
GCTGTTCATTTTCCCAGTTCTATGCTGGGTTACTATCTGGGAGTCCCTTGGGCCACCCTGGCCAACAACTCAAAAGAAGGTAGCTCCTATCTGAATTCCAGGAATTCTTTTATTTCTTTCTTAATTTCTCTTTTGACCCATTCGTCATTCAGGGGTGCTTTGTTTAATCTCCATGTGTTCATGTGGTGATTAGGGCTTCTTCTGGTGTTGATTATAAGCTTTACTGCATTGTGGTCTGATAGAATGCATGGAATTATTTCAGTCTTTTTGTATTTTTTGAGGTTTGTTTTGTGCCCCAGTATATGGTCAATTTTGGAGAAGGTTCCATGGGGCACTGAGTAAAAAGTATGTCCTTTGGTGCTTGGGTGGAATATTCGGTAGATGTCTGTTAGGCCCATTTGATGTATGGTATTGTTTAATTCAGATTTCCCTGTTAATTCTCTGTCCTGTTGACGTATCTAATGGAGACAATGGGGTATTGAAGTCCCCCACTGTTAATGACTTGGGATTAATCTGCATCTTAAAGTCCTGTAGTACTGATTTTATGAAGGAGGGTGCACAAGAAGTTATTACTTTTATGAAGTTGCATTCACCAGAGTTTGGTGAATATATGTTCATGATTGTAATATCTTCTTGACTTATTGTTCCTTTGATCAGAATTAAGTGGCCCTTTTTATCTCTTCTGATTAGTTTTAATTTAAATCTGTTTTGTCAGATATTAGAGGGTATTAAAGCCCTGCAGTGTTGTTTTTATGAAGTTGCATTCACCAGAGTTTGGTGAATATATGTTCATGATTGTAATATCTTCTTGACTTATTGTTCCTTTGATCAGAATTAAGTGGCCCTTTTTATCTCTTCTGATTAGTTTTAATTTAAATCTGTTTTGTCAGATATTAGAATTGCTATGCCTGCTTTTTTCTTAATATCATTTGCTTGGTATATTTTTTTCTACCCTTTCACTTTAAGACAGTGTCTCTCCTTAAAAGTGAGATGAGTTTCTTGCAGACAACAAAAAGATGGGTTTTCTTTCTTGATCCATTGCACCAGCCTGTGTCCTTTTGACAGGGGATTTGAGACCATTAATATTTAGGTTATTACTGAAAGGTGTACATTGTATTCTGTTGTTTTAATTTTGTTGTGTTTGTTATCCTATTTTGTGTTTCTCTTATTATACCTTTATTTTCTTTTTGTAGCCTCTTGGGGGTATAGTCGTTCCTTTCTTTAGCTCTCTGTATTACTTCCAGAACCCTCTGAAGGGCTGGTTTTGTGGACATGAATTCCTTCAGCCTATTTATGTCATGGAAGATTTTTCTTTCCCCTTCAACTGTAATAGACGTTTTGGTTGGGTATAGTAATCTGGGTTGGCATCTGTGGTCATTTAATATTGGGAACGCTTTGGTCCAGGCGCTTCTGGCTTTCATAGTTTGTACTCTAAGTCAGCTGTAATCCTAATGGGTTTTCCTTTATATGTGACTTATTGTTTCTCTTTTGCAGCTTTCAGTAATGTCTCTTTGTTTTGTTTGTTTAGTGTTTTTACTACGATGTGCTACGGAGAGTTTCTTTTCTGGTCCTGTCTGTTTGGTGTTCTATATGCTTCTTGTATTTGTATGGGCATGTCTTTCTTTAATTTTGGGAAATTTTCTTCTATAATTCTGTTGAAGATCTGGTCCATACCATGATCTTCAGCTTGTTCTCCTTCCTGTATACCTATGAT
>NW_008331789.1:4328319-4347328 GCF_000622305.1 Nannospalax galili
CATGTTATTATTTTTTCTCTGTGATTTTGACATGTGAATTTCCTTTGTAGTTTCTGATACTTGTGTGAGACTTAAGCCTTCAAGTTTAGGTCTGCTTCTTTTTGTAAACTTTATGTGCCTTTGTGGTTTACTTTTTGGGCATGAAAAGCTTGTTCCTCTAAGCTTTCGTTTTCTCTTTTGATTTTATATTGGAGTGGCCAGATCGCTTTTGTCTTCAGGAGTTCCCACAGAGGCCCAAGTCAGATGAGGATCGGATACTCTCAGGCTTTCTCCTAAGGTCTGGGTCCCGCCAGGAAAGATTTTGGCCTCAGGAATTTGGGGCTTGTACTGGCCTGGAAGCCGGGCCCAGGAAAGATGCTGGTCTAGGGCAGCTGGTAGCTGTGCTACCCAGAGATGCAAAGGAAGATGGGGGCAGGCAGCAGCCCTAAGGGCTCCTGGGGACTGCACTGAGGAGCTGGGTTGGTCTGGATTCAAAGGATCAGGAAGAGGAAAGGTCAGCCTAGCCTGGCATTCAGGAAAGAGGCTGGCGGGCTGTGCAGGCCCAGGGAAGTAGAAGGAGGTGAGGGCAGGGCCAGGCCCAGAGTGCTCCTCAGGACCTGAGAAGGAACTGAGTTGGTCTGGATGCAAAGGATCAGGAAGCAGTGATGGTTCCCAGGTGTCTGGGGCACCAAGAGAAGGAATGGGACAGGACCCAGGCTAGGAGGAGAGATCATCAGGGGGGATAGGAGAATGAATGAGGCTGGGGGAGTCAAGGCACGGAGGACTGAGGACCTATGGACTTACTCAGGAGAGAGAGGCCTGTGGGTTTGCAGGCCCAGGGAAGCAGCCGAGGTGAGGGTGGGGCCAGGCCCAGAAGCAGTGCTCCTGGGGACCGAGACGGAACTGAATAGTAAATTTTTTTTAATGAAAAAAGAAGCCCAGTGAGGTGGCACATGCCTTTAATCTCAGCATTTGGGAGGCAGAGGCAGGCTGATCTCTGTGAGTTCACGTCCAGCCTGGTTTACATAGTGAGTTCCAGGACAGCTGGAGGTACAGCGAGACCTATTTCAAAAAGACCCCCCCCCCCAAAAAAAAAGAAAAAAAAATGCTCCTAAAAACATCTCCAAATAGAAACCTTTTGTAACATTCAGGGCTTTTTTTTCCCTTTAGGATAAAGTCTTAGAAAGAAGAATTAAAAAGTCTGATTTTGCTTTTGGAAGAATGCATTGTATTACTCAAAAAGTCAAACATTCATAAGTAAAGAGATGGTTTGGGGGGCTCAGAGGTTAAGAGCATTGGCTGCTCCTGCAAGGGTCCAGGCATTTGGTTCCCAGCACCCACAAGGCAGCTAACAATTTCAGTTCCAAGGGATCTGATGCCTCTTCTGACCTCCAAGGGCATTGCATGAATGGGTACACTTACTTACATGCAGGGAAAACACTCATATACATAAAATAAAAATAAATAAAAAATAAATATTTTTAGCTGGTTGTGATGGGACTTGCCTTTAATCCCACCCCTTGGGAGGCAGGGGCAGGTGGATCTCTGTGAGACTGAGGCCAGTCTCTTCTACAAAGCAAGTTCCGGGTCAGCTGAAGATATAGGGAGACCCTGTAAAAAATTCACAGATTTTTTTTTGTTTTAAAGAGATAGATACAATCAGTGCTTAAACACATCACCCAACTCAACTATCAGCTCATGGTCAATCTCACCTCATCTGTGAACCAACACCCTTATCCCCACCCACTGGATTGTCTAGAAGCAAATCCCAGACCTCAGATTATTTCATTCAAATATTCCAAAATGTGTTCCTAATAGATAAGGCAAAAGTATGCCCATGTTTAAGGTTCTGGATGTATCATCCTGCCAAAATGCCTTTCAAAGGGTTTACAGCAATGTTCACTCCCACCAGGAGCATAAGGGTGTGGCCTTCTCATTCTTGTCATCCTGTCTTATCAGTTCTGTGTCCAGTTTGGGGGTGGATAGGGACAACACCAAACAAAGCCACCAGCCCAGCACTCGGGAGGCTGAGGCAGGCAGATCTCTGTGAGTTCAAGGTCAGCCTGGTCTACATAGTGAGTTCCAGGAGAGCTGGGGCTACAGGGAGACCCTGTCTCAAATAGACCAAAAGGAAAAAAAAAAAAAAAAAAAAAGACCTGTTACAAAGATGTTGGAAAACTAAAAGGGTCAAAAGGGGCCAGCGAGGAAATTCAATGGCCAGAGCATCATTCCAGCTGCCAAGGGCTGGGAAAGAGGGCGGGGGTAGGGGGGGTGGGGGGGTTACAGAGCCAGGGGCCAGGGTATCTGGCTGGAGCTTGTGACCCTTGCAGGGGCCGCTGCTGCAACTCGGACCTTGAAGGAAGAAACCTGGAGTCAAGCCGTGGTGACGGGAAATTCCACTCTATTTCCATGGAAATCAGCCATGTCCTAAATGTTCATTTCAGCACTGTTTACCAAAAGATCAGACACAATAGACAAAGCCTTAGGTAAGGGTTAAAAACCACCAATGAGGGGGTGGAGAGATGGCTCAGCAGTTAAGAGCACTGGCTGCTCTTGTAGAGGGCCTGGTTCTGCTCCCAGCACCCACATGACAGCTAACAACCATCGGTTCTGGCCTCCTTGGGCATTGTACATTTTCATATATGCAGGCAAAACACTCATACACATAAAAAATAAATATTTACTCACTGAGAAACACTAATGAGTTTAGATGACCTCTAAGAGTTATTGGTAAATAAGTAAAGATTGGAACACCAGTGTATACAACATACTTTCTGTGTATTTAAAAATTAATATACATGTAACTTAGTCCTTAATTAACACCTAATTGTTTCTCAGATCTTGGGCAGTAATTGTCTATAGGGAGAGGAGGCAGAAGATGGGCGCAGGAGAGAGGCTCTGTATTCTATATTTAGTCATTACTCACTAGACTTTGTATTAAGTGAATCATATGAACTCACCAATGTTCTATTATTTTTGACCATTGACCTCATAGGGCTCAAACTAGTATTTATTTACTCCTTAATTCGTTTGTAATTTATTTCTTCATAATTCATGTATTCATGAGCCGATTGTTTTTAAACCAGCATGAAGAACTGTGTGTACTTGGGTTTGGCCCGTGATGTGTGATTTTTGTGCTGCCCCTGAATTAGCCTGGAGCAAAATCGCTGATTTCTGCAGACCTGCTGTACAAGGCTGTCTTCCTGTGCTCTCAGCACAGCCTCAGCTTTATAATATCTACACATGAAGAAGTGCTGGGCGGCAGATGAGGGCTGTGTGTGCTTTTCTATCCACTCTAAATGCTGCCGGACACATACAGCAAACATCAAACAGGAAGCAAACAATCCCTCTGTCTTCAGGCATGTTGTGTAGATACCTGTTCCTGCAGCTTAAATATATTTTTCTTTACTCAGAGAGATAAAAGAAACTTGAGCAAACTTGACAGTATGTGATGAAAAACTCCCCCAGGCTCTTTCCATTCCAGAGGCTGCCAGGGCCTCCTGGGGCCTCTGATGAGTGACTGGACTTGTTCAAATTCAGCAGGAATAGCTCAGGATGCTTCAGATGCTACAGCCAGGACAGCAGAGTACAGACAGTATTCAGAACACCAGTCAGCACAGAGAACGCTGGTGGACACCAAGTGCCTTCCATGCCTTACCTCATAGGCAGCTCATCAGCAAGGGGTGACGCCTTGCTCCCATGCTTTGGAAAACGAGAAGGCCAAATGTCCAGGCTAAGGTGGTGCAGAACCTAGGTCTGTCTTCATTCAAAGCTCATTCCAATGGTCAAATCAGATGCAGCGAGTATTGACGGATGGTGTCAGCTAGGCAATGCTAGGCAGATGTGGTTCATGAACACAGGCTGCTTAAGGATGGAATGGGACCATAGGCAACACATCTTACCAGGCTATCCTCTGCTTCCAACCCTTCATCAGTTCCCTGTTGCCTTAAATACAGTCACCCCTTGCACAACTCTGTTAGGCCCCATTGCTCAAAAGAGACCACCTTCCCTGCTTTCCAGAGCTTATGACCCTCCCAAGGTCTTGCTTTCTCCCTGTGCATGCTGTTTCTGCTTGGACTGCCTTTTCCCTCACCAGGCATGGAGCCGACTGGAAGCCTCCTTTGTAAAATTTCTTCTCCTCCCTTCACTGTCTTCCCTAGGGACTCCTTTCCTTGACCTTCACAGCCTCCATGCTTCATCTGCTGTGACATCTTCCCTTCCTCTGCCTCTAGTTCCTTCCATCTTTTCCTCCTTCCTTCCAGTGCCTTTGCGCTAAGCTCCTATCACATGCCAGGTATCAGACTGCCTTTAGAGGATAAAAATTGGTTAAGAGACAGTTCTTTATTTCATAGAGGTCATTGTCAAGAGCAAAGGGCAGACAAGACCACAAGCTCATAGTTGGCAATGTTTCTGTATGTCCAGCCTTATGCACTCCCCTTCTGAAGGACTGAAGTCTTGTGCAGTTTACAGAGGGGAAAATCAAAGTAGGTTCAGGGTTTGAACCCAAGTAGTCTGTCATTAAGTTATCATCTCCTAAGAACTAGGATAATCAGAGGCTTCAGTAAGAATACAACAAATAGAGTGGAAACAGAGAGAGTTTCAAACCAGGTGGAGATAAACAGTCTTCTAGAAAGAGCCACTGCTTAGAGCTATCTCAAGATAGAGAACAGTCAGGAGGGCTCAATAGGCCAAGGGCTAGCCTAGGCAAAGGCTTAGAGAAGAACCACCAGGCTCTTACAAAGGCCCCCTAAGCAGAAGAAATGGGGCACCACTGAATACAGTGCCTGAGGACGGAACAGGGACGATGAGGCAGTGGCCAGGCTGCAGAGAGCCCTACTCATCACCGGCTGAGCATCCTGGCAGGAAACATGTGCACCAAATGGGGAACTGAGGCACATTTAAGGAAGGTGATGTTAACAGGGATGTGAACAGAACAAAGGGAAGCCAACAGTTGGTAGAGAACAGTTGGCTAGCAGTGAGGGTCCAAAGAGAGGCCAATTCCTCTAGGCCAAAAGAGACAGGCGAGAAATTAGAAATCGTGAGGAGCTGGCATCTCCAGCAGGAGGACCTGCAGATGAATGGAGACGGAGGCAGAACAGGTGTGTTCTTTTCCTGGTCAGTGATCTCATTTTGGTGCCTCTCAATGGTGCACCTCAAAGCAGAGAGCTCAGCAAAGCCAGTCTGTGGAGGTCCAGGCATCCAGGTCAGACAGTAGAGAAAGTAGCGAATGGATCCAGAAAGGTGGGGGGAAATTACGCAGCCCTTCCAGGTTAGGAGCTGACCCTGTATCCATCAGTAGTCAGACAACACTGAAGGCATTTATAGGGAAGCAACACAGTCAGACACTAAAGGCATCCCTAGCAACAAGGGGTCATCAGAGATTGAACGGATGAGCCAGGGAAATGAAGGGTCATGGAGAAGATGGTAAGTAACAAAGAGGAAAGGAGATAAAATCTTCCAGATGAGACATGAGCTGAATGGGGCCTGGACCAAAAGGAAAGAAATGAGATTAAGCTTTATTTAAGAGAAATTGGCAGGTTTTAATTAAAATAAAAGCTAGGATTTGTATTTGAGTGACCAACTGACTTTTTGTGTCAGCCATTGAAATCTCAATGGAGAATGATACACATGTTTAGACAAGGTGATTGGTGAGTTTTGGGATAACTTGAGTATAAGCTGCTTATGGGACAATCAAACTGCAGATGTTCAACTGATGTTTAGGCATACATACAACTAACTGGAGATTTAGATATAAAAACCACCAGTGGGCAAAAAACTATAAGGATGGATGAGATCTTCCAGGAAATACTCTGAGAAGCGGAGCAGGTCGTCAGGGAACAGAGAACCCACTCCCTGTCACAGAAGCATGCTTGTGTAATGGTTCTTGAGTAAATGAATGAGCCTTGGCTGAACGGGTGGGGTGCTGTGAAATCACACAGATGAGAAACATTTTTGGCAAGGATTCTACAACTTGCATGAAACAGCCAAGGCTGAAAACAGGAATCCAGCCAACAGAGCTGCAGACATTGAGATAATGGGCTTCAGTGAGGAAAGAAATACCTCCAACCACACCAGGCTGGATGAAGCCTCTGTGGTTGTATTAGAAACAGAGCAGTTTGGAAACCAACAGTCTTCCTGTTTACATTAATTGGATGTGTAATAGCACTGATTTTTTTTTTAATTAGCTTATGTAATGTGGTGTAAGAGGCTTCTGTGGTTTTCATGCCCTGCTTCTTATCTTGGCAGGCAGAATAGGCAGGTTCTTTCTCAAAGAATTTACTTTAAGCTTTTTATTATTAAACTGCTTTCCCAGAACAACTGGTTAGCCACATGCAAAGTAAGCTGAGGAGGGTAGTCTTGTTCTGTTTGGTCAAGAGCTCTGAGAATGGTGGTCTCCAGGTCTCACTATTCTAACCTGGCCCTATCTTGGAACTGGAGTTGGCTGGACCAGTAGAGAAGTTAGTGTGTGAGAGCTGATGAAGAATCTTCTAGAAAACAAACAAGAAATATAGGAGTGTGGGAAAGGAAGTGAAGATAAGTGGGTAATAACACAGGGGGGCAAAATGCACTCACCTTGGGTCCCAGCTCCCTGTTTCCTATTGATAGGGGCAAGCCTGCAGAGGCCTCATCTGTACAACTGAAATGTATTAAACTACTCTCTGTGCTTGGTCACACATTGCTGGCGGTCCTTGAAGAATATCAGTGAGCAATAATAATTCCATCTGTAGATAGATGGTGGAGTAAAGCAGTTCATATTGGCTCACCAGATGAGCTGCATAGGATACTGAATTTGAGAGGACTGCTAGGATGATGGTGGTTCTTGTGCATGGGAAACAACAGTGGTCACAGATACACATGTTGATTCCTCATGTGTATAAGGGATGAAATAGACACAGAAAGAGGAAGACGGTCAGTGCAAGCATCACTGAATGTCTTTTTATCTGAGCTTTGAGCTTCCTGAAGCAAGCTGAAACCAGGTCTACCTTACCAGCCTGAATTCCTAGTACAGTGGCTGATTCATAAATATTGAATTACCAAGAGCAAATCAGTCTTTACCAACTCTTGTGAGTTATGTTATGCATCACCAACATTTGCATTCTTCAGCTATGCATACCATGTCATCCAGGATCCTAATGACCACCACAGAGAGTGCTAAACTCTATGTACAATGTCCAGTCCATGGATATAAGGAAGAAACCCGGTCAGGCCCCAAGGCTCACTTCCTATTTGTGGACTCAATCTGATTGATTTTACTCACTGTGTGTTGATTCCCCATGTGTATAAGGGATGAAATCAACACAGTAATATGAAGGGACAAGTCCCCAGGGCTACCAGCTGATTCTAGGCCAAGCTGAAGGAGGCTGCAGGAAGTCAGAAGCTGTCTGCTGAGTGTTCTCATTATTTAGTATAATTGGAGAGAAGCTAAACACTCTTCTGGAGAGGAACAGTTCAAGGCCCTCAGGGAGGGAAAGGACAGAAATATGGAGGAGGTTGTGTAGAAAAACAGATTCCAGCTGGAAGAGTGGCAATATGGTGGGTTTATAGTCAGAAGCAACAGCAAGACAGAGGTGCGAATGGAGACGGTGTGACTGATTCGGGGGACAGAGACGGATCGAAACCCTGGGAGACAAATACAGTTTCCTGGCTGAGTCCCCACATGTCTTCCCAGCCTGCCCATCCTAGCCCATTTCACCTCTCCTAGATGCTCATAAAAGATCTCATTGTGGTCGCCATTCGGGACTTTGATAACTGGGAAGTCTGGTGTTGGAACTAGGTCTGACAGAGCTCTTGGAACTTCTCTCAGAGGCCCAGAGAGGCTTCTGGACTGTGGAATAGGAAGGTTCCTTTCCTGTAGGGAACATCAGCACCTACGAACTGCTTGTCCCAGTCAGCTCAGGCAAAGGGGCATTCGTCTATGAGGGCCAGGATCCCATCTTATGGAGGGCCTTATTCATGAAGAAGAGGAAGTAAGGGAACTTGGGTATAGCTTTCCAAGTTCCTACCCAGTGACTCATAGTTCTTTGGTCAATGAAAATCCAGTGGATGCTTTCAAGCTCAAAAAGGTAGAGAACTCCTGTCACCAACCTAGATGGGTGAAAACTGGGAGATGTGAGAACTTGAAGCATTAATGAGCACCACTAATTCCTAAAATCTGTGTCATTTGGAGTGCTTTGCCAGAGCTTTTCACTTACTTGAGTTCCTTTACCGTCAGAACTCCTTATGAAAATTTATACTTCTCAACAAAAAACCAGTCTGATATGATTCTGGACAGTAGGAAGCCATGTAAGATGAGAAAAGGAGCAGAGCGGACGTGCTAAGTTCAGCCAGACAATGAAAGTTTAAGTGGTTCTGGAGATGAGCGATTATGGTTGCAGAATGTGGAGCGCATTTGAAATAGAGTAACCTTTAAAAATGATTAGACCAGCTACAACCTAGACGTAGAAGGTGCTGAAAGAAAGGAAAGGCGAATTTTACAGAAACATTTTTGAACAATAAGTAGTAACTGAGGGCCTGCCCACTGTGTGTGACTCACCGTTCTAAGAACTGGAGGTTCTGAAATAGGCAAAAACCTTACTGCTGAGTCGCTCTTCAGTCTTGAGTGAGACAGATGTGAACTCAGGAGATCTTTTTTCACGTGGACAGCGTCTGTTCCCACCCATCACAAGGTAAGACTCAACAGTGAGTTCTTCCTCAAAAGAGAGAATGTGAACTATTCCATGAATGAATTGCTGGTCTGCATTTTCCTAAAACTATGGAGACGCCGAGGTTGCAGAACTACACACTGCACAGTGAAATTACTCTTTGACCATCGGCTATCCCATGTTGTAACACACACACGCACACACACAGAGGCATGTATACACACATGCACACATACCACACCTTTGAAAATTTTTCCTTTATCTTTTACAAGGCTATTTCATTCTCATTTAGATTTTCAGAGCTCCCCACCTGGAGCACATGACCGTACCAGGCAGGTGATCAGTCCTCTTGAGAGCTTACCCCCTAGAAGAGGGAATGTGTGGAGGAACCGGTCACCACTGCCATCCACTCTCTGTCCCCCGCAGTCCTTTCACTGACTTCCCGGAGTGGCTGACTGTTCTGGGGACCCCCTCGCATACCCTTCCTCTTGCTTTGGCTCTGCTCTGCCAGAAAAGGGGCAGTTTGCTTTTCTCCTCTGACTACTTATTATACATGTTCTCTTTGGTCATGCTAAAGCAACTATTAAATATTGTTGATTTCAAAATATATAAACGATGCTGAAGAAGTGGTGTGCCATGCTAATAAGTGGTGTTCATTTGCCAAATGATGTTCAGTGGTATTCCATGCTCTCTCTTCCAGATGTAAACCACTGGCTGCCAACCCTTTGAAATAGGACTATGGCCCTTACTTGGTTCCTTTAAGGTTATGCCAGACCCCAGAGAAGGACTTAGATAAAGCCCTTCCTGTCAGAAAGAAGCATCTATAAGAAGGTTCTGGTCACTCTCTTGGCCCTGTAGGGTCAGAGCTCTTGCTCTGTTGTAAACAGCCAGTCATTTAAGCATAGGGTTGAGGGTGGGTGGCCCAGTTTATAGGACAGACCCCCACAATCAGCACTGGGCAGAGCCCCTCCGCTTAGAAAGTCAATAGGAAACCATTTTGGAGCCAAGCCCCAAGCTCTGTGTGGTCTTTTCCTGGAAAACAAACAGATACAGACCAAGCAGTTAGGAGGAAGCAGAAAGCACAGCCTGCCAAAGTTCCTACCCACAGCCTCCTTGTTCTGGTGACTGAGCACTGTGTTTCTCTTAGAGAAACAGGAAAGGAAGCAAAAGCCCAACCCTTTTGTTCTGTGGGGCAAACTAGCAGAAAGTAGGAATTCTGGTCCAGCAAGGACATAGCAGGACCCAGGATACCACACACCTGCAGGGCAGCATTCCATCAAGGCCACGATCTTAGCTGTGCATTGCAGACCTGCCACTGCCCCGCCCATCTAGAACTAAGGGCACTGCCAATGTAGTGTTGATCAAGCTTTGATTTCTCTGTTCTGATGATTTGGTTTGCTGAGTCAAGAAAGACTGTCACTCCCAGGGCAAGTCATTGTGTGCATAGGTGTTTTGTTGAGGGATCATGTAGTTTAGGCTAGCCTCAAGCTCACGCTGTAGGATGACCTTGAACTTCTGATTCTCCTGCCTCTACCTCCAAAGTGCTGGGATTACAGGTATGTGCCACCATGGCTGGTTTACATGGTACAGGAGATGGAACCCAGAGATTCATGCATACTAAGCAAGCACCCTACCAATCAAACTACATCCCAGATATCTAGAGCTAGTAAAGTACTTTCTTAAACAAGTCAGCCAAATGAGACCAGGGTTAGGGTTGTACTCAGTGGTTAGAGCACTCGAGTAACATGCAGGAGTCCCTGGGTTTGATTCCCTGCACTGCAAATTGAAACAAAGGCAAGGAAAACAGTTTTGAACAGGAAACACGTACAGGCTTTTTTCTTATCATCCCCTGAACAATTCAGCATAATTAACTTACATAAATTTACATAATTTTAGGTATTATAAATTATCTAGAGGTGATGGAAAAGATACAGGAGGATGTATGTAGATATATAGAAATACTGTTCCATTGTATATAACGGACATGAGCACCTAAAGATCTTGGTGCTCATTGTAGGTCCTGGAACCAACCTCCCCCCCACAAGGACTATTATCCTCTAAGCCACCTGCTGTATGGAGTTCTTTTGGGGCTCTTTAGTGCCGCCCACTTTCTCCTGGCCCAGTGCCAGTCACCCACTGGGGATAGCCCCTACCCCCAAGAGTGCTCTGAAAGTACTCAAAGTACACTCTTGCCTGCCTTGTCCATTCGCACGAAGACACGAGCAAGACACATTTTCCTTCTGCCCCAGCTCCCGACTGTTAGTTTGGGCTTAAGGACTGACCAGGTCAGATCCATCTGCAGCAACCTCTTTCTCCCTTTACTGTCACAGCTGCTGTAACAGAAACGGCAAGCTGCCTACTGAAACCAGCTGTGAATCAGGTGCCCAGATTCTAGGAGAATGACAGGTGCCCCAAGGAAGTTTACAGACTCAGGCTGTCAGACTCCAGAACATCAGAGGGTATAATGGGAACACCTTAACTAAGGCCCCCTCCTCATGTCCCCCACACCCTCTAAGTCACACATTAACTAGAACCCTTCCTCCTCTCTTCAAATGTCAGGTTCTTCCTCTTTCTCCCCTGCCACCAGGAGTCAGAGACAGCCTGACTTCAAGTCCCTCCTGTGAACTACTCATCAACCTCCCCTTTCTTCTAAGACCTGTGAGACGGGGCCCCTACTCTGCCTCATGGGCCAGATTTCTCTCCTCAGAGCCCCTGCCATGCTAATTTTATAGACAGCAACAGTACTTCTAACAAATATCTTACCCAAAAGGACAGTCTTCCTCAGTGTCTCCCTGGAACTCCGACCCCAGGACCTTTCACTGACCCTCACATTTCCCTGTGTGACCCCGCACATGGTGTGCTTTGCCTCCTCCTCTTAGGAACTGCAACAAATTGTTTTTCAATAGTAGTCTTTTGCTCTGTTGGGCCTACCAAACCCAAATAATAACTAAGCCTACACTGTGTGTGTGTGTGTGTGTGTGTGTGTGTGTGTGTATGAATGTGTGCATGTGTATTTGTGTGTGTGCGGGTGCACATGCATGTGTTTGTGTATGTGTCTGTGTCTGTGTGTGTCTGTGTGTCTGTCTGTGTGTGTCTGTGTGTCTACGTGTGTATGTATGTCTGTATGCCTGTGTGTCTGTGTCTGTGTCTGTGTGTGTGTTCAGTGGAGGCCAGAGACTGACATTGGACACCTTCCTCTATCACTTTCTTTCTTATTCTTTGAAACTCTCACTGACTCTGGAGTAGATAAATTGAGCAAAACTGCCTGGCCAGAAAGCCTCATGGATCCTCCTGTGTCCATGCCTGACTAGTACCCAGATATCTGAGATTAAAGCTCAGGTTCTAATCTACACATGTCAAGTACTTTGCTGACTGAGCCGTCTCCTCAGCCCCTTAGTCTGCATTTGAAACACTCACCTGTGTAGAAGGCTAGACTTGGTAGAGCAGTATCTGAATGTGGCTTGGCTTTGGCTTGGTTAAAGGAAGCCAACTACATTAATCTCAACTTTGGCTTCACTAGGATTAACAGCATCAAAGCATCAAAGTAAGGAGGTGAGTCAGCTAGCGTCAGAATTTCCCATGTACCCTGACTGTACAGTGGTTTGAAGAACCCAACACTTATGTACACTCTTTCCACAAAGCCCCATAGCTTGCCTACCATTTTTTTTTTTCCGGTACTGAGGATTGCCCATGCTGGACAAGTGCTCTACCACCAACCTATGCACCTAGCCCTTAAAGCAAGACGTCTATGACAAAGGGCAAGGAACACAAACTCTAGCCTATGAAATGAAGACCATTTTGAAAAATGTAATTGAAAGCAGGTTACACATGTCCTCACGTGTGTATATGATGTTAATTCAACATCTCAACTACCCCTCCTTAGGCCTCTTGCTCAAATGAATGGAATATCCCTGAACATGGATGGAGATGTGACATTTCTGTTGTGCTCCGAAGATCAGAACATTATAGTCTATTGTCTCCTCCCTTAAGACTTCATCCAATCATCCCCTGGCCTGCCAATCACCTGGCCAGGGGACCACGGCTTAGGAAGACTGATTGACCTAAAGCCACACTGAGGAGATGGGAAGAATAACTGTCCCCTTAACAAGACAGTGCACTTCCTAGAAGCTCCTCCCTCATCACGGCTGCCTCCATCGGGGCAGCGCCGTTAAGCCTGTCTGCTTTGCTGAGTTCTAACTTAGAAAAGCATGACTTTCCCTTTGCTCTCCTTTCTATCTTTTTCTTTCAGATATTCATCCAAAGCCTGAGATGCTTTCCTGGGCACTCTGCGCTCTTTCGTTCTCTTAAGCCGTCTCAACCTCTGCTGCCCCGCTGCTTGACAACCTTCACTCCTAACCTCCCTGCTTTTTAAGAAACTGTTTTATTTACTATTTTTATGTGTATGAGTGTATTGCCTACATGCATATAAGTGCACCCACATGTTGTGCAATGCCCGCAGAGCTCAGAAGAGGGCGTCAGATCCCTGGAACTGGAGCTCCCATGTGGGTGCTGGGAACTGAACCCCGGTCCTCTGCAAGAGCAGCCGGTGCTCTTAACCGCTGAGCCTTCTCTCCTGCCCCTTATGTTTTCTTGAACCCTAACTCAAAAGATCTGGCTTTTTTCCTTCTTCTCCATTTCCCTCCTCCCAAGAGTTGCCAAGATTTACAACTTGCCTGCGTTGATGTTTCCCCTCAAATTCTAATAAAGTTGGTCTCAAGCTTCTATCCATGTCCATTTCTAAATTTTTTTATTAATGAGACTAAGAATCCCAAAAGACAACCCCAATTTTCCTGGTAACAGTGAGAGTTGCTCCCTACCCAGCCCTCGCTCTCTACCCCTAATGCTCAGCTCTGCCCAGGAACCCCCAGCCTATGCCTCCTCTCCTTCCCCACAGCTTCCCATACTGGAGGAATCTCACATGCACACACATCCAAGACCTGTCCAAACCTATTCACTACACAGTACTGGGCATCTTTAAAACCAGGGTGTGCACATCAACAGCAGGTCTGTCCTGGTAAGGATGAACCCAGAGGGCAGGATCACAAAGGCTGAGCAAAGTGGGCTCAGACCATAAATTCTAGGAATTGGGGTGTCCACAAAAGGAGTCAGAAAGGAAAGTGAGCACCAGGTCTTACGGGTACAATCCCTGGGTCTTGTAGAAGCCTCCTGGTAGGCAGAGGACATCTCAGGGGGTTTAAGGAAATGTGCTGGGTTCTCTGAAACAAATTACCACAAGCCTAGGGGCTTAAAACAACACAAATGCATTATCTCATAAGTCAGGAGCCCACACAGGTCTTCACTGGCTGATGTCAAAGCATGTACAAGGCAGCATTCCTTTCTGAATGCTCCAGAGGAGAATCCTTGATCGGGCCTTTTCCACACTCTGGAAGCCGACAGCCCCAGGCTCCTGATTTGATCCCTTCCCCATTCTCACAGCCAGTATCATTGCATCTCTCTGGCCATTTCTATTTGTCACGTTGCCCTTTGATCACAAATGGGTCCCCATCAGACTGGGCTTATCTTTTGTTCTTTCTTACCTTTGTTAAGATGTTAAGATTCTGATCTCTAGTTCTTCTCATCAGAGAAGCTCTTTTTCGTGTGCAGTGGATGACAGTTAATACAGATGACAACAGGTAGAAACTCATTACAGTTTAGAGCAAAAGGACCCCAAGAAAAAGTGACCAATTTCTTTCTTGGCTAAAAGCTGGAAACGTCCTTGTGTCTGTTGGCAGCTTTATCCTTGCCAGAGGACAGAGATGCAGGAAGTGTATCTGAGCCAAAAACATCTCTGGTTCTACCGTGGCCGGAGGTTGGAGATGCCAGATAGGGCATCTGGTTTTTCCTTACCTTTGTTCTCCTACAGGAGTACCCAATTCCCTGAAACCATATTGAGAACATGGTACCCAGACACCAGGAACTGGACTGACCAGCTCAATCCCCACACCCTTCCGTCCTCCATCCACTACAGCCTTATTAATTCCCAAGCAGTAAGGCTCAATGGTATCCCACTCCCAAGGACCCCTCCTGCTGTACAAGGGCTCTGCTTACTTTCTCCCTCCTAAGCCTCCTACAATAAAAATCTTTCTAAAACTCACCCATTGTGGACCGTGAATTTCATTTCTTGAACTCAAGAGTCAAGAATCTCAAAGCCTTTAATGGTCATGGAGTTTCTCAAGCCATGCACAACAAGAGCCAAGAAAGGCTCTGTCACTCTCAGAGACACCCTGATACTCCCACATCACAGATACTCACAAAGTGTGTCCAAGTGCAGAGAACAGAGGCACTGTAAATAGGACATCTGTATCACACTCGGGGGATATCACCAAAGAGGGGACAGAAAGATGTAAGAGCCAGAGCGAGGGGAGGATTGGTGCTCTCCTTTGTGTCTGACTCAGTGGAGTCAGCTAAGCTCGATCTATCACAATCCCACAGCAACCACTGGAAAGCTCCTCTGCTTCCTCTCAAAGGTGAGAGAGCAAACACTGTTCTGGTATATTAGGACAATAATTATGAGCTGAAGAATGCTTATAGGGGACTCTGAAGTTCTGGGGTAGCAGGGAGAACAGCTGGCTTCTAGAATACTTAGCTTTGCTTGCCTTTGTCTTGTTCTGTGTGCTTTTCATTTGTAATTCATCTGCCAATGATTTCTGCTGGTGATTAAAGATACAGGCTGTATGTGAAAGAGCTTGTGAGCACAGGTTATATCTAAGCCAGACAAAACAGAACGGCTAATTTTTTTTTTCTTATGCCAATTTACTTTGCAACAACAAAAGCGGAAAATTGTTTGCTACCCACAAACTCACACATCCAAAGTCAATCATTGCTAACACCTGTGTATAAAGAAATGCACCCACAGATCAGAGCCAGGGTCCTGGGCCAGTGCTAAGGGGAGTAACCCCCTATGCCTAAGAGGTCCAAGAGGTCCAGGCCTTCATCCCTAGACTGTGAGTATGTTAACTTACATGGCAAAAGGACCATGTAGATGGAATTAGGGTTTAGAATTTTTTTTTAACTGTTTTTATTTGCCAGGCATGGTAGCACACACCTTTAGTCCCAGCATGGAGGAGGCAGAGGCAGGCAGATCTCTGTGAGATCAAGGACAAACTAGTCTACACAGTGAGTTCCAGGCCAGCCATTGCTACAGAGTGAGACCCTTCATTAAAAAAAAGTATTTATTCTGGGGATGCTCAACTGCTAAGGGCACTGGTTGTACTTACAGAAGACTGGGGTTTGAATCCCAGCACGCACATGGTGGCTAACAACCATCCATAACTCCAGTTCCAGGGGATCCAACACCCTCTTCTGTCCTCCATGGGCACTGCATGACATGGGTGCACTTACACACATCCAGGCATAACAACCATATACATAAAATAAAAACAAAAATAAATAAATTAAAAATCATATATTCTTTGAGAAGCTCATATATGAATACAATTATTTTGATTATATCCACATACTCCCCTACTTAACTTCCTCCAAATGTCATGTTTTCTTTTTCTTAACCCAGAGTCAGTTTAGAGCTGCCTGTCTGTGCATGGGTGTAGGGCCATCCACTGGAGCATGGGCAACCCACCAGGGGCCACATCCCTGAAGAAAGCTGACTCTCTCTCCCCGGACAGCCATCAACTGCCAATAGCTCTTCTGTTAGGAGTAGGGCTTCATGAGCCAATCCCATCTATGCTAGATTTTTGATTGGCTTGATCTTGTACAGGTCCTGCGCAATCAAGTACATTTGCTATGACTTCCTGTCTCTGTCTTTCCAGTGTTGGATTGCAAACTGTGCACCACCACAACCAGCCTTTTGTAGCATGGATTCTGGGGTTTTAAGTCCTGTACTTTACCAACTAAGCCATCTTCCCAGTCACATTTCTGTGTGTATATGAAGCCTTTCTATCTTAGTTTTAATTTCAGGAAAGGTGAATATTCATAGTCCTTGGAAGCAGAAGTGTTGGATGGGGGTGGTGAGTTCCCAGGAATTTCTAAGACAGCATAGTAGTTGAAGCCAACAAACCACTGTACAAAAAAGCAAACTACAAGGCCAGGAACCATTAAGAGGGTCTTCAGAGCTTAGGTCAGCACTTAGACAGCTTTGTGACTGCAGTGGTAGGTGGGGAGGACCCTCTAGGAGCCTGAGTTGGTGCATCAGTGCTGGAAGGAATTCAAGACCAGCTGGCTCAGAACACAGGGCTTTCCCAGCAGGTGGGGATGAGGTCTGTCGGTGTGGAGCCCAGCTCCAGCACCATCTGAAATGCAGGAAGTTGGCTTAAAGATCCTGAGGGATGGCTAAGAAGCATCTTAAAAGGTGTTCAACATCACTAGTAATTATGGAACTGCAAATAAAAACCACTTTAAGATTTCATCTTACCCCAGTCAGACTGGCTAAGATCAAGAGAACAAATGATACCAAATGTTGGAGAGGATGTGGGGAAAGGGGAACACTCATCCACTGCTGGTGGGGCTGCAAACTTGTTCAACCCCTACAGAAAGTAGTATGGAGAACTCTTAAAAAACTACAAATGAACCTACCTTTTGACCCAGTTTTACCACTCCCTGGCATATAACCAAAGAACTCATCCTATTGCAGAGACACTTGTACATCCATGTTTGTTGCTGCTCTTTTCACAATAGCTAAGAAATGGAAGCAATCTAAGTGTCCCTCAACTGACGAGTGGATAATGAAAATATGGTTCATTTATATGATGGAGTTTTATTCAGCAGTAAAGAAAGATGAAACCAGGAAATTTGTAGGTAAATAGATGGAACTAGAAATTGTTATACTAAGTGAAGTAACACAGACTCAGAAAAGAAAAAAAAAAAGACGTATGTTCTTCCTCATATGTGGATCCTAGCACCAAATCCTTATAAGCAAGTATGTATCCAGACATAACTACAGGAACCAGGATAATGAAGAGGAACCAGGGAGGTAAAGGAAAAGAAAGAATCTGAAAGAGAAGAACAATAGAAAACAGGTGTTAACAAGGGAGAGATGGATAAAAATGGGGTTATTTTAAAGGAAGTAGGGAGGGAAGGTTATACAAGGAACCTAGGGGATAAAGGGAAAGAAGGAGCTCAAGAGAGGTATGACCATAGGAGAAGGTTATTATTAAGTGGGAAATGGGAAAAATGGGGGCACCTTAAATGGGGAAACCATGGTGGAAGGGTTAGACAATGTGAGAATAAATAATCCCTAGCTAGTTTTAGAAAACCAGAGGGAACCATATAAGGCCAACAACCTACTGACAAATTATACATACAACCAAGTCAAAGAATGTAATACATGTCTAGGCAAGGTTTATCTGAGAGAGTTTGGTCTTTGCCCAAGCTCTATCTATGTGGCACATGGTAATTAAAAGTACCAGACTGGTGGAACTAACATTCTTGGATGTTTAACAGCCATACTTTGAGGCTTATACTAGTTTGGTCAGAGGGACATAAAGGACACTTTTTCTCCTTGCCCTCGTAGGTTGACTAAGTTCCAGGGGACTATGAGCATCTCTCAAAATGTCCTGTAACTGTGGTGAGTCACCTGTCCTTTTGATCAAGGAGGCCGTGGAGACCCCACCAGATGGACCTGAACCAGTGTCCAGTCTACAAAGAAGAGGGTCAACACAGAGGTAACTTTTCCTCCATGCTTCCATTTGAAGCCAGCCATAGTTGAGCAGGACCTTTGATTTATCTTCACATAGACAGAACTGGTAAAAGAAAGGAGCCAGGGGCTCCTCCCAAGCCCATGTTACCCCTGAGGAACAGATCCTCAAACGACCTTAAGAGTAAAAATAAATTGGTTTATCTGAGCCAATTGTAGGCTCTTAAAGACCCAAAAGGAAAGTATAACCAAAGATTAATGGGGTCAATATAATTTTTTAAGAGTCCATATGTATAGCTAAAGGCTACATAACAAGAAACAATGCCAGACAGGATATAACTTCCTTTGAGTTATTGGCCAGGGTGACCCAAAACACTCCCAGAAAGAAACCCAGCATAGAACTAGGAAAACGAACAGCAGACCCCAATCTTATCTAAAGGAATATTGACAACTGATGGCTGCTAGATGAGGAACAGCTGATCTTCCTAAAACAAGGATCTCTAGATAGGCTGACTAGATTCAGTGGATGGACAAGCACTGGGGAATGGCCAACAACACAGTGGACAGTAACAAGGATGACAGAGTATATGGGCTCCAGTGTGGGAGAGGGGAGAGGCTATCGGAGGATGCCATTTGGGAAGTGGGTGTATAGATGAATAAAATTGTGTGGGATGTTCAGTATGATATGCACACACAAAAAAATCAACAAATAAATAAAGACATATTTGAGGAGGAAGCATAAAAGTTTACCTCATGTTCATTAGTAGAGGTGATAAACATTACCATTGAAATCTACCTG
>NW_008331789.1:4347374-4351110 GCF_000622305.1 Nannospalax galili
AACATATTGAGTAACACTTAGATGTTTGCAAATGTATCTTTAATCTCTATGTATCTGATCATTAAAAATGTAGGAATGTAAAAACGAAATGGAGATCTTCTTTAAAGGGTAAAAGCTCATTCAATTTTGTGTCTTACAGGGTTTTTACTGAGTTCGGTATTGTATATCTGTATTCATTCAACTGTGAACCTAAAAATTTACAGCCACTTTTGAAAGAGATGTATCCTTGCTCTGGAATGTGTTACTGAATTGTTAACGCTGTAATGAAATGCTGCTTCTAATCATGTGGTTACTAAATTTTAAAAAATTAAACAAATTAAAAAAATAATTCTTCGAAGCATAAAATTTTGCTCCTTAATAATTAGTAGATGTGAAAACATTACCATTGAAATCTACCTGATGACTTTATATCCATGCTCAGATGCCAAGGAGCTCAGAAAGTAACCGACTGTGACTAGTAATAATCAGATACATAGAGATTAGAAATGCATGTGCAAACATCTAAGTGTTAATTGCATTAAAAATGAATTTTTCTGTATGAAACTGTGTATTTTAATAATGAAATGGAGATCTTTTTTAAAGGTTAAACCTCATTCAATTTTATGTCTTAAAGGGCCCATACTGAGTTCAATATTGTATAACTGTATTAATTCAACTGTAAACCTAAAAATTTACAGCCAGTTGGGAAAGAGATGCATCTTAGCTCTGGAAATTGCTATTGAATATGTCAATGCTGTTGTAATGAAAGGCTTCTTCTAATTGTGTGTTTATTAAATAATTTTTTTTTAAAAGTTCCTGAGGAAATCTGGGATGAAGATGCAGCCTGTATTGCTTTATTTAAATTTTAATTGTTCGTTTTAAAGACAGGGTTTAACTATGCAGCCCAAGTAGTCTCTAATGCTTCCAATCTCTGCCTCAGCCTCAGGACTGCAGTGTGTAATAGGCTGAATTTATATTACTTAAAAAATAGAGGGTATTGGTGGTTCTGTTCCAGGCCAGGTAAAGTGCGGAAATGAGCAGTCGGATGTTACCCCTTATTGACTGTGAGTGGATACTTCACCTTTCCAAGCTTCAGTTCCCTAGTCTAAATAGTAGGAACTAAAAATAGCCCTCACTTAGGGCTGTGGAATCCAGCTGCTGCACACAAGCACATAAAAGTGCCTGCCACCTACAGGAGGGATCTGGCTAAGTACACAGCCTTACGGAGCTGGAGGGGGGCACTCCCTTTGAAGGTGGCATCTTGTACGTTCACTTTCTTTACCTCTCCCCGCAGGCGGCTTACTCACTCGGCTGGGTGTGGGTTACTCACAGCTTTGCCAGAAAGAGGGGAGTCTGATGCACCTCCGGGTGCGCAGCGCCCGCCCGGCCCCTGCCTCCGCCCCGCCGGCCCACCGCCTGATGTCTCCCCATGTGCGCGGGGCCAATCAGCGGGCCGCAGGCTGGGCCGGTACCAGGGTGGTGCGTCTGCCGCCGAGGGGCGCGGGCCGGGCGGGTCCTCTCCTGCAGCTGCCCGGGATCCGGGAACCTGCACCTCCCCCGCGCCGAGATCTCACCCACCCCACCCAGGGCCCTGCGCCGAGAAGGGGGCTGCCCACGTTCCTCAGGGGCCTGGGCGAAGAAGGGTTTTTTGTCGTTTTGTAAGAGGGTTGATTTTAGCTAAAATTCATTTTTTCTTACCTCCTACGAAGTTGCAAACACTGTAAGTGGAACTGGAGGGAATGGGGAAATGGGCCCGAAGGAGGGTTCCCATGTGGGAAACTGATGACATGGTCAAAGTCCCCAAGTTGTGACTCTCAGGCCACCCCCACCTCATCACACGAGTTTCCTCAGCGCCAGGATGTTTCTCTGACTTTAGCACACTTTCTAGGGACACATGTGGTGTCTGTTCCTTTTTTTTTTTTTTTAACCTCCTACGAAGGTAAAAATTTCTTAATCCTGAGTTAGTTAAGACCCATCGAACTCAAAAAAAACGGCAGGTTCCCTGCTAAGACGCTGCCGCTGCACAGCCGTTTCATGTCCCTTAGGAGGTCCGTGTTCTGCTCCCAAGTTGAGATCCAGGGAGGGTGATTTACACAACTGGTAAAGTGACAGTCAGGAAGCAAAGCCCTAGGTGAAGTCACTCTGCTTTCCATCTTTCTTCTTAATCCCTAACAGATCAGTTGATATCCAACTGAGAGGTGGAAATGGACACACCGGTTTTCTGAGCCCAGAGCGTGGAAACAGTGAGAGAAAATACCCGTTTCAGTGGTGACTGCACAGACCAGTTCACCTTCAGAGACTTGTCAGACGCTTCACCTGGCATTTCTTCCTTCGGTTAACAAGTGTGCCGAGCTAGACAGAGTTCCAAAGTCTTGCTATAATCAGGCATAAAGTCTAACCTTCACGGAACTGATAATTTATGGGAGAGGAGAAGCTGCGTGATAAAAGATAAATGTAAAGATTTTAGCTGTATGCTAAATTAAGTGCTACCTAAAAAGCGCAGTTAAGAAATACTGGAGCATGCCGGGGAGGCAAGAGTGAATGGTGTTTAAGATTTATCTGTCTTTTTCTCTCTCTCTTTCTCTGTGTGTGTGTGTGTGTGTGTGTGTGTGTGTGTGTGTGTGTGTGTGTGCATGTGCCATGGTTCTTTTGTGGAGGTTAAAGGACAGCTCCGTAGAGTTGGTTCTCTCCTACCTTTCTGTGGATTCTGGAGACACTCAGGCCCTCAGGCTTGTTCAGCAAACACCTTTTACCTGCTCAGTCACTTCAACGACCCCTCAAGTTGCACTTTCAAATACGGTTTCAGGATGTGGTTCACAGTTCACTGCGATGATGCAGAGGCTGTAATGTCTAAGCCATCAGGAAAGAGAAGAGAGAGGGTGGTCAGATATGACATCAGAGTGGGGGTCAGGGCAGGTCATAACAACTATGTACTATAATAACTAAACTGATATAATTCTCAAACTAAAACTATGAAATAGTATTTTAGAATGTAAATTCACATGTCTACTATAATTTTTGCATATTATTTACTCACAAAACTGTACTACCAAGCTTCAAAAATAATGTGATATTTGTCACCGTTGCTGTAATGAGTTTGGCATTCGCTCCCTTTCCAAAATCTCCAGTGTATACAAAGTTTTCAATATAATCATATAATTTTTAAAAGAAAGCAGTGCTAATAAAAGAATTTGAAATAAAAAGTAGCCATCACATAATACTAGACTGTTTTTGCATAATGAAAATTCTAATTTGATATTGGTCATTTTCCCACCTTCAAAAATCAGTTTCTCCTTTTCTAAAGTTATCAGTGATCAATCATTACTATTTTTCTTTAACTTAATACAATTTTGAGTTTAAGCTTATTATAAAGGAAGGCTTTTTTTCCTTTACTTTGTTTTTATGTTAAAATAAAAGCTGGCATGATTTTATAGACATAGATAGCGGCGTTACAAAAGTAAGGCAAGTGCAATGTGAAGAAGTTCTGTTTATTAAAGTCTAGTTAGAAATTGCTGTTTCATGTAGACTCTGGACCTGAATCCTGGTCTTGCTTTGTGGAGAAAAAAAGCAGGAAAGGAGGACAAGAAGTTGTGGGAGAAGTAGGGAGGTGAGGGTGGACGGACCTGGGAGGAGTGAGGGGGAGCGCTGGGGTGAAAACAATCAAAGTATCACTGTATGAAATTCTGAAAGAATTAATGAAAATATTTTGTAAAACAGAAGAGAGGGAAGAAAGGAGGGAGTGAGGAAGGGAAGGAGG
>NW_008331789.1:4351264-4354538 GCF_000622305.1 Nannospalax galili
GAAGGAAGGAAGGAAGGAACGACAGAAAAGCCGACAGACATAATGGCACCAAACTGCAGTCATTCTCTTTGGTGTAATGAGAAAGGAGAATTTTAAGGAATAGCTTTTACCAAATCACATTTGATATTACATTATTTTTAGGAATGTACTAAAGTCATCATGTTCCACAAAAAAAAAAAAAAAAAAAAAAATCATCTCTCATGGAGACAAACTTCACAGTGAACATGAACCCCTAAAGGGAAGTTTTGCTTTTAAAGAGAGGAAACCCATGTTTGAAACTAAAAATGAAAGACTGGGTGTGGCATGAGACAGTTCGCCAAGTGTGTTTTTGTCTGCTTTCTCTAAAACCTCTCAGAGAAGCCTTTTTGGGATTCTATGTAGTGAGCTCCTATGAAGGTAAAAAAGGGCTGAGTCATGTTTCAGAATTCCTATGTGAAAACCAAAATCAGTCAGTGACTTGAAGGATCTAAGTGGTGTGAGGGATTCCTGGAAAGAAGCTGTGACTACAAAGACTGACGGACTGATTAGAATTCCAGTGATGTGGAGAGTCCAGAGCCAAATCGTCTTGGCCTCTTTCCCCTTCCTAATAGCCATTTAGTGCCCTTCTCTGCATACTTAACATCTTTGTGGCCATTAGGTAAACCACTTGGAATGCATGAGGAGACCCTGAGTTCCTTATTTTTTTCTTTCTTTTGTTTTTGTTTTGTTTATTTTGAGACAGGATCTCCCAGTAGCCCCAGCTGGCCTGAAACTAGCTAAGTAGACCAGGTAGCGTCGTCGATCTCACAGAACTCCACATGCTTCTGCCTTCCAAGTGCTGAGACTAAGGTTGTGTACCGCCTAGACAGAGACTGAGATGCCAACCAAAGAGCTAAGAATGCTGTTAGGTAGAGTCTAAGACTAATACAGGGAAATCGGCCCCCTCTAGGGGTTCTTAGTCTCATTAGTAAAATAATTTAACAATGGACCCAAATGGAAGCTTAAGAGCACTTTTATTAGAGTTTAAAAGAAAAACCCCATGGCAGGCAGGCGAGCTGTGAATCTTAGTAGCTGACCAGAGGAGAATAGAAGAAATCTATGCTGTTTAAGCCTGAAGGAAGGTCAGACATGGGAACCTAGTAGCCGCATGGCAAGAGGGAGCTTTGGAGAGAGAGTACAGAAACCCAAAGTGTTGGGGAAGCCCAAAGTGTTAGGGAAAGCATGCTTAGAAAAGAGAAAGAGCAAAGGAGAGGTCATGCTTTCAGAAGAATTTAGAAGTACAGACAGACTCACGGCCATATGGCCGCATGGATTCACGGATGCACAGATGCCCGGTCAGCTACTGCACTGGGGTGAGGGTTCCAAGAAGGAAAAGCATTCTCCCATTAAAGAACTAATTATTCACCCTACCTTTTTAGCCCAGTTTTAAGTGAGCTCACCTTTCTGAGGCGGTCCCTTGGCCAGATGATTGACCTTGGGCCCAACTAGAATATAAGGTCTCCACCCAGGTCAGGGACTCTCTATTTCTTGACCAGAAAAGTTTTCTCCTAACAGGCCTTTGTTGCTACTCTAACAGAACATGTAGCAACATTTTCCCCACTTTGCTGTAAACTGCCTAACTGATGCACTCACCAATGTATTATTTATTTATTTATTTATTTATTTTTAAAAACTATTTTATTTATTGGTTGTGAGTGTCTGCATGTATGTATTTGTACCATGTACATATCTGGGGCCCATAAGGCCAAATGAGGGTGTTGGATACCCTGGAACTGGAGTTACAGTTGGTTATGAGCCACCATGTGGATGCTCTTAACTGAACCTGGGTTCTCTGTAAGAGCAGCCAGTGCTCTTAACCACTAAGCCATCCCTCCAGCCCCAATGGCTTACTTTTTTTTTTTTAATGTGTTCAGAAGCACCAGGGTTTGGAGTGGACTCTCCAAACACGGGGACAACCAGTGTTCTTAACCACTGAGCCATCTCTCCAGCCCTCACCAATGTATTTTTAAAGTGCCTTGGTTTATGATTTTCTTTGTCCGTTACCATGTTGAAACATGGAATTTGAAGTAACCAAGTATGTTTCCAGGCATGGTCACTCATATTTGGCTCCAGAATAAATGATCTCTTATCCCCTTTTAGGTGAGAGTTATGTTTCTTACACTGACAATACCTTCTGTTCAGCACAGTATAATCACCAATGTATTTTTAAAGTGCCTTGGTTTATGATTTTCTTTGTCCGTTACCATGTTGAAACATGGAATTTGAAGTAACCAAGTATGTTTCCAGGCATGGTCACTCATATTTGGCTCCAGAATAAATGATCTCTTATCCCCTTTTAGGTGAGAGTTATGTTTCTTACACTGACAATACCTTCTGTTCAGCACAGTATAATTAGACAGCTGTTAGATTCAGGACTTGGGATTGCAGCTATGAAGACCATGCGTTTTGCCCTTTTATGGCACTCGTGGAGATAAGCTACATCCCACAGAACTAAGGCCTTTTCATAGACTGTGTGTTAAATTCCCCATTCTATTATGTTTTAGAATAAGACAAACATTTTAGCTCTTCATAATGCAGATCTGTAATCCCAGCTATTTAAGAAGCTGAGGCAAAAGAATTGAGAATCAAAGGCTAGCCTGGGCTACGTAGAGAGCACAATGCCAGTCTAGACAATTTAGCAGTACCTTGTCTGAAAAGAAAAAGAAAATATTAAGGGGCTTGAGATGTAGCTCAGTGATAAAGCACTTGTTTAACATTTGCAAGCCCCTGGGTTCAGTCCGTAGTGTTAGGGGAAAAAAAGAATTAAAAGCATTACTATGCTTCTACACAACTGTGAGGTAACCAGCCTTAAGTGACACATCTACAATGCAACCTCTACACTTAAGGCTCAGGGAACACCCCAGAAGATGGGGCAGAAAGAATGCAAGACCCTGCAAGACCCAGAGGGACAAGACACCTGCTGCAAGTTAATTCATTCTAAACAAGATAGGGAAGCTTCACCAAAGAAATCTCTACAGTGTTAGTCCAGCAAGGTCTGCGTAATGACATGTTAAAGTGGATGGAGGAAAGGGCAAGGTCCCATGTCGAGATGAAGAGCTACAGGCAATCAATGGATGCTGAGGGAGGGAGAATCAGTTTTCTCTAGGGACTACCTCCCAGAGAGATTGTCTAATCTGTAATCTCAAATGTACCTAAACACAGGTACACAGGAGCACCATTAAATGGACTCAGTGCATTATATATATATATTTATATATTGTATATTAGGTGGGTGTGCATTTATAAATGTATGTAT
>NW_008331789.1:4354622-4375028 GCF_000622305.1 Nannospalax galili
TATGTATGAAATTCTCAAAACTTAAAAAATTAAAAACAACACCCCTTCAAAGGCCCCAAACACACAAACCACTACTATGTGTTCTAGACAGCTGTAATAAAATATTAGGCTATCCAGTGATTTTTCTGTCAGCTAGCTCTGACTGGTTAAAAACTGAGGAAGCCAGCCCTCAGTCCCTCTTCCTGTTTGGTTGACATGCATCAGCAACTGCTTCAGAGCACAGCTTGGTCAATGCAGGTGGTAGATTCATCATTGATCCTGAGTGTGGTTTCAACCCAGGTATCACTGTTCATGAAATCACAGTGCTCCGACGTGTAAAATGAGTCAGATGTCCCACTGATGGCCTATTGTTCTATAGATGATTCTTCAATTATAAGAGCTTCCCTGCCTAGGAAATGTAGAGGGAAATCCAAGAGGTCAAGCTTGTACTGAACAGGTTTGAACATGAAGACAGCTGATGGGATAGCAAACCTCTGCACACCAGGATGCTAGGGCAGGGTTCACACAGCTCCTCACGGAAGCTACTGACTCATCTATTCGCATCAGTTTCCCCATGTCCTACTGAGTAACTGATGATTAGAGGAAGTCAGTTTGGGCTAGGCATGGTGGCGTATGCCTGCAGTCTCAGCACTTGGGAAATGAACATTCAAGGATCGGAAGTAAAAAGGCCTCTTGGCTGCATAGTGAGTTTGGGATCAAGCCTGAGCTACATAAGACAATACTTCAAACAACAATGACAAAAGGAAGTTGATTTTGCCCATGTCTGTAGTACCTTTAATGTCCTTGTGACATTGGCAATGAATTGAATGAAAAACGTATTGTTATACTTTCCAGAGTCAATCTTTGCTTGAGTCAAAAGGTCCAAAGAAGATGATGGACTGAATCATCATTATCCCAATACTTGTCCTCATTAAAAACCCCTTTTAGGGGGCCAAGCGTGGTGGCACACGCCTTTAATCCCAGCACTTGGGAGGCAGAGGCAGGCGGATCTCTGTGAGTTCAAGGCCAGCCTGGTCTACATAGTGAGTTCCAGGACAGCTGGGGCTGCAGGGAGACCCTGTCTCAAAAAGCCCCCCCGAAAAAAATCCCTTTTAGGGACTGGAGAGATGGCTCAGAGGTTAAGAACACTGAGTGTTCTTGCACAAGATCCGGGTTCAAATCCCAGCACCCACATGGCCGCTAACAGGGGATCCGACAGCCTCTTCTGTCCTCTGCAGGCATTGTATGACATGGGTGCCCTTACCTACATGCAGGCAATACACGTATACACATAAATAAAATAAAAATAATAAAAATATTTTTAAAATTCCCTTTTAGACAAATCTTTCTTTTTCAGATTTCTCAAATAGTCTATGGATAGACTATTAGTAAATGGATAGGCTAATAGTTAATGGACTGTATTTTTATCTGTGCATTCACTCAGCAAACATTTGCTGCTCATATGTGATGACAACCACATACATTCCCTCTGACCACAAATAACTGTTGGTTGCTAAAAGGCAAACGGGCCATTTTAGCAGCAGAAGGTTAGAGGAGGGAAGGAACAAGGCTCAGGTTGGGCCCTGAGGGTTGAGTGGGTGAGTGGGAAGGTGTGTCAGGCAGAGAGGACAGCACCGGAAGGCCAAATCTGAAAAGAAAGTGCAACAGAGGCAGGGAGGAACAGAGCAGGTGTCACCTGACTGAAGAACCTGGAGTGTGGGAAGTGGAGAGAGACAGGTGTACGGGCTTCGCCCCTCCTCAGAGCATCTTCAGGAACTTTAGTTAAATTGGTTTCTGAAATATTGTAAAAGCTAACAGCAGTACCACTATAAGATCCACCCCACCAAAGCCAGGGAAAAGCCACAGTTCAGTATCTCCTCACACCTGGAGACTGGCTAAAATGGAAAAGGTATACAATATCAAGTGTTGGCAAGAATGTGGAGCAACTCACACACTGGGGAAATGCTTACTGACAGTCACTTTGGAGAGGTCTTCTAGTTGTAACTGCTAATACTGAACATTACAACTGTGACTTTTGACTCAGCATTCCACTAAACATACTCAGTAAAAATGTATGGTGTATGAATGTATGCCTCTATCTATGTATATCTTACATATGTGTGTATAGGTGTGCGTATGTGTGTATATATATGTAACCATAAAAAGTATGCCCCAAAGCATACCCTGTATTAGTCATACATATCTGAATACATGAAAAATAGGTATGTGACTACCTGTAGGTGTAGGAGGGAAGAAGGTAGGCAAAGGCATATTAGAATCAAAGGTTTTCTAAGTCTTTTTAAGTTTAAATTTTAATTTTATGTTTACAAATGTTTTGCTTGCATGTTATAAGCATACCATGTGCATGCAGTTCCTGAAAAGGCCAGAAGAGAGCATTGGATCCCTGGCATTGGATTTACTGATAGTTGTTAGCAGCCATGTGAGTGCTGGGAACTGAACCCAGGTCCTCTGCAAGAGTAGCCAGTGCTCTTAACCCCTGAGCCATTTCTCCAGTTCCTATATTTCACTTTTTAAATAGTTTGAGTTTGGGGCTGGAGAGATGGATCAGTGGTTAAGAACACTGGTCGTTCTTGCAGAAGACCCGGGTTCAAACCCCAGCACCAACATGGCAGCTAACAACTGTCTGTAACTCAGTCCTAGGGGATCTGACAGCCTCTTCTGACCTCTGCGGGCATTGCACAACATGGGTACACTTACCTACATGCAGACAATACATGCATACACATAAAATAAAAATAATAAATAAAAAAATAGTTTGAGTTTTTTGATCTTATAAATGCCTTGTCTATCAAAAAAAAGAAAAAGGAAAAATGAAAAATTCCGTATTTTAAAGCAAAGCATTATAAATGGAAAGGAAGCCCAATATTACTATGACAAACAGACATATCATTTGGCGTAACTAGAAGGCAATTGTCTTAACTCCTGCTGCTCTGATAGGCTACCCTAACAAGAGCAGCTTTAGTGAGAAAGGTTTCATTCTGACTCACAGTTCAAGGGTTCCTTCTGCTGTGACTGTGAAGTCAAGGTGGCACATCACATCCACACTCGGGAACGGTGAGCAATGGACACCTGCGGCTGCCTCTCCACTTACACAGTCCAGGATCCCAGCCAGAGAAGGGCACTACCCACAGTGAGGCTCCTCCCACCTCAATTAATACAGTCAGGATAACCCCACAGGTACACTCAAAAGCCCATCTTCCAGGTGATTCTAGATCCTGTCCAATTGACAACACTAACTATTACGGTGACCATAAAAACAACTGCTAAAGTCACACTCAGACATTTGTGTTTGTACCTCCCAGCATACCATCCTTTGGAAGACATTCTTTTTTTAATTTTCTCTCTCTCTCTCTCTCTCTCTCTCTCTCTCTCTCTCTCTTTGTAGGGGTGCACAAGTGCCATGGTACACATGTGAAGGTCAGACAACAACTTGTGGAGTTGGTTTTCTCCTTCTACCATGTGAATTCTGGGGATCAAACTCAGGTCATCAGGCTTGGTGGCAAGTACCTGTTGAGCCATCTCACTGGCCCAGGATGTAACATGATTTCAAGGACTTTTATTTTAAACATTTATTTTTATTTATGTGCATCTGTATGCCACTATATATATATATATGTTAATGCTTTTTTATTGAATTTTTGTTCATTTCATACAAAACATCTTAATCATCTTTATACCCCCTCCCCCATCTGTACCTCCCCATAGTTCAGTCCACCGGATTTCATGCATTCTGTAATATATGTTAAGGCCTATTGAGTTAGTAAGTGTACCCAGATGTTCTTTAGTGCACATTCATCCTCTTGGGTCTAGTCAGCCTATCTAGTATTGTTTCCTTAAAGAAGATCAACTCTCACTCACCCAGCAGTAATCAGCTGCCAATAATTCTTAGGCTAAGATTGGGGGAGAGGTCAATAATCAACTGCCAATAATTCTCCTAATGGACTGGACAGGTGCTCTTGCAGAGGACCCGGGTTTGATTCCCAGCATGCACATGGCAGCTAAAAATCATCCTTAACTCCAGTTCTAGGGGAATTCGAAGCCCTCTTCTGACCTCTGCAGCATTTCACGACACGGGTGCACTCGCATACATGCAGGCAATACACTCATACACATAAAAATAATAAATAAAATATTTTTTTAAAAAAGATTGTGGCCTGCTGCCCATTTCCCCAGTTCTATGCTGGGTTTTTGTCTGGTTGATTTTTTGTCTGATGCATGAATCTAGTGCATGAGACACCACTGCTGTAGGTTCATATGAGCAAGGTTCCAGGAGCCTGTATGAATGTTTCCATACGGTCATGTACCTCCTCCTCTGGCTTTGGAATCTTTCCACCCCCTCTTCTGCAATGGTCCTTGAACCTTGGGTGGGTGGAGTTTAATATAGGAGTCTTGTCCAGGGACCCACACACTACAGACTCTTATTCTCTATGTTTTGGCCATTTGTGGCTTTTTGTGTTCGTTACCCTCTGTTCTAGGAGGGAGCTTCACTGATGAGAGTTGAGAGATACATTAGTATTCTCTCTACCTCTCATTCCACTATGTTCCATGAGCCTTAGGTGTAGAGGTTCCATTGTAGATGTGTCATTTAGGGTTGGGCATCTCACAGACACTTATTCTCTGTGTGTGACCAGTTGTGGAACTTTGTAACAGTCTCTGTCTGTTGCAAAAGAAGCTACTTTGGTGAGTGCCGACTGACTTACTTATCTGTAAATATAAGGATTCATATTTATATAGCAAGAAATTACATTTTTTCTAAGGATGTGACAGTCTTTGAGTTTTCTGTAAGATCTATGACCTCTCCAGCCATGTGTAGAGGGACGATCATAGGAGACAGCTATTATCAAGGGTGAAATGGGGAAAATGGAAGTAACTTTAACTGGGGAGGGAGGAAGGAGGGTTAAACAGGGAGAGAGAGGAGAGATAAATAATGCTTAGCTGGTATGAAAAATCAGAGGGAAATGCATTAGTTCAGAAGCCTACTGAAAAATTACACATACAATATCATACACGAGCCCACATACATAGTCCATGAGGCTATACAACAAGAAACAGTGCCAGACAGGAGAAACCTTCCTTTGAGTTGTTTGTCAGGGGAGTCCAAGAATCCCAAAAGTAAACAGGCTATTGGCCACAGCCCTTGATTGTCCCCCAGAACTTGAAGGTAAGATCCTATTGCTGAAGACAGGACATGCATCAGACACAGGACTTGGAGCAATGGAGCTGGAACTGACCTGGAAGCCACCTCCCAGAAGGGTAGCTCTCATAGTTTTGGAGGATACTAGGTAAGCCGTTAAGGGAGAATATTGATTGATGGTCCAAACCCAGCTTTAAAGCCTAATAACCACAACAATGACTGGCACAGCAAACTATATTGGTGCAGTAGTGGCACTTTTATCTTGGGAGTAATCAATAGCTACCTAATTGGACTTAAAGCCCACTCAGTGGGGGAATTCATGAGTGGTACTGTAAAGATAGACTATATATTTTTTTGAATTTTTGTGGTTCTCATGTAATGCATCTTAATCATATTTAGGCCCCTTCCCTATCTGTATCCCCCATAGCCTTCCTACCTGATTTCATGCATTCTGTCATATATATTAGGACCTATTTGGTCACATTTGTGTCTCCAGATGTCTCTTGGTATAAATTCGTCTACTGGAGGCTGTTCAGACTGTCTAGCATCACTTCCTTAAAGAAGATCAATTCTCCCTCACCCAGCAGTGATCAGTTACCAACAGTTCCTCAACTAAGGTTGGGACTTCTTGCCCAGTTCCCCAGTTCTATGCTTTTTTATTTTCTATTTGAGTTTGCTTGGGTCATATAAATGCTGTCATCATTGCTGCGCATTCATATGAACAAGTTCCCAGAAGCCTGGAAAACTCCATTTCCTTATGGTCATCCACCACCCCTGGCTTTTGCAATCTTTCGTCCCCTCTTCCACAATGGTCCCTGAGTCCTGGATGGGTGAGGTTTAAACTAGCTCTCATAGTTTCAGAGGATACTATGCAAGCTATTAGGGGACAAAAATCAATCAATGGTCCAACCCCAGCTGTAAAGCTTAATAACAACATGACTGATAGCAACCTATCTCTGTGGGTTCCGTAGTGGCACTTATATCTTGGTGGTGATACCTGCTATCTAATTGGATTTAAAGCCCACTCATTGGGAGGGAACTCGTGTGTGGTACTGTAAACAAAATCAAACACACATGGCTGGAGAGGTCATAGATCCTAGGGGAAACATTTTTTAAAACATTGACTTAGGCATTTCCCCCTCTAGAAAGTACATTTCCCAGGGTGAGTTAAATACCCGTGCTGTGGGCTCATCACTGCCTGTGTAACATTGTATTCCAATGTTTGCAATTCTATTTTATCTGCTTGAATTAATCCTATGAAGGCAGGCAATTTGTCTTTTTATACCATAATCATAGAGTCTAAATATTCATAGAGAAATAAATAAACACATACATAAAAGAGTGAGTGAGCATGTTCTTATTTAACCAGTTCTCAATACAGACTGTAGTCATGTTCTAACTAACCTTGTCAGGGCAAGCCTGTGGTTGTGAATGTTCTCTGTGTGTGCTTCTCTGCACTGTTCCAGTAGTAGACCAAGGGATCCCTAAACTCAATCTGTGCATATTTAAACACACTGACTCCCAACATTAGCATGTCTTGCAGCCAAAGAAAATGTTCTGTCTCTATTCCACGTGCCCTTGAATTCTGCAGCCTACACCAACCCTAATGACTCCTGGATGACGTCAGCATTACTCTGCTCAGCTCTCACTCTGGGTTTCTGCTGTTGCACAACTCATACCTCTGATAGTCTGTTTGAATCCCCTCTTGCTGCGTGGAGATGGGGAACTGTACTGAAGGTTTCATGGGAAGGGAAGAGAACGCTGGCCTAGTGTGGAACATGAAAATGAACTGAGAAATAGACCTTATAAATATTCGTAATGCCTCTGAACTGTTCTCTGAAGCAAGTTCCTCTCTGATCCGCTTAGCCTTAGCTCTGCATCCTCCTTCACATGGCTATTGGCCAGGGCAGTGCCTTCCTGTTAGTCACTAAGCAAACTCCTTCACTAGCATCCTTTCAAAGTTGGTCTTTCCTTTTGTTTCTGCTAAGATTTCTTAGAGAAGCTTGCAGGGAATCAACCCAATCACTGTACAGTGACTGAATCACTGTAGTTCCGTCATTATAACACTGACGTGAGCTTGCTCCAAAGCATTTGTGTCAGCCACCTTCCAAGTTTCAACTTGTGCTATCCCAAAAATGGGTTCCCACCCTTCTTCCCAGAGCTGTGACCTTAAACCGAGTCTCCTAAGAAATACAACCTTTAAACCATGGTGGTCAGGAATGTACCCACCCCAATGTGCTTTCCTCTATAAATATGTAAGTATAAATACATGAATACAAAATGTATGGGCTTCTATGTGAATATACACATAGGCACATAGAATCCAAGCTTCTTTTCCTCAGCGGAGCCCTGTTTTGGGGAATACCTCTTTGTGCTCTCATTAACTGCTGCAGATAATAGATCATTTTTGTTCTCATCTCCTGGTCGTGGTTTCTGTTTATGTACTCAAGAATATGTAAATTAATTTTATCTGGTTATATCTTGAGCCCCTGTCCCATTTTCTCCATCCCCAGATTCCAAGGTGTGCCACCCCCTTCCCTTTCTCTCCTTGAGATCTCAAAGACTGAAATTCATGTTGGTATATTTTGTAAAACAGTTCACTGTTTTCATGGCTTTTCCACAACAGCACAGCATTCAGACTGTGGCATGGTTATTGCAGGCTTCTTTAAGCCATATTTACAGTGAGAATCAGAAGGAAAAAGCAAAGTATTTAAAAAACATGCAGTCTGCCTTAAAAGTGAATTTAAATTTTTGGACAAAAAGGCTCTGGTCTTTAAAGAGATTAATAGCATTAAAAAGAAGCCAAACCTTTTGCATTTGCATTGTAACAATAGGAAAGATTTCACTTTGATGGCATCTTGTAAATTGGCTAGATCATGTCAAATGCAGGCTCCAGGGTGTAAAGTTGTAAACTCATTTAAAAGACTTTCCCCAGAGAAGAGAGGGATGGGGCACGCTCCTTGCAAATGAATGTTTAGAAAAGTGTTTTCCTGGTTTCAGTTTCCTAAGCACTGAAAGGATACTGCAGCTTTGATCTAAAGATTCTGCTCAAGCTGGTGGAAGACCTTAGCATCATCTATGTGATGCTGACTTTTCCAGACATGGAGAATGCAGGAGTTGAATGGTTAGAGAGGCATCCCCTCAGACTTCAAAGCCTGAGGTCAGTCATTGTGTAGTGAGCTCTGTATCTCTGCAGACACCTCCAGGATAGACAATGCTAGAAAGCTGTCAGGGTGAAGCCAAAGATGTAAGATCCCAGGATATTGAAAAATGTCAGCAATGTGGAACATTTGTCAAACAAAGTCACAGGATATAGGTGGATCTAGCCTGATAGGCCATGTGGGCTGAAAATGACAAGGACATGGGGGCCAAGGTGTCCAAGCTCATTGGAGCTCACGTCACGTAATACCCAGATAAAGAACATGGAGCTGTGAGCTTTAGCGTTTGACCTTCTAGATTTCGGTCTTGACTTGGTCCAATCTTTCTTTGATATTTTCCTTCTTTCTCCCATTTAGAGTAGGAATGTCTACTTTTTGCCATTATGTATTGGAAAGATGTAATTTGTTTTTCATTTACAGGGTCTCATACCTAAGAATCTCCTTCAATCTGAGAGGAGACTTTGAACTTAGGTTTTTGAATAATATTGAAATTGTTGAATATGGGGACTCACAGAGGCAGCCTGAATGCATTTTGCATTATGAGATGGGCATGTGCCTTTGAGGAGGCCAGGGATGGAATATTATAAGGAGATAGGTTTTGGTATCAAATTTATAAGGGATGGATTTGTGAAAGATAATGTTAATTGTCAACTAATTGGTTTAAGAAGCATCTATGAGAGTAGTTGCCCCCCCACACCCTTCTGGGGTATCTGTGAGGGCACCAAAGAGATTAGATTATAAGGGCTGAAATGCAGTGACTAGATTAACCCTTTGAGGGATTCATAAAATAATGGTGTTATTGGGAGGTAGTCAAAGGTAGGAGGTGGGACCTATTTGGAGGAAGTAGGTCACTGGGGGGAGGGTCTTTGGGAGACCTAGCCTACCATGTCTGCTTCCTTTATTTCCTTTTCAATGTTTCTTGTCTGCCATACTGTGGGCTGTTGGACTCTGCCACCCCCTCCCTACCACTGTGGACTAAGACCTGAAACTATGAGCCCAAATAATTACCCGCCTCCATTTAAATTGCTCTCGGGTATTTTAATCAGAATGATGCCAAAGCAATTAGTGACATTTAAAGAAAGACTCAAAGAAGAGGAAGAACTTTGTTGGGGGCGGAGAGAATTTCAAGCAGAGGGAAGAGCTGGAGGCAAGATCCTGAGGCAGAGAGGAGTCTGTTGTGTTTACAGGAGAGAGGAGCATGGTGGGCTGGAGAAGAGCCCAATGTACAAGGGTGGAAAAGGAGACCTGAGAGGTATCATGGCCTTGACCCCCACCATGAGGATCTCAGACAATGGTTGGAGAACTGGGAGCACTTGTCCCCCGATTTGATTACTTAGTACTATATGCATGTACTGAATTTCCAGGAGAACTTTGTAAAGCTATACACATTTAAAATAATGATAAATCAAATAAAGTCACCAATAATGAAAAAGATTTTTAAAAAAGAAGAGGAGTTTCTAGTATTTTTTCTGTATCTGTTCTTTAATTTCTCTGAGTCTCAGTTCTCTCCTCCATGAAATTCAATGTGTCCTTCACATTACATTTAATGTTTACTGATTTAAAAATACCTAAACAGCATTTGCTCAAGCATCCCCAAGGAGAGATAAAGAAGCAATAAGACCTCCTAAAATTAGAAGCCCGTGCTAATCCCCATTAATCCATACCAGCCTCGCCTCCCCTCCTACAGCTCATTAGAATTCTGTAAAATGAATGGCAGCACTAAACATGTCCTTGGTAACATCCATTCCAAGGCATGCTGGTTTCCAGACAAAAGAGGTGTTTCTGGAACAAAAACTAAAACCAGAAAGGCTGTGCTGGAGGTGGGGGAGGGGCTTCCTCCTCTACTTCTGTTACCTGAGAATTAAGCCAAAAGGCTGCTCCTTGATCTTCTGCCTCAAAGAGCAAACTGAAAACTGAGTTTTCTCTTAGTTGAAAAAGAAATGTCAGAAGAGTTGATGTTTGAAGCAGAACAAAGGAGGTGGAGTTCCGCCCTCCTCCCGGGCTGCTCTGCCTTCCCCATTCTGAGCCCATTCCCAGTCTTTGCTCTAGACTTTCACAGTGCTGCACCTTGACCAAAGTCCATTTCGTCTTTGTTTGGGATACTTGGTAGCCTCTTCTGACTTTGAAATTCAAGTCCTTCAGTTCAGAGAAATGTTTTGGGTATTTCATTTGTGGTCTCCTCCTTCACCACCTTTTGACATTGCTGTTGCTTTCCTGTAACTTTTTTAAAAGATGTTGACCTTTGGTCTGATTCTCTCATTTTGTTTTCTATATTCATTTCCAATGCTTTTTCTTCTTAATTTATGGAATAATCTTTTAGTCTTTCCACTGAATTTTTATAATTCTACAGTATTTTTTGACTTCCCAAAGCTGTTTTTTCCTAAATATTTTTCCCATTCTAAAATTAGCTGGAGTCATTGTTTTTCTCATTGTTGTGACAGAATACTGACAGAAGCAACTTATGGTGGGAAGGGTTTATTTTGACTCACAGTTTGAGGTTACAAGTGTATGGTAGTGGGGGCTCTGAGGGGCATTCAGGCCCACATGGAGGCATAGGGAGACAGGGAAGGAGACTGAAAAGTCACCTTTTTTGATCCACAGTTGGCCTTTGCTAGGGGTAACTCAGTTAAAGAATGGTGTCAGGAGTATGAGGTGGCTAGTCACATGTCCACAGTCAGGAAGCAGAGAGAGGTGATGCTGGTGCTCAGCTCACTTTCTCGTTTTTCATCCAGTCTTAGACCCCAGCCCATGGAATGGTCCCACTTTCATTAAGGATGCATCCTCCCACCTCAAGCAACCCCCACTTGAAACTCCCTCACAGACATGTCCAGGGGTTTGTCTCCTAAGTGAATCTGGATTTTGTGGCGTTGACAGTATTAACCATCACAGTGGCATCTTGTTGTTTTCTTTTCTTTTATCTAAACACACTAGCTTTTTGTTTAAGTTTTCATTGCCTAATTTCCTCCAGATATTTTTCTAGTTGTCTGGGTGTCAAGTTTCATTCTGGGGCATTTCCTCTGGCATTTCCTCTCATCCCCGTTTCTCTTCTTTACCCACCAGGATGACTAGATCATGATGCAGTCATAAACAAACTGGAACTTTCAGCAGCTTAAAATCAGTGGTTCACACTTGCTCATGGAGCACATCCACAGGTTAGTAAGGTTTCCTCAACATCTTCCCTCAAGAGCACAGGATGTTATGCGTTCTATGCCTGCTTATGCTTGTGTGCTCTGAAAAGCAGGAGAAAGCACACGCCAGCCCTTCAAGTTTCTTCTCTGGAGTGACACCATATATCACTTGCTTTTGTTAGCCATAGACATGCCATTTTGATTTCCAGAACCAGAGAACTTGGCTTTCTAGATTCTTGCCTTCCCAGCCCTGTGGATCCCAAGTCCTGGAGAGCAAGGAGAGATGTTTATTGATCGCCTAACATTCTTTAACTGAGCACTCACCGGTTACCCCTAGCAAAGGCCAACTGTGGCTCAGAAAAGGTAACTTTCCAGTCTCCTTCCCACTCCTTCACATGGGTGAACTCCCCTCAGAGCCCCCACTAGGCTGCTGTGTGTCTGTGGCATTAGTATCTCTTTTAAAAAACCTCTAAAAAAAGGATAATCTGCCTCAGTCTTCCCTTTGAACCCCAAGCCCCAAATCTTTCATCATATCTCAATCTGTCAGATGCAGTCACATGATTATATCTGGGCTCTACATAACAGAGATGCATTCTCCTCCTGCATGAAGAGGCATCAGGAGTTCATTCATCAACAATACTGACATCTACTGCATCAGCTGATGGCATCGAATGGGAAACACCACTTGGAAGTTCTCAGCATAGGGGGTGGGGTGGGGTGCTGATTTGATTATATTTTCAAGTCAGGGTCTCTCTGTAGTGTAGGCTGGCCCCCAACTTGTCAGTCACCTGCCTCAAAGTCAGAGTAGCTGGAAATACAGCTTTCATTACCACTTGCAGCTCCTAGGAGGGTGTCTTCACTAAATCTGAGCTTCGCTTTATGGTGTGCTGACTGAGTTCAACACTGAGGATACCCTGAAGTCCTGGGCTTCACAAGCTCACCAGAGAACATGCTTTAAATCTCTCTTGAAGATGTTGGTATCATGACACCATGCTTCAGCATTCTGGTCACTGGGTGAGGGAATGAGGCTGGAGCAAAGTCCCAGCATCACAATGTAAGGTTAACACCTTCATTTGGTTCCTACCTCAGGCCACTGCTCTTTTACCCCATCTTCTTTATCCTACTGAGAAAATCCTCTCCAAGGGATGGAGGAGGGACTTCAGAGAGCCACAAGGAAGATGTCAACTGATTTCTATGAAGACTTTTAAGCACTCCTCCATCCTACACACCACCCTCTACCTCTAGTAACTTCTGAAGGATTGACAGTGCATCCGTTTGCTAGGGCTGCCATGACAGGTACCATAAAGTGGTTAGCTAAAGCAACAATAATTTGTCTTCTTATAATTCTGGATTGTAGAAATCCAAAATTAAGATGATAGTAGGTTGGTTTTCTAGTTTTTTTGCTTTTTTTATTTTTGGTTGTTTGATTGAGGCGTAACATAACTCCTGGGTTCATATCTGGCAGGTTGCTCCCTGGGTCTTATGTAATTTTCTCTCTCTCTCTACATTTCTCTATCTTGATTGCCTCTTCTTCTGGTTGGGAACCTGAGCCTTTAATAGCTGTGCCATCTCTCCAGCCCCCAATTGCCTCTTCTTATGAGGAAACCATGCATATTGCATTAGGGCCGCCCATATGACATTATTTTAATTTAAGTGCCTTTTTACATGGCAACTATGCAGCACTATGTCACCAACCCAGTGAACACCAATTTTAGCACCTCTTTGAAGGCCCTATCTCCAAATATATAGCCACACTCTGAGGTAATAGGTGTCGGGACTTGGAAGCATAAACTTTGGGAGGAAGTAATTCATCCCACAGTAAGCAGTACAAAATCAGGCTACTATGGCCTTGCCTTGTGCTGACATAAATTCAGTTTGGGGGGATTTTAGTCAACTCAATCCTCTCTGCCTTCCAATATGTCTTCCACTGACTCTTCTAAAACCTTGATTTTGTTCCTTTTGTTTTTGCCAGTCTGAGGAATAAACTCAGGGGCTCACACATGCTAAGCAAGTGTTCAGTCTCTGAGCTATGCCCACAAACTTTCTTCAAGTCTTTATCCTGAAAGTCATATCTTCCCTAATCTGTCTTGCTTATTCTCATTTTGGAGTGGTTTTGAAAGTCAGCAAAAGTAAATGTTGGTGTTCAGTCCACGAATCCTATGTCACTAGCTTATTTCATATCTCTTAAAGAGAAAAAAGAAAAAGGAAACTAAAAGTTTCTAAATTATTTGGAAGTCTTCCTACAGCCAATTTTTACAGCTGCATAACTTGGTCTTCTTATAGGAGGACATCAGGCTGTATCAGTCCACATGATTTATGCTTATGTGTCTAGATTGTTGGCAAAATACCACTTGGTAAAATGCACTGTGTGCATCTGAATCAGAGAAGTATTAGCTGACCTATCATCTATACATCCATCCATCCATCTATCTATCCATGTATCTATCTATCTATCATCTATGTATGTATGTACGTATCTATCTATCTACCTATCTAGATATCTACCTACCGATCTGTCTATCTATGTATCTATCTATCTACCTATCTAGATATCTACCTACCGATCTGTCTATCTAATCTTCTATCTATCTATCCATCTATATATCTATCCATTATCTCTCTATCATCTGTCTATCTATCTATCTATAATCTATCTATCATCTATCATCAGTCATCCATTTATGTATCATGTAGGCATCTGACATCGATCTAACTTTCTATTTATCACCTATATGACCCATGTTCCATCCATCCATCCATTCATCCATCCATCCATTTGTCTATGTATCTATTAATGTACCTAATCATCTTTCACTCTGTCTCCATTTCTGGTATCTATCTATAATCTATCTATCATCTATCATCTGTCTATCTATCTATCATCTATCTGTCTATCTGTAATCTATCATCTATCATCTGTCTATCTATCTATCATCTATCTATCTATCATCAATCTATCATCTATCATCTGTCTATGTATCTATCTATCATCTATCTATCATCTCTGTCATCTATCTATCTTTCTATCTATCATCTATCTATCTATCTCTATCTATCATCTATCTATCTATCATCTATCATCTATCTATCATTTATCATCTGTCTATCCATCTATCATCTATTTATCATCTATCATCTATCTATCATCTATCTATCTATCTATCTATCATCTATCCATCCATCTAATTTTGGAGACAATGCATCATGTATTCCAGGCTGGCCTTGGACTGACTTTGTAGACTAGGATGACCTTGAATTTGTGATCCTCCTGCCTCTATTGTCAAATTCTAGAAAGACAGGTACACACCTCCATGCCCAATTTATGCTGTACTGGGAATCAAATCCAGGATTTTGTGCATGCTAGACAAGCACTCTGCCAACTGGGATACATTCACCCAGTCCCAAAGGTATCACCTCTTGAAAATTTCCTTGATGTATAGCTCAGTTTGCAAACTCATCTATTGTAAGACACATGAATGGGACAAAGTCTGCTTCTGTAGAGGAGAAAAGGTTTGTGTGGTAGAGACTGCTTTGTTCCAAGGCCTTCAGACACAACTCCACTCATAGGCATCTGTGAACTCTGATAGAAGAAATGGCCGACGTGAAAAAAGCAGCTCAAAACTGTGTGTAGTGTGACCTCAGCTACTGCAAAATGCTAAAAATATTCATAGTAAAAATAATGCTGAGCATCACCAGGGATAATTGACAGGCGAGTGTTGTTTTCATTGTGCGCTTCTGAATTTTTAATGCTAGGAACTTAGTTTATAAAGATAAAAAGGTTATTTCCACCCTTATTCCAAAACAAAAAATTGATCAGAAGGAAATACGCTAAACTATGTAGTCATTGGGCACAGAAACTGTGGATGCTTTTTCCTCTTTTGAGCTTTTCCAAATTTCCAGTTTTAATAAACTCCAGTGTTCCAAGAAATAGCTCCAGTTGAGAAATAGTCAAAGAAGTAAGGCAGGCAGAGAATAGTGTCACTCTACAATTGGCACCCTAGGTTGAAGTTCTTGCTTAAAAATCAGATTTGTGTTGATTAATTAATCAAATGAAATAATATCTACAGAACATGCATTTGACTTTATATGCCGTGAGGATCACAGTCCTGAGGTATGACACAGCCTTTGAGAGCCTAAACATCCTGAGACTGGCAAGGGACCCCCTATTATTCCCAAGTGCTTCAAAGGACTGCTGTGTTCCTGTTGCTAATTGATCACTCACAATATTTAGCTTTGAAGCAATGAGAAATGGAAGGGGGAAAGTCTTGCTAAAGTGACTGATTAGTGAGTTTCATAAATGATAAATGATTATTTAAGTGGCAGAATAGAAATGAAATTAAGGAATAAAAATGTAAATGTACACAATGAATGTCTGGGTAATTTCTGTAGCAACTAGAATTTTCTATGGGCTTCTGAGAATCCTGTCTTGCTGTCACTTTGAGACTGCCTAATTGGTGGGTACGCATATCTTACTGTTTCGAGATGAGTTCTTGAGCTCATAAAAGAGGGACAAAGGTGCGGGGGGCCGGATTCTACTGGGATCAGGGCCAGGGGAGAGGCCTCTCAACCGCATGCAGTCTGCCTCCTTCATCTTCCTTGTTACTGAACCATGAAGTTATGCCCCTCATCCAACTGAATTCCCTTTAAACTTACTAGATATCCCTGAACATGCTCCTATCCAATACTACCAAAACAAAATCCATATATATAGACAATCGCATTAAACATTCAATAATCTTTAGAATCAAAGAGCCTTGGGTAGGTGGGGCTCAGAAGTGTTCAACTTAACCAAGGCTGGTAAGACATATGCAAGTTCCCACCTTTGTTTAAGTTATGGCCATTACTTGTTTTAATAGAAAATGACTAGAGGACCTTCTGCCTCACGCTTGCTCATGCGCGTCAATGATGCTATCTGTTTAAATTATGGCCATTACTTGTTTTAATAGAAAGTGACTAGAGGACCTTCTGCCTCACGCTTGCTCATGCGCGTCAATGATGCTATGCAACACTAGAAAGATTTCTAGAATATACTTCATAGCATTTTACTGGGATTTAAAATCTTAAGCCATTTGAGTTAGCCTTTTCTTCCTTCAGAATCATGCCTTTATTTTTCTGTTTGTCTTAATCCAAAATGGAAAATTGTTTCATTTTCTTCAGAAAACTAGTAGTAAAACAACTTACAAAAACTATTCTCACAAACAGTATTCCAGAGAATCAGGGTTAGTGGAATGGCTCAGCTGATAAATCACAGGGACCTGAATTCAATCCCGGAATTCATGTGAAAATGCTGGGCATAGTGGCATTCACTTATAAGCCAAGTGTTGTGGGAGGTAGACACTGATGAATCTCTGGGGCTTGCTGGCCAGCCAGCCTAGCCTAATCAGGGGCGCCCCAGTCACTGAGGGTCCATGTTTCTAAAAACAAGGTAGACCGTGCCTAATGAAGACACCAAAGTTTGTCCTTTAGTCTCCACATGCATGCACATGGACCCCTGGGCCTGCATGCGTATCCCTTATACACACAAACAGGCACACACATGCACAGACACAGAGAGAATGATCAATAACCATTGTACTACAGTAACAAATAGAGAATGACTAAACACATGGTTTGAAAAAAACAAAAAACTGTCCAACTCACACCCTAACTCACACTTGTTGGCATATAGTCAACATAATTACATGGGTATTAACAAACAGCCAGAAGAAATCAGAGCTCAGGTAGATGCCAGCAGTGCCTGCCTGGGTGGCCCTGCAGGGTGATGTTGCAGAGTTCCCTGTGCAGGCCCCAGGCTTTCATGCTTCATTCCCAGGCAGTAGGGAATGCCAGCTAGCAGCAAGTGGTGCTCAGCTAAGTCCCCTCTAGAAATCCCTGTGGGTCCAGGAAGCCCTCCCCATCCCAAGTCACAGGGTCTTCTTAAACCTGCATACAATGACTGGTCCAGGCTCTAGTGGATGTTTTATGGAGACAAGTAAGAGGAACCACAGCCACTCCCTGCAGCTGAGGCCTCGGTTGAGCCCGCATAGCTGCCAAGTTTCTTCCTTGGCTCATGCTGTCTCTGTTCTTCCAGCACTGATCCCAGGCGCACCCGCTCAGATCATCCAAGTGTCTGTCTCCTAAAGAATCTCATCTAAAACTCATTCCTAAATTGTTCAAAGTCATAAAAACACACCCAAGAGTTCTATTGTGAAACATGAAACCCATTCTGGTTTGTAATTTTGAGGTATTTGTTAGTAACAGATTGCAAAATAAAGTAGTTCACATGTTATGAAAAGATATTTATAAAAATAAAAATTCATGGGGCTGGAAAGATGGCTCAGTGGTTAAGATCACTGACCGCTCTTGTTCAGTTCCCAGCACCTACATGGCAGCAAACAACCTTCTGTAACTCCAGCTCCAGGGGAAATCTGACACCCTCTTCTGACCTCCACAGGTATTTCACAACACAGGTGCACTTAGATACATGCAGGAAATACACTCACCAAAATAGAAATACATGCACCAAAAATAGAAATAAAAATTCATTGATACCTGAGAACAAAGTCAATGAACTAATGTTTTCCTGGGTTCCTATATTTTTCCAGGCATTAGGTTAGATATTACACCAAAAATATAAAAATAGTGGTTAACTTTGCATGGCAGAAACAGGAGATTTTCATTTTCTTATTTCTCTTTTTAGAAACTGCCAAATTTTATTTTGTAATTAGATGCAAAATTTTAAGAATGGCCCTGGAGGTTGTATTGTGTTGTATTGTCCTTTTCGTTTATTTCTTTCTTAATTTCTCCTTTGACCCGTTCATTGTTTAGGAGTGTGTGGTTCAATTGCCACGAGTTCGTGTAGTGACTAGGGCTTTGTCTAGTGTTGATTGTTAGGGTTCCAAACAGCAGCATCTTCCCCCCATCCCCAACAGGGACCTACAGACTTTGGAGCCCGAAAAAGGGACATTGTGTTGTATTGTCCTTTTCGTTTCTTTCTTTCTTAATTTCTCCTTTGACCCGCTCATTGTTTAGGAGTGTGTGGTTCAATTGCCACGAGTTTGTGTAGTGACTAGGGCTTTGTCCAGTGTTGATTGTTAGGGTTCCAAACAGCAGCATCTTCCCCCCATCCCCAATAGGGACCTACAGACTTTGGAGCCCGAAAAAGGGAACTTAGCTGATAAGCACCTTGACCTTTGAAGTCAAGGGAAACAAACTCTGTTGAGAAGCAGCCTGCCTTTCCTCTGACCTCCAAAGATAGGATAAGCAGATTCTACCTGTTAACCAGAGATTTTAGAAATTGTTTATCACAACAGCTGCCTTCCCTTCCCGGACATCTTTCCCTTCCCTTCCCTTCTCTGACATCTTTCCCTTCCCTTCTCGGACATCTTTCCCTTCCCTTCCCTTCTCTGACATCTTTCCCTTCCCTGCCCTTCCCTGACATCTTTCCCTTCCCCGAGGGAAAGGTGCCCCGTGTGAAATAAATCTGTATCCCGCTGAGAATTCCATCTGTGCCTTGGTGCCTCCTCCATCCGCTCGTGCTCTCCACCGCACGCTTGCTCTCGCCAACATTTTAATCTATCAGATGGTGCCAAAACCAGCTCTTACTTCAAGGGACCTCACATGTAAAACTTTCAGACTCACTTGTCATTATTGGCCGCTGCAAACACCACAGATTTGGCATTAAGGTACACTTCCACCCTCTATCTCTCTCCCCTCTCCCGTTCCTTTCAGCTCTCTCTCCCTTTCTCTCTCTCCCCTTTCCCCTTCACTACTCTCCGACAGTTTTCTTTTCATCTCCTTTCCAATCGAATTCGGTCACTCCCAGACCTCACTCAAGGCCACTGGACAGCACTGGTTTCTGCGACCGTTGAACTGCCTGCCAAAGTTACTGTGTCTGTCCACGCCCACCTGGGAGTCAGACCTGCTTCCCCGTCACACTCAAATCCTTTTCCCTACCTCAGCTCCCTTCCCTTCCTCGCTCCTGCCATCTTTTGCCTTCCCCTAACATCTCATCTTCTCTCTTTCTTTCTCTCTCTCCCTCTCTCTCTCTCCTCTCCCTCCATTCACTGGCTACTCTGAGCTTCATCTAGGCCTCTCCATTCTTCTCCACTCCCAGTCCATCTCGGCCTCCGGGCCTACTCTCCTACTGGCTGGTCACGCACCACATTGCAGAACCTCTCCTAACTCCCTGGTGTGTGGGAGGTTCTGCCCTGCCTTTGACTATAGGACGCTGTGGTCACTGGCGGGGACACGCACAACTTATATCCCCCCCCACCAGTGATTGCAGGATGCTGCCCTGGGGTTCGGGAATTTAACTCGAATCTGCAGGCAAAAAAAAAAAAAGGATGCTTTTCTTTTGTTGCCTGATTCTTCTCCTTCTCGTTTTTACGTGACCTAAGCCAAACCTTTCTTTTCCTGCTTTCTCTCTCTCTCTCTCTCTCTCTCTATCTATCTCTCTCTTGCTCTCTCTCCTCCCTGTAAGCTTCCTCTTTGTTCCCCCACCCACCAGCTGAGGTCTTTAACTCTTCTTTAGCTTTCCACCTAATCTGTTGCTATGGGAACAAAACACTCAAAATCTCAGGGTCTCACACCTTTGGCCTGCCTTCTTAGATCCTTAAAGAAGCTAGGATTATCTCACACTATCAGATCAAAACGCCTAAAATTCTTGTGCACCACTTCCTGGCCTCAGTACAAACTAGATAATAACTCTGTTTGGCCAAACACTGGAACCTTAAACCTCAATATTTTAAAAGATTTAACACCTCATTCTGACTTCTACCTCAAATACCCCATTTACCCCTCCTGTATCTGCTTCTACTTCAATTCCAGACCCTGCCTCAGACACCCCTGCCCCTACATCCTCTCATGGACAGGACACCCCTCCCATCTCTCCCACTTCAGCTTCCTCCCAGGACTCCCCTTCTCCTTCTCTTCTGCCTCCGCCCAACCCCTCTCCCATGTCAACCCATACGCATTCCCACACCCAGTCTCAGCCCCCTTCCCATGG
>NW_008331789.1:4375756-4377290 GCF_000622305.1 Nannospalax galili
AATGAGCTTCATTCTACTAACCAAGCTCACCCTATTGGCAGTGAGGCAGTTCCCCTTCAGGACCCTGGGTGGGATTACCAACCCCCACCAGGAGGTCAGGCAGGACCTTCCCCAGGTAGAGCAGCCAGGGACCACATGATCACTTGCCTCCTGACAGGTCTTCAGAGAGCTTCGCCCCCTAAGGTAGTTAACTTTGAAAAGCTTAGATTGATTACTCAGGTCTCTGTTGAAACCCCAGCTCAGTTTATGGACAGACTCACTGATGCTCTGGTCCAGTATACCAAGTATGACCCAGAGTCTGCAGAGGGACAGCTTATGCTTCACCACCACTTTATCTTATAATCAGCTCCAGATATTAGAAGGAAACTTAGGCACTTAGACAAGGGCCCTGAAACCGCCACTAGAGATCTGTTGGACACGGCATTTAAAGTATTTTATAACCGAGAGGAACAGGAGAAGGCAGACAAGCTTACCCTGTCCAAGCAAAAGTACCAGCTTATGGCTGCAGTCCTAAGGGCTCCTCCCAAGAACACTTCGAACACCAATGGGACCCAATGACATCCGCCAGGTCCCTGCTTCAAGTGCGGAGTGACTAGACATTGGGTAAGACAATGCCCTAACCCACGGCCACCACCCGGACCCCATCCTTCCTGTGGGCAACAAGGTCACTGGAGAGTTGATTGTCCTTTGCAATGATGCCGCGGAAGGCCACTCACCTCCCAGACCCAACCTCATTTACAGGGTTCAGTGAACGATCTTCTAGGTCTGGCAGCTGAATACTGATGACGCCCTGGCTTCTCGGCCCCCACCGCTTCTATGATTATCACAATGGAGGAGCCCAGGGTTTCAGCCATGACACTGGCCCATCATGGTCAGTTCTCCCTTCCTACTCTGGTAAAGTTTTTCCCTCACAGATCTCTGTGGTGGGGGTTGATGGGAAGCCTCACAACCCCAAATCAACAGGACCCTTAGCCTGTGTATTCTGGAAGGTGCCTTTAACTCACCCCTTCCTGATTATGCCCACCTGCCCAACCCCCCTACTTGGCAGAGATCTCATGCAAAAGCTCTCCCTTTCTATTTCTCTCCCATTCTCCACACTCTTTCTCCTTTCCCCTGTACCTTCTCCTCCCCAAGCCAGATCTTTGACCCCTCCCCCCACTGAAGTAAATCCCAAGGTCTGGGACACCTCAGCCTCAGGGCTAGCCTTTCATCACACTCCTATCCACATTCTCTTAAAGGACCCCTCCCTAATTCCCAGCAGATCCCAATACCCAATTGCATTTAAACACCGCTATGGACTTAAGCCCATAATTCAAAGGCTTATGAGTGTTAACCTCCTTAAACCCATTCACTCTCCATATAACACTCCCATTCTTCCAGTCCTCAAGCCTGATGGCTTCTACCGTCTGGTCCAGGATCTCCAGCTTATTAATTCAGCAGTTATTCCCATTCACCCAGTCGTTCCCAACCCCTATACTCTTCTTTCTCACATCCCCTCTTCCACCACCCACTTTTCTGTATTAGACCTTAAAGA
>NW_008331789.1:4377829-4380193 GCF_000622305.1 Nannospalax galili
TCTAGCTCCCTCTAAACTACAACTCTTTCATGTTATGTTTCTTGAAAACCCCTCACTCTCCCTTGATTACTGCCCTCCTCTAAATCCGGCTTCCCTCCTCCCTTCCAGCGAACTGCTCACTCACTCGTGCCTGGAAACTCTTCAGGAACTCTTCTACCAGGATCCCTTAATCTCCCCAGATCCCCTGCCAAACCCAGCCCTGACTTGGTTTGTGGATGGGAGTTCAATTCTCACCCCAACTGGGTCTCGAAGGGCGACATATGCCATAGTGTCTCTCAATGATGTCATTGAGTCAGGACCCCTGCCACTTGGAACCCCATCACAGAAAGCCAAACTTGTGGCACTCACCAGGGCTCTGATTTTAGCCAAGGGACAGGTGGTTAATATTTTTACAGACTTTAAGTATGCCTTCCAAATACTCCATCACCATGCCTCAGTATGGAAGGAAAGGGGTCTCCTAACAACCAAGGGAACCCCCATAACGAATGGCCCTTTGATTCTTAAACTCATAGAAGCTTCCTACCTCCCTACTAAAGTGGCTGTGATCCACTGTCGGGGGCATCAGCCTCTCACTGATCCCATAGCTAGAGGCAATGACCTAGCAGACAAGACAGTACAACCCTCCCCCCTTCTGATGGCTTACACTTCTTGGCACCAATAGGAATGTCCCCCTCCTATCCTGCACAAGAATGCAGGAGCCTTCTGGACAAAGGGGCCACTCAGGGCCCAGCGGGATGGCTTCTTCTATCAGATAAGTATTGCCTGCCTGAGGGACAAGCTTCCTCTATTTTAACCCATTTACATAATGTTTTTCATGTAGGTGCTTGCTCGCTCTACAAGTTCCTGGAGCCCCTCATCTATTGCCCCAAACTTTTTGTGCTCCTCACAGAGGCCACCAGGCAATGTTCTATCTGGTTGTTTCCCCACAGTGTGGAAGCCACCCTCCTCATCTTTCAAACCTCACCAGCACTGGGGGGCCCTCCCGGGAGTCGACTGGCAGATAGACTTCACTCACATGCCTACTCACAAGAAGCTTAAGTATCTCCTGGTTTGGGTAGATACATTTTTGGGATGGGTAGAAGCTTTTCCCACAACAGGTGAAACAGCAGATATCGTGGCTAACTGTTTAATTCAAAACATTCTTCCTCGTTTCGGTCTTCCCCTCACTCTCCAATCAGATAATGGCCCAGGTTTTATCTCCAAAGTAACTCAGGCAGTCTCTCAGTCCCTGGGAATAACCTGGAGGTTACACATTCCCTACCATCCTCAATCCTCAGGGAAGGTGGAACAAGCTAACTCCCTTCTTAAGGACCACCTTACTAAACTCTCCCTAGAGTTACACCAATCCTGGGTGACTCTTCTGCCCCTTGCCCTTACTAAACTGAGAGCCATCCCAAGGGCTCCTTCCTTCCTCAGTCCCTTTGAACTTATGTATGGAAGACCATTTCTTCTCAACAACCTGCTACCATCCTCAATCCTCAGGGAAGGTGGAACGAGATAACTCCCTTCTTAAGGACCACCTTACTAAACTCTCCCTAGAGTTACACCAATCCTGGGTGACTCTTCTGCCCCTTGCCCTTACTAAACTGAGAGCCATCCCAAGGGCTCCTTCCTTCCTCAGTCCCTTTGAACTTATGTATGGAAGACCATTCCTTCTCAACCACCTCCTACTCCAGCACCCCTCCCCTCTACACAATTATTTACCTGCCTTCACCCTTCTAAGGAATCTACTCAGGGAACATGCTGACCGGATTATTCCTCAGGCTTCTAAAGGACAAATTGACCACCCACTTCAACCTGGAGATCATGCCTACTTGCAGGTGCACACGCAACAAAAACGAGTGAAGGACACCCTCCAGCCACGGTGGACTGGTCCTCATCTGGTGATCTTGTCTACCCCGACTGCAGCCAAGCTCTCAGGACAACCTGGTTGGATTCATCTCTCCAAATTAAAACCAGCCAAGGAACACAGCAAGTACCAGGCCACCAGTATTGGGCCTCTTAAGTTGAAAATCCCGAGGATCCCTCCCTTAACACCAATTCAGGAATGAATTTTCTACTGACCCTATTTCCATTCTTCTCTCTAAACCCTACCTCAGCCATTCCCCACTGCACCGACCCACCATGTTCTTATAGATTTGAAATGTGGAAAATTAATAATAGAAACCAAGAACTCGAGCTCCTTAGCTCTGCTACATGCCCACTTTCTTCATGTAACACTGTCTCTCTTAAGTTTGACACGGTAGATGCTCACTATAGTAGGTTTCTCTGCTTCATAGATGATCAAACCAAAAGGGAATGCAGGGACCCAGGCAATTGGGAAGGCTGCCCCTCATGGAAATGCAACTATCATTGGCTGAGTGG
>NW_008331789.1:4381613-4383036 GCF_000622305.1 Nannospalax galili
GCCCTTCCCTGACATCTTTCCCTTCCCCGAGGGAAAGGTGCCCCATGCGAAATAAATCTGTATCCCACTGAGAATTCCATCTGTGCCTCAGTGCCTCCTCTATCCATCCACTCGCTCTCTCCCAACATTTTTACCTATCATTGATTTTGACCTTTATTGCTTTGTGGGCTGATAGAATGCATGGAATTATTTCAATATTTTTGTATTTGTTGAGGTTTGTTTTGTGGGTCTGGGACACATTAAAAGCATTAAGAAGGTCGTTTATAGCTCTAAGTGCCTACATTAAAAAAATGGAAAGAGCACAAATAAACGACTTAACACTGCAACACAAGGCACTGGAAAGGCAAGAACAAATGAAACCAAAACCCAACAGAAGAGAAGAAATAACAAAAATCAGAGCAGAAATTAATGGAATAGAAACAAAGAAAACAATACAAAGAATCAATGAATCTCAGAGCTGGTTCTTTGAAAAACTAAACAAGATAGAAAGACCCTTAGCCCAGTTAAGCAAAAGAAAGAACAAATCCAAACCAACAAAATCAGTGATGAAAGGGGAAACATCACAACAGACACCCAAAAGATCCAAACCATTATAAGGGAATATTTTAAAAACCTATACACAACTAAATCTGAAAGTGTAAAAGAAATGGGTGGATATCTGAAATCATGGAAACCTCCAAAGTTAAACCAAGAAGAGATCAACAGTTTAAACAGACCCATAATATATAAGGAAATTGGAACAGTAATACAAAGCCTCCCAACTAAAATAACCCAGGGCCAGATGGATTTACAGCAGATTTTACCAGACACTTAAAGAAGACCTCCAACCAATACTAGTTAAATTATTCAAAATGATAGAAACAGAGGGAGAACTCCCAAATTCCTTCTATGAAGCCAGCATCACTTTAAAGAATAATACCCAAACTGAGTAAAGGCACAACCAAAAAAGAAAACTATAGACCCCATCCTTAATGAACATAGATGCAAATATTCTCAACAAAATGCTTGCAAACTCCATATAGATGTACATCAAAAAGATCATTCACTTTATCCTAGAGAGGCAGGGATGGTTCAATATTTGCAAGTCAATAAACATCATTAATCATATAAATGGACTCAAAGACAAAAACCACATTGTCATCTCAATAGATGCAGAAAAGGCTTTTGACAAAATTCGGCATGTCTTTATGTTCAAAGTCCTAGAGGGAGTTGGACTGAAGGGAACATACCTCAACATAATTAAAGCCATATACAACAAACCCACAGCCCACATCATTCTAAATGGAGAAAAACTGGAAGCATTCCCATTGAAATCAGGAACCAGACAAGGATGTCCACTATCTCTACTCCTTTTCAACACAGTACTTGAAAATCTTGCTAGAGCAATAAGACAGGAGAAGGAAATTAAAGGAGAACTAATTGG
>NW_008331789.1:4383313-4385240 GCF_000622305.1 Nannospalax galili
TGTAAAAGAAAGAGATTGAAGAAGACACCAGGCGATGGAAGGACCTCCCATGTTCATGGATTGGAAGAATTAATATTGTGAAAATGACCATCCTACCAAAAGCAATATATAGATTTAATGCAATCCCAATCCAATCCCCGTGACATACTTCACAGAATTAGAAAAATGCATCCTTAAATTCATATGGAGGCACAAAAGACCCCGGATAGCCAAAGCAACCCTGAGCACAAAGAGCAACACTGGGGGAATACTATACCAGGTCTCAAAGTATATTACAGAACCATAGTCATAAAAACAGCATGGTACTAGTGCAGAAACAGACACGTAGATTAATGGAACATCATTGAAGATCCAAACCTGAGTACCCACAATTTCAGCCACCTGATATTTGACAAAGATGCCAAGAACACACAAGGGAAGAAAGACAGCATCTTCAACAAATGGTGCTGGCAAAATTGGATCTCCACCTGTAGAAGAATGAAACTAGATCCTTATCTTTCACCTTGCACAAAAGTCAACTCCAAATGGATCAAAGACCTCAATGTGAAACTGGACACTCTGAAGCTTTTAGAAGAAAATGTTGGCAATAACTTACAGGATATAGGTGTAGGAAAGGATTTTCTAAATCAGACAGAAATTGCTCAGGAATTAAAGTGAGCAATCAGTAAGTGGGGCCTCATTAGAATACAAACCTTCTGTACAGCAAAAGAAACAATCAAAAAAGTGAAGAGAAAACCCACAGAATGGGAAAAAAATTCTTCACCAGTGACACATCTGACAGAGGTTTAACATGCAGAATATATAAAGAACTCAAAAAACAAAGAAGTGAGAAACCAAATGACCCAATTAAAAGATGGGCTAAAGATCTAAACAGAGAGTTCTCAAAATTAGAGAAATGCAAATTAAAAACACCCTAAGGTATCACCTTACCCCAGTCAGACTGGCTAGGATCAAGAGAACAAATGATACCAAATGCTGGCGAGAATATGGAAAAAGGGGAACGCTCATTCACTGATGGTGGGATTGCAAACCCATGCAACTTCTATGGAAAAGTGTGGAGAACTCTTAAAAAACTAAAAATGAGCCTACCATATGACCCAGTTATACCACTCCTTGGCATATACCCAAAGGACTCATTCTATTGCAGAGACACTTGTACAACCACGTTTGTTGCTGCTCTTTTCACAATAGCTAAGAGATGGAAGCAACCTAAATGTCCCTCAACTAACAAGTGATTAGTGAAAATGTGGTATATTTACACAATGGAGTTCTATTCAGCCGTAAAGAAAGATGCAATAATGAAATTTGCAGGTAAATGGATGGATCTAGAAACTGTTATACTAAGTGAAGTAACACAGACTCAGAAAAACAAATGACGTATGTTCTCCCTCATATGTGGATCCTAGCACCAAATCCTTTTAAATTCCAAGTCCTTTTAATAAGATGATGCTATACAGGAGTCTGTTCTGCATGAAATAACTACCATTATCACAACCTCAGCTGAGCCTGATCGCTAAACTTACTTACAACTGGGCTTGTTGACAGTTGTGCTCATTCACTAATGGAGTGCCAAGCAGGGTCACTGGACCCTCCCCTGAGTATCTAGCCACTCTTCCCAGCCAACTAGTCCAGCCTTGGACGACAAAAGAAAAAAGAGGAAGAACCCAATAGAGGGATGCTTTTGGAAGCCTTTGTCGAGAAACTCCAATGGACTCTCATATAAACATTTGAAAATAGCCCTGTTTAGACTTTTTTCTAGTTCCCAGTCTAGAACTTGTAATGCTAATTACTCTTGCCCTTACTACTCCTTCACATCTCCTAGTCATGATTCAAGGACTTTCATCTCCCCTTAGAGACAAGAGTTATGCAATTTGGGAGTCTTTTACATAGACCCACTGAAGGGGTACTCCAATTGCCTCACCCTGAT
>NW_008331789.1:4385252-4391971 GCF_000622305.1 Nannospalax galili
CAAGTATTTGGGAGTTGATACCTAATCCCTTAAAGATTTTAGGGTTACCTCGTCAGAGGGGAGAATGTTAAAATAGCAAAAAAGCCCCATAAGAAAAGAAAGAAAGAAAGAAAGAGAAAGAAGAAAGAGAGAGAGAGAAAAAGAAAGGGTACATGATGTCAGAAAAAAGTGATGAGTTTTGAGGAATGTTGGAGGGGAAGGAATGGGCATGGATTTGATCAAAACACATTATATGCATGTATGAAATTCTCAATAAAGTTTTTGTAAAAATTAAAAAAAATAGTAAATAAATTTATAGCCAATTTTGAAAGAGATGCATTTTTGCTCTGGAAATTGTTATTGAATATGTTAATGCTATAATGAAATGCTTCTTCTAATCATGTGGTTATAAAAAATAATTTAAAAAAACAGTAAATAAAATTTTTTAAAAAGAAAAGAAAAGAAAAGAATGGCCCTAGAAATCAACAGTACATAAATGAATCTGTGTGGAACGTTTTAGTAAACATGTTTTGTAATTTTTCTAAGACTTGTGCCCCTCGATTCTCTCCACACTCCACAAAGCTTAGAACCTATGAAAGTAAGATGTGTCATTTCAACAGAAGTGGAAGGGCAAGCTTTGAGTGTTTCAGGATTTGGAATAAACAGACTTGTCAGTAATTCTCTGGTACTGAAAGTAAACAACATATTTTTAATGAGTCATTTGCATGTGGAATCTGGGAAAAAGAGACTTGGGTACTTCCCATGGACTTCAGACTTGATGACAGAAGAAACAGAAACTTCACAGCCCTGAGTCTTTGACAAGGATGCTATAAGAACAAAATGGCACAGCCGGACCTGAGGACCTGGGACCCATCTCCAAATATCCTGGCATTCTTTATTGACCCAATTCAGAAACTAACACACCAAAGTTCTAGTAGTTTATTCTACTTCACCACCTGGTCGTTTGAATATATTCCTCACTGCTTTTGGTCTGGCCCTCAATTCAGAGGTGGGGGGGGGGAAGGAAGTATATTGTCAATCTAAGGCTAAAAGGACAAATTTTTGGACAAAATATTTAAGGGTGTACTGCTTTCCCAAAATACATTTGTTTTTCCTCCTTTGTTGCTTTTGTTAGCGCAAATAAGTACATTTTATTACATATTTCTTGCAAAAACTTGGGACAGAATTCAAAGGAGGTTAACCTGAAGGTTAATTAAAATGTGGGCACTTTTATAGCAACACTTTCAATTGCTAATGAATTTCTGTCAAGCCAAGAGAAAGCAGAAGATAAGTTGATGCCTTCCACCTTTGGAGACTGCTTGTTTTGTTGATTCCATGCCAAGTCATGTCCTGGGCGGTGCTCCCAGTCTGGTTTAATTGCAAAGAGTGTGACCTAGGTGGAAGGTCAGAAATGAGAAGCCTCAAGGGCTGACTGACCCTCTGTTAAACAGCCTTCCCAATTTTCTCCATCATAGCATGTCCATCACGTGCAAGCCTGTGGTAGTTTCCCATAGAACATGCGTGAGTGGCCACCCTGTGCCTGTGAGGAATGGTGGCTGTCATTACCACAAACTCCCTGACTGGAGCAGGACATTGAATGGCAGGTGTGGGAGGGGAAGGCCTGGGGTGCTTTTGCCACTTGATTATGCACATGAGAAGACTCCTTCCTTGAGTCTAGTGTGCTACCCACATGTTTTTCTATTTCAGCGTTTGCTCTTACATATCCCTATTCTATCCTACAAGGTACTAGAAGAATCTCCCAAAACAGTTTTTTTTTTTTTTCCCCACACTTGTTTGCTAACAGACAGTTTGTCAATTTCATTGTGCTGGGAATCATTAAAATTTCAGAGCAAGAAGATCCAAGAAATTATCTTGTGTGACTCCTTCATTAGAGTAAAGGAATTGAACCCTAGAGAGGTGAAGGACTAGCCCAAGGCTCTTTCCCTTGCCCTCAAAGCCATCCTCAAGTATATCTCTGCTTGCCTGCCTCCAGATGCCCAGAGCAGACACATTCTCCCTCCACTGCAGAGACTGCTTGAGATGGGAGCCAGAAACCCAGGGAAATCCTCATGTTTCCTGGAGCAAGCTGCAGCTGCAGATGTGCCTCGGCTTACAATGGTGGCATGTCCATTCAGACACACTGTAAATGCAAAAACAGTAACTGGAAAATACATTTTATACACCTCACCTAAAGAACATTATAGCTTACTAAATCTACCCCATACCTATTCAGAACACTGACATTAACTGAACAAAAAAATCATGTAATACAAAGCCTACTTTACAATAAAGTATTCAGTATTTCATGTAATTTATTGAATACCTATATGTTAAAAACAACAACAACAACAGCAAAGCAAATAAACGAACATTGGCAACACAGCGCAATGTGGAGTGCCAGTGGTTTCCCGTTGTGATCGTGTGGCTGGCTGGGAATTGGGCTTCTGTTTGCCGCACAGCACCTCAAGATAAAATCATAGCTCATATCACTAGTTCAAGAAAAGATCCAAATTCAAAAGCAGAAGCACAGCTCCTACTGAATGAATATCACTTTTGTACCATTGTGAAGCTAAAAGAACAATAGGTTGAACCACAGTAAATTGGGATCACCTGTAGTTACAGAGAATTGACCTGTTCCACATAGGGCTAACCTGGACTCCTCTTAACGAATGTCTTTTGTGTAGGTGATGAATGTGAGTGACTGCTTGTGTGGCTGAGAGAGAGGCTGACTTGCTCTCTTTCCCTCCAACTTGGAGGACTTCCCCACTTTCTCAAAGACTCATGTGGAGACAGGAATAATCTAGGGACTAGGTGTAAACAAAGAAAGGAAAGAACGAAGAAAACTTACTGCATCCACATCCTCACTGCTGTGGTGGTTTGAGTGAGAAATGACTCCCATACGCACTTGGACCCCAGCTGGTGGTGCTATTTGGGAAGGCTGTAGAACCTTTAGAAAGTGAAGCCTTGCTGAGGGAGGAAGTATGTCACTAGGAGCGGGCTTTGAAGTTTTAAAGCCTGGCCCCACTTCTTCTTCGTCCCTCCCTCCCTCCCTCCCTCCCTTCCTCCTTCCTGCATGTGACTGGGATGTGATGTTCGTCCCTCCCTCCCTCCCTCCCTTCCTCCTTCCTGCATGTGACTGGGATGTGATCTCTCTGCTTCCTAACTGCTGGGCCAGCGTCAGGCCTGCTGTCATACCTGCCCTGCCATGATGAGCTCTATCCCCCTGGAACTGGAAGCCGGATGCACCCTTTGCTTCCCAAAGCTGCTTTTGGTCAGAATATTTCATCACATCACTGCATTGGAATGAAACTAGAACACTGCCATGTTCCAATGTCCTGGCCACCACTGCCATGTTCCAATGTCCTGGACACCAAGGTTTTGTTAGCTTGGCTTTTGGGATGAGATGACATGACAGAGTAACAAGGAAGCCGGTCACCACCCCCTTTGTCAGTAGCCCTATGTGTTTGTTCATTCACTTATTTGTCCTCTCACTGCTATTTATGGAGGACTTGCTGTGTGCCAGAAAGACAGAAGTCAGTGATGATTCTGATGAAATAGTTATGTCTCCTGAGAGTCTGTTTGTGCCAGCACTCTGCTAATTATTTTTGTTGTACCTCATCCACTGGACCCCAAAAAGACCACCGAGGACCCAACACGCCAAAATGCAAAAGCAAAGGTTTATGGTTTATTCGGGCTTAAGCTCGGGCTCTCAGACCTCACCAACTCAACGGATCCGTGCTGAGAGCCCAGGTTTTAGACAAAGAGGGGGGGATACCGAAGATACGTTTTGGTTGGTTCAAGGAGCCCACGTGCGCCAACATAATTTTAAACCGATTGGATGTATAAGATGCAGCCCTGGAAGTTTCTTATTGGTAGGTGCTATTCTCAGGGCTGTGGAATGTGCTGACTGTTACCTGTGGGGCCAGGAGTCTCTGTTTTTACCTTATAGGGCAGTTTTTATGCTTGGGCTTGCTTAATCTATAGTTTCCTGGAAGGGGGGGGATAGCAGGCGGGGGTCAGGGCATGTCTAGGCATGTCTAAAGCAGCAGCCAAGCATTTTACAGAAGCTAAAAGAGCAATTAGTGGGGATCTGGAGGGATTGGGGGGTGGCGGGTGAATGAAGAGGGTCTCAGCGTTCTGCATTTTCATTTCATCATTTAGCTGGTTCTCTCTGTGGCCGAGTGGGTGGGCAGTCTGATTACTATCATTTCACAGTGGAAGAGCCTAAACTGTGGAAAGAGCACGTCCCACAGCTAGTCAAGAGGAAGAGATGGGACTTCAAGTCAGATGGTCCAAGAAGACCCCGATTTTAGCTGCTACCCCTGGCCGTATGGAGGTTATAGTCTAGTGAGAGTACAGACATGTAGATAAGTAATTTACGTTATTTGTTCCTCCTTGCAGACTTCGCTGAATACCTATTATATAACTGGTAGAGAGTGTGCTAGACTCCGAGGTTACCAAATGCAAAGACACTGGGAACTCAGTCAGAGAGAACAGCCACCATCTCTCTCTGCTATTCCCCACAGGGCTCACTTAACAGCTTGGAATTTGCCTGTGTGTTTGACTCACTCCCAACTAGATCCACAGCTGCTTGATGCCAAGAATATGTCCTACAGACCTCTGAATCCACACCCTTACCCCGTAGCTACCTGTGGGAAGACTCCAGAACACAGTGGCTAAAACATAGATGAGTTTAAAACACTCCAGATGTAGGAATACAATTTATCACATAGGCCACTAATGTTCTGAAGAAACAGCACTGATGTTGCGGTCTAGGGACTAGGCAATTTGGATGGTGATATTTGCCTGTGGGAGCGCTCTGTTTATCCACACGAGGGAGCCAGTGCCCTTATCCTAGAATCTTACAGAAACCTAGGCTTTGTTCTTTTTGTATGTGTGTGTGAATGTATGTATGCATGTGTACATGTTTGTGTGTGCATGGATGCATGTGTGTATGTGTGAGGATGTATGTGGAGGCTAGAGGTCAGTCCCAATTCTTTTTCTATTGTTCTCCATCTGATTTTTTGAGACAGGGTCTCTCCCTGAACCAAGAGCTCCCTTATTTGGCTACATTGGCTGGCCAGCAAACTCCAGGGATTATAGGCACTTGACACTGTGCACAGCTTTTTACCTGGGTCCTGGGTTCCAGCATCAGGTTCCCTTGCTTGCACGGCCATGACAAACATTTTATAGACTGAGTTACTCCCCAGGACCTTTCTCTTTCTTTTTAAGAACATATTTTATGTTTATGTGTGCATGAGCCCGCATTTTGGAAGTGCAACTGTGTTGTGCAATGACCATAGAGGCAGAAGAGGGCATCAGATTCCTCTGGAACTGGTGTTACAGGTGGTTGTTAGCTGCCATGTGGGTTCTGGGAATCAAACCCAGGTCCTCTGTAAGAGTAGCCAAGGCTCTAAACCTCTAAGCCATCTCTCCACCCCCAGGACCTTTTTCTTATCAGTTGTAACCTGATTTTTAGAATGATAAAATATCAGAACTGCACAGAGATGAATCTTGCACAGGTTTGAGTCCCAGCTCTGCTCTGACTGGGTCCTTACATAAGTCACTTAACTTCTCAGAGTCTCGGTTTCCTCATCTATAAAATAATGATAATAATATATTTCCTTGGATCTTGGCAAGAACAAAATGGTGGGATTTGATAGTAGGTTAATTTTTGGTGTTCATTTGGTTGGGCCATAATGCTCATACAGGTGATCCAACATTAGCTTAGATGCTCTGAGTGCTTATTTTCGTGGATGACATTTAAGATGTATGGCAGTACACTTTGTGTAAAGCAGATTATCCTGCATATGTGGGCAGTCCTAAGCCAATCAGATGAATGCTTTAACAGAAGAGCAACATGACCCGAGCAAGGATTTTTCCAGGAAATAGTCCTCAGATTTTAACTGGGGCTTCAACTCTTTCTTGGCTATGCATTTAAGATTTACCAGTTTCCATAACCTGTAAGCCACATTCTTTAGAAGAAACTTTTAACTCTCCTTTTATCTATATAATATATGGATTGCATATGTACCTATGTACATACATCTATTTATATGTATATATACATACATACACTTATGCTTATATATGTGCATATATAAAAATGCTTATGTTTGTGTATCTTATCTGAAATATGTTTGGGTCCAAAAATATTTTGACTGTCAACTTCTTTTGAAATATTTGCAGATACTATAATGAATTTTCTTGAGGATGAAAGTCATAACCAAACACAAAATTCATTCATGTTTCAAATACATGTTATACATATGACCTAAAGATAATTTCATGCAATATTTCCAATAATGTGGAAGCATGAAACAAGAATTCATAGAGTGGAATTTCCCATTTATGGCATTGTTTTGGCACCTCAGAAGCCATCAGCTTTTTAGAGTCATTTTTATTTTAGGTCTTCAGATTACAGGTAGCCTATTTTTTTTTAATTTTTAAAAATGATTTATTTAATAACAACATACTTAGAAGAAGCATATCATTACAACACAATTGACATATTCAATAACATTTTCCTGAGGTAGGATGCATCTCTTTCAAATTTGGCTGTAAATTTTTAGGTTTACAGTTGAATTATTACAGTTATACAATATTGTACTCAGTATAAACCCTATAAGACATAAATTAAATGATGTTTTAACCTTTAAAAAGATCTCCATTTAATTTATGTCTTATAGGGTTTATACTGAGTGCAATATTGTATAACTGTAAAAACCCTATAAGACATA
>NW_008331789.1:4397960-4401112 GCF_000622305.1 Nannospalax galili
CTTACCCCAAGAGGTCTGAGGATAGTAGTGCAGGCTAGGAGAGCGGTAGCCTATTTTTAAATAATACTTGTTGGCATGCACACACACTTGTTGGCAGAACACACACATGTCTTGCCTCCCCCGTACCAGCCACCACTTGAAAACCAAGTGTTCAAATATATAAGTCTATGGGGGACATTTCTCATTTAAACCACCACAACAGTCATAACTCTAGATTAACCCAAGTCTGGTCTCAGTGGGGCTCTGCCTTTAGTAGCTCATGACCAGTAAGTTTCTCATCTGCTTTTTAAAGTTTTCTTTCAGCATTATTTTTTAGTGACATCCACTAGTTGTATAAGTTTTTAATGTGATATTTCAATGTGTACATTGTGTACTGATCAAACCAGAATAATTAGCATCTCCATTTCCTCAAATCTGCATCATTTCTTTGTAGTGAAGTATTTCAAATCCTGTGTTCGGGTCCTATGTGGTAGTGCATGCGTGTCCATGGTCCCAGTTACTCTGCAGTCTGAAGCAGGCACATCCTTTGAGTCCAGGAGTTGGGGACAACCTGGACAATATGGCAGACTCCTCATTTTAAAAAATCTAGCCATTTTAACACATACATTATGGTCCACCGTAGTTGCTCTGCTGTGCAATAGAACACCAGGATTCATTCCTCCTAATTGTTTACCCACTGATCGTCCTTTCACCATCTCCCCACCCTTCCAGCTTCTGGCTGTTATCACTCTACAATCCAATTCCTGCAAGACAGGATTTCCTTCTTCTTTTAATTTTTATTTATTAAAAAAATTTATGTGTATGAGTGTATCTCCGCACCTAAAGCAGCTGAAAGCCCTACCATGTCTCTCTCATTCTGATTCTCAGGTGAATCTTCTGTGGCTTTTGTCCCTTTCAACCCACAATTGCAATCTGCACAGCCATCAGATGCTCCTCCTGACTCACTCCCTTGACCATCAGTTCATTCAGTGTCTCTTACTAGAAACTCATGGGCCAGACATACTAGGCTAGTCTCCCAAGGATCATCAGTGATTCTTTTCCAGATGTCTTTGAAGGTATTAATGCTAAATGAAAGAACACGTGAATGAAGGGTTTTCTAGATGGAGAGCGCTCAGAGGCCACCGGATCTAGTCACTGATAAAGAAACTGGAACCTATCCGCTGGTTCATTCGGGAAGACCTGCTGAGGGTTGGCTATAGACCAAACACTTGTCTAGACACTGGAGTTTCACCACAAACAAGATAGACAGGCCTTCATGAGCCTTATCTGCTATTTCTCATGGAGAGTAACTCTAATCAGTTTATTCAGTAGACATTTACTGAAGACTTTGTACCTTCTAGTGCTTTTGTAGGTACTAGACATATGGTGCTGAATAAAATAACCCAAAGTCCTGTCCTCCTAGAGCTTGCACTCTAATCAGGGGAGACAGAAAGCAAACACAGGCACCCATAACTAATATGCTCTATGGTTCCAAGTGTAATGGGAAGCGTCGTGGAGAGTAAAAACAGTTTGCAGCCAGACCCTCTGGGTTTGAAGCCAGGTTCTACCCTATCCTAGCTCCAAAACTTCCATCAAGCTACATCAGTCTTCTGTGCCTTAATGGCCCCACTTATAAAATACATATTATGATATAACCTACTTCACAGTGACTTCTATTAGAACAAAGAGAGTATCTGAGAAGTGCTTGGGATAGTATGCAGCACAGTACTATGGAAGTATTAAATTAGCAGATATGGAGGAAAATGGTAGAGAGAATGAGAAGAGGGATGTAAAAAGCACAGAGGCAGGATGTACACAGAGGAATCAAGGGAGACTGAACAGAGGCGCACTCAGTGCAGACAGTAGGGAAAAGGATTCACTATGTGACTATCGTAGAATCACTCTAGGTAGAGGCCTAGAGTGTGGAAGGCCACAAACAGGGAATGGGGACACAGAGTAGCTATAGCAGATGAGTCAAAGAAAGGCAAAGATGAAGGGGTGGACAGGAAGCAAGGAGGTAGGGGAACAGCTCGGGGGCTCGGTAAGCCATGATTCTGGCTTCTGTTCTCATTGTGCTGAGCAGCCCTTGGGGCAAGTAGTCTGCCTTGTGGTCCCTAAGGCTCCTGGAGACTCAGCAATGGAGAGGAGCAGGAAGCCAGCCAGGAAAGCTTTTATAAGAATCTGGGTAAGGGGGTGGGAGGGCTGGAGAGATGGCTCAGTGGTTAAGAACACTGGCCCCTGTGACATTTCAGCATCTCCTTTGAACATTCAGATTTATCAAAATTTTGTTTAAGTCCTAAATTCCAAGAAGAAAGTTAGAAGGTCATATAGCATCATCATCATTTTACTCCCAGGCATCACATCTCTCCTACAGTTCTCCTAAAGTTTTCTCAGGCATCATCTCAATGAGTTCATGTCTATTCTGTGAGGTAAGGAAGACTTTATTCCCATTTTATATGAGGTTAAACTGAGGCTCAGAAAAGTGATTCAACCTCCCTGCTCTGGCAACAAAAAGTTTTGCCATGAATCTCATCCTCTTGCCCCTGTTGCACTGGACCAAGACATCATGTATATTTGGCTGTCATAAAACCAAACTAGAAGACATCCTTATACTTCTTTAAATGCTATCTAGTATTTTCTTAACCATCTCTGACATAAGGCCTCTTTACTGCATTCTACCCCAATACAAAGCATTGCATTAATCATACAAAAGCAGCTGTCCTTTTAACATCCTCAGTAACCCTATGAAGTAGGTGTCATTATTAACCCATTTCACACATGAGCCCTCTGAAGGATAGATGGGAAATGACGTGCCCTTGGTCCCTGACCTGTCAGTAAATGCTAGAGCTGGGATTTGAAGCTAGGTCCAGAATCTACACCTCTGTCATTCATTCGTTTATTCATTCTTTCCATTTTCCTTTCTTTTTGTCTACTTTTTGAGGATTTATTCATGAGTATTGTATTTATATCATTTCCAGCCCTCTCTCTCCCCCATCTAACTCTTCCTATGTTCCCCCCAACTCCCTTTCAATTTCCTTACCTCCTCTTTAACTTGTTATTATTGTTATGTATATATGCATATATAGAGATATATAGATATAGATACATAGTAAGTTCCAGGCCAGCTGGGGCTACAGGGAGACCCTGTCTCAAAAAGACCAAAAAAAGAGATA
>NW_008331789.1:4401141-4404656 GCF_000622305.1 Nannospalax galili
TTCTGTGAGTTCGAGGCCAGCCTGGTCTACATAGAGAGTTCCAGGCCAGCTGGGGCTACACAGGGAGACCGTCTCAAAAAGACCAAAAAAAGAGATAGATATCTATATAATCTACATGTAGGTATCTGTCTGCATATATATATACACACACATATATGTATGTATATAGATATACATATATAAAGCCTATTGAGTCCATTTAGTGATGCTCATATATACATGTACTTAAGGCTGACCACTGGGGATGGGAAAACCTATCAGGGAGCTTGTCCTAAATAACACTGATCCCTCTCTCAGCAACCATTGATTGCCTGTAGCTCTTCATCTAAAGGTGAAAACCTGTGAAATTTCCCCCAACCACATTGGCATATCAACTGGTGTTGTCATTATGCAGCCTTGTGTAGGTAACCACACTGTGGAGATTTCATGGGTATTGCTTTCCTGTTGTGTCTACGACATGCTGTCTAGCAGCAGGCATCTTGTTCATCTGGCCCTTACAATCTTTCTGCCCCCTCTTCTATGATCTTCCCTGAGCCTTAGGTGTAGAAGTTTCACTATAGGTGTATCAGTTAAGGTTGGACACCCCACAGTCACTTATTCTCTGCATTTTGACCAGTTGTGAATCTCTGTAATTTAAGTCTCCATTTGTTGCAAAAAGAAGATTCTTTGATGAGTGGTGAGAGCTACATTTATCTGTAGATATTGGGATATGTATTTAGAATTCAATTAGAAATCGTATTGGTTTCGGAAAGTGGCATAGCACGTTCTATTCTAGGGTCAATGACCTCTCTGATCACTGCTATTTGGATAGGTTTATGGCATTGTGCATGAATTCCCTCCTATCGAGAGGGCCTTATGTCCAATTAGACAGCTGTTGGTTACTCCCAAGATAAAAGTGTCACTATTGCACCACTAGGGCTATCTTTCTAGGCTGGTCATTTGTTGCAATTTGTAAGCTTTACAGCTGGGTAGAACACTGATTACTTTTCTCCCTTGGCAGTTTACATAGCACTTTCTGAAACTATAAGATCTAGTCCTTAGGGAGGAAGCTTCCATTCAGTTCCAGCTTAACTTCTCCAAGTCTTGTGTCCGAAGTCTATACCTTTTCGAACCCCTCACCCCTGTCTCTTTCTCTCTGGACATTTGGGCCTGGAGAATTTCTCTCCCAGGAAGCTGTTGAATCCTTTTCTTCTAAATAGATTTTACTTCTAAGAACCTCCTATGTCAACTGAACATGATATTTGCATACACGCATTGACTCACTCAAAGCTTTTAGTCTTCAGAGTCTGCCTTGGCTCTGGTTTGAGTTGTATCTATCACGCTGTCCTCACTGAGCAGGCAGGCAATCAGAAGCTCATATATATGCTAGTTGGGAAATCTCTCTGACTAAGCATTGAAGACTCACATTTGGGAACTAGACATCGATTACGTGTAACCTTGAACAGGTTGCCTACCTTTCTGGCTCTCTAGGTTTACATGTGTAAAATGAGAATATTCACTCTAGTTGCAGAGCACAGTGGGACCCAAATGACACCAGGGACTTAAGAAGCTTATTGACAATCTTAAAATACTACACATGCATTTATTGATTCTTTTAAAAATATTATGTGTGTGTGAGTACACATGTATGTGTATGTGGAGGCCAGAGGTCAGCCTCAAGTGTCGTTCCTCAGAAGCTGTCTACCTTGTTTTTGAGACTAGGTTGCTCACTGGAACCTGAGGCTCACCAAATAGTCTAGGCCAGCAAGCCCTTGGGATTCACCTGTCTGGACTGCCCCAGTGATGGAATTACAAAGATGGGCTGTCACACCCAGCTCTTTACATCAGTTCTGGGGGTCAAGCTCAGGCATCTCCCCAGCCCCCATCGACTCTTAATGATCGACTTTGCTAGGATAAGAAAGAGGCTCTGGATTTAAATCAAAGCTCCAGCAGTTCAGAGTCCTCGGGCATTTTATTTTACCTTTCTAAGTTATGTTCCCTTTTCAAAAAAAATCGTAACAGCAGATAGAGGAATGTGGTGAAAATAAGGGGAGATAATCAATATAATCAAAATACCCGGTACCTAGCAGGGTACGTAGTATTCAAATGTTTCTTCTTACTGTTGCAAGATCGTCATCACCATTGTTGGCTTATTCTCTAAAACATTCCAGTCCTGGGTGAGGATTTCATAATGTGAGAAGTGGCAGAATTGGAAGGAAGAAAGGAAGGAAATGGATATTTTTGGAGCACTTAACTCAGAATAACTGGACAGAGAATTTGCGCTGGGGAAATGGGTGAGTTTAAGCCTTGGCACCCATGTAACATTTCCTTCTGACATTAAGCAAATTTTTAAATCACCTCTCTCTCTCCCCCCTCCCCCCCTCTCTCCTCTCTTATCTCTGTCTCTGTTGCTAGGAGGTTATTGTTCAAAGAGTTCACTGGTCTAGGTGATTCATCTTCCTTGGGGAAGTTAAAACTATAGATAAGTGATTGGATTTGACCCATGTCCCACAAGACCCAGAGGACACAGAGGACAAAGTGAAATCCCACTCTTGCAAACTCTGAGCTGGACTTGAATCTGTGGCCTTGATGTTCATCTCCCTTAACTCTGATTACTCTCTGAAACATTTTTTTCTTTTATCAGCCCAAGTAGGTTTGTTTTCTTTTCTTTTTCCTTCCAGATGAGGTGGGTGGACCCTAAAAAGCACTGACCTTTTCTTGGCTTGGATAGATGGAGGAAGCAGTGAGGAATCAGAACAGAGAAACACAGATTTCCTTGACTGTCTGGTCATTCAGAATTAGATGTTTAAGCCATAAATAACGGCTCTTTGTAAAAAAACAAAAATTAAACACATCGCCTTAAGATATCCCCAATTTTTGAAATGTGATGATGCTTACTTGGCTTGGAAGGGACATTTTGCTTTGAAAGAAGGTCTCATATAGCACAGGCTAGTCTTGAACTCACTATGCAGCCCAGAATAACCTTGAACTCTTGACTTTTCTGCTTCCACTCCCTGAGTTGGATTTTTTTAAAAATTTGTTTTCATTTTATGTATATGAGTATTTTACCTGCATGTATGCAAGAGCACCTGCGCTGTGCAATGCCCATGGAGGCCAGAAGAGGGCGTCAGAAGCCCTGAAACTGGAATTGCGGGTGGATGTTAGCTGCCATGTGGGTGCTGGGAACTGAGCTGCAAGAGCAGCTAGTGCTCTTAATTGCTGAGTCATCTCTCCAGCCCCTCTGAATTCGGTTTTGGTTCTTTCTTTCTTTTGAGAGGATGGATGTTTACTTGTGAACAAAATCTCTCTTTGAATAGACAAAACAACAAAATACTCCTTAGGAAACACTAAAAGGGAAGATATACTAGCTCATTAATTGGCATATGAATATTTATACAGCTATGAATTCTTGAATAGAAATCATTGAATGTTGCTACTGCATTAGTTAAAAGCATAAAGAACCAATCAATTTTCTTATGGCAGTTTCTAAGAGGTTTCACCATATCATATAAGCTGTTTCCTGGAATAATTTTAAT
>NW_008331789.1:4404803-4406897 GCF_000622305.1 Nannospalax galili
AAGACCTTTATAAGTATTTCCTTCTTCGATGTAACATCCTTAAAGACTACCTCAAAAAAACCCCAAAATAATAACTGTATTTAAAAAATGTAATTATTTTTATTTTATGTGTATGAGTGTATTGCCTGCATGTATGTGAGTGCACCTGTGTTGTGCAATGCTGCAGAGGTCAGAAGAGGGCTTCAGATTCCCCTGGAACAGGAGTTAAGGTTCGTAGCTGCCTTGTGGGTGCTGGGAATCGATCCCAGGTCCTCTGCAAGAGCAGTCAGTGCTCTTAACCACTGAGCCATCTCTCCAGCCCCCAATAACTGTATTTTTTAACACCCTCCACTCATGAGCTCCATGTTGACAGTGACAGTAAGGACAATGAGTGAGGTGTTCAGGACACTGCTTCAACCCCAGGAAGGGGGTTCTCCTGACATCTCATGCCCTGGCACCTTTCCCACTGACTTTGTTCTAATGACTCTGCACAATGGAATGGGCTTGGGAAACCGTCTTTTCCTGGCTCTGAAGCTGCTGACTCAAAATTTGCACATTCTCACTTTTGTGACATTGCATGAGTTTAATGTGTTTCTTGGGTTAAATTATCTCAAGAGGCAAGCCCCATGTTAAGACCTGCATTTACCTATTTCCTTATTCAGGTAACTTTTTGCCTAATTCTACCAATACTGTTCTTCACACATACTTTATTATGATACAATGTATTTCTGTCATGTATTCTTCAAATTGTGCATTTAACTTCTAATTTAAATAGAAAATTGGACCATTTTAAGCCACAAAGATACATCCACTCCAAAATATCATTCCAAAATATGCATACTCTGTTTATATCAACATCACAATTTTACTGGTATCGTTCCGATTATTTTAAAACACCTGGGTGATGCCTTTGTGAGGAAGCCTTGGGGGACACACCCTGCCTCAGAAATGCAAGGACTGAAAATCAGAAAACTCCAGCTAAAGTCCTTCTGAGGGAGCTGCTAGTCTCTTTATTTTCTTTTTGTTTTGTTTGCTTTTGTTTTGTTTTTAGGTGTATGAAGGATCGAATCAGGACATTTATTTATTCACTTATTTATATTTATTTATTTATGGGACAGTCTTTCTATGTTGTCCAGGCTGGTCTTAGATTCATATTCAGTCAGTCCTCTTGCCTCAGCCTCCTAGTACTGGAGCTACAAGCTTGCCTCTGGTTTCCTATGCTAGTCTTCACATGACTCAAGTGCATGCAGATGGATAACAGTAAATAGGATGATAATGGGCATTTGTCATATACTTGCTAAGTAATAAAGGCCAAATGGCAGACATGAGCCTCAGTCAACTAACTATATTTCCAATACGCATTTTTGTCTTTGTCTAAATGAATGACACATTTGTCTGGTTCAGAATAAAGCCGTTTTTAGCCTCTTCCAAGGCTGGGTGACGTTGCATGAGTCTCAGTCAAAGATGTCAGTGGAAGAGCTCTATGATCTGGAGGCTTCCTCAAGAGACAAGGTAGAGCTACTCTCCAGCTCTTTGTCCTCCTTTTTCCTCCCTTCTGTTACTTCGAACACAGTTACGATGCTTGGAGAGCCATTTGGGACCATGAAAACCAAGGACAGCCCTTTAGTGATGGGGTAGATGGCTGAGTCTCTGAGGACCTTATAGAGTAGAGCCCTGATACCTGCCCCAAATCACTGCCTTTGGAACTTTAGCATGCAGGAGACAGCAATGTCTTTCAGTATTAACCCATGACTTTGAGTTTTCTGTCTCTTAAAGGTGCCTATCTTTTACTAACTCTTGCCCAGCTCCCAGCAACCTTCAAGGTGGGTTATTGTTACTGCTCAATTTGATAGTGAAGGAAATTGATGCACAAAGGAGTTTGCAGGCAGTGCATGGAATAGTGGAACCCTCAAGCCCAGCACTGGCTTTGCTGTCCATAAAGGCTCTTGCTGCCCCCTAGTGTCTCATTTTCTTTTCTTTTTTCTTCTTTTTTTTTTTTTTTTTTAATTTTACAAAAATTTTATTGAGAATTTTATACATGCATATAAGGTGTTTTGATCAAATCCATGCCCACTCCCTCCCCTCCAACTCCTCCCATATCTCCCCATCACTTTT
>NW_008331789.1:4407138-4411299 GCF_000622305.1 Nannospalax galili
GGCTTCTTCTATGCTGAAGAAGGGACGCAGGGTGAGGCAATTGGGGTACCCCTTCAGTCGACCTATCTAAAAGACTCCCAAATTGTATAGCTCTTATCTCTAAGGGGAAAAGAAAGTCCTTGAATTGTGAACAAGAGATGTGGAGGAGAAGTAAAGGCAAACGTAATTAGCATTACAAGTTCTAGAAAGGGGACTAAAAAAAGTCAGAATAGGGCAATTTTCAAATGTTCATATGAGAGTCCATTGGAATTTCTTGACAAGGGCTTCCAAAACTAGTGTCTCATTTTCACCTCCACCCTTTTTCTCTCTAATTCTGCAAGATCAGAATAAGCTCTTGAAAATAAACAGAAGCAGCCAGCTGTTGCCAAAAGAAGCTTCTTTGATGAGTGGTGAGGGTGTGTGTTAAGAAAAATTATGTTGGTCCAGGGGTGTGGCAAAAGTCAGCTTTTTCTCTAAGATCCATGACCTTTCCAGCCATGTGTACTTGGCTGTGTTTATAGTACCACACATGAGTTCCCTTCCATCGAGTGGGCCTTAAGTTCAGTTAGACAGCTGTTGATTATTGCTAAGATAAAAGTGCCATTAATGCACCAGTAGAGATTATTTGCTGGGCTGGTCATTGTTGTGGTTCATAGACTTTATGGCTGTGTGGAATCATCGATTGGTTTTTTCCCTTGCAATTTGCATAGTATCTACTGATACTGTGGGAGCTGGTCTTCAGTGAGGAGGTTTCCAGGTCAGTTCCAGCTTGATTTCTCTAAGCCCTGTGTCAGAAGTATGTCCTGTCTTCAGCAATAAGGTTTTAACTTTAAATTCTGAGAGGCAATCAAGTGCTGTGGCAATAGGTTATATTATTTTAGGAGTCTCTTGGATTACCCCGACGAACAGCTAAAAGGAGATCTCGCCTGCCCGGCACTGCGTTTTTTTGTTATATGGCCTTCAACTATGTATATTATACAGTATGTGCGTTTTTCAGCAGGCTTTTGAACTAGTACATTTCCCTCTGGTTTTTCAAACCACCTACGCATTATTTATTTTTACTTTTTCTCCCCATGTATAACCTTCCCTATTCTCTCCCCAGTTAAAGTGTCCCTGTTTTTCCCATTTCCCCCTTGAAAACACCTGACTTCCCCATCCTACTCTCTCAAGCTCTGTCTTTCCTGTTACCCCGATGGTTCCTTTCCATTTTCTTGGCTCCTGTGGTTACATCAGGATACATACTCACATCTAAGGATTTGGAGCTAAGATCCACAAATGAGAGAGAATATGCATCACTTGTTTTTCCAAGTATGTGTTACTTCATTTAGTACAACAATTTCTAGTTCTATTCTTTTTCCTGAAAATTTCATGATTTCATATTTTTTTACCACCAAGTAAAATGCAACCAATCAAATGCAGAGAATATGTGACTGTGAGGAGCCTAGTCCTAAGTGACACATCTACAATGCAATCTCTATATCTAAGGCTCAAGGACCGTACTGGAAGGTGGTAGAAAGAATATTAATGCATCTCTCAACTCTCACCATCAAAGGTTCCTTATGCAATAGATGGTGATTGACCCAGAAGGCCACAACTGGCCAAAATGCAGAGGATAAGAGGCTGTAGAGAATTTATCCCTGAATAGGATACCTATATCTAATATCTACCACCCTAGGGTTCACTGTGGAAGAGAGGGTGGGAAGATTGTAAGAGCCAGAGGTGTTAGATGACCACAAGCAGAGTTTTCCAGACAGCTAGGAAGTTACTCATATGAACTTACAGCAATGGTAACAGCATGCACAAGACCCATGCAAGCTCAAGCCAGACAAAATCCCAACACAGAGCAGGGGAAGTAGGTAAGAAGCCCCAACCTTAGCTGAGGAACTATTGGCAACCGATAACTACTGGGAGATGGAGAGTTGATGTTCTTTAAGTGTGTGATGCTAGACAGATTGCCCAGGCTCCAGTTGATGGACCCCCCCCCCGAAGGACATTTGGGACACAAACTTGACTGGATAGACCTTAATATGTATGACAGAGTACATAAAATATGGTGGGGATGTATAAGAGGGGGCAGATATATGAGAGGGACTAAATATGATCAAAATATATTGTATGAAATTTGCAAAAATTCAATAAAAATTTTAAAGCAAGTCTATAAAATAGAAAAAACAACAAAACAGTCGTTTTGCAGTCCTTATGGCCAGCAATGTACATCATGCTGTGTTTAAGGACACCAAAGATCAGGTAAGTTAAGGACATCGGCCAAAATCACACACCCGTAACAGGCACAGCGGACTCCAAGTCCAAGGTCTCACTTAAACACTGTATTTTCCTGCTAGGCAAACGTGTGTCAGCCAGAGAACACTGTGTGCTGAGAGGTTAGAGAAAGCTCTGAGGAAGCGCAATGATGGGTCAAGGAAGATTGAGACTCTGTGGCATGAGTCAGCCACAAAGACAGGCAGGGCCACGGGCTTCCCCGTTTTCACCAATGGTCCTAATTACCCTTCTTGCTGCTCAAGAAAAAAAAAAGGGGACTTCTCATTCCATCAAGATGAGCTGCACACCTTCACTAGTGCCAGAATGATCAGCCCTGGTCAGGAGAGCAGGGACTGGAACACCAAGGGAGGCTGCTGAACTCTTCACTGGCTTCAGGAACGAAAAGAAGAGATGTAAATTCTTAGATGTGGGGGCAGAAAGGGTCTGCTGCTGTGGTCAAATGTAGGATGGATTGGGAAGGGATCTCCCTTGGCATGGAGACAGCTCTTGGGGAAAGGTCCTCAGAGGATATCTCACCCATCTCTCCTTCCGTGGGAAAAGATTAGCCACTTAGCGTGATTCAAAGCTGGTGAAAGAGTATAGTTGGTCCTTCTGGTAGGGAAGAGGGCCATTTACTCATTTAGCACTATCCCCAAGGTGTCACGGTCTCAGCCTCCAATCCAAGTTTGCTTGTCAAGTAATTTTCTTCAGAATAAAAAAACCTCTGACATCTTTCTAAAAAGCAGCATTGATTGAGATTTTCATTTATGTTTAGCTCTCTTGTATGAGTTTTGCACATATCTTCTTGCTGAACACCCCAAAGAGCATAGAAGGTAGGTGTCTACTCTCATTTCTGATGCTGTGATAAAATACTCTGGCCAAAAGCAACTTAGGGGAGGAAAGGTTTATTTTAGCTTGTAACTCCAGGTCATAGGGCACCACTGAGGCGGATCAAGGCAGGAACTTGAAGGCAGGTCTGCTTCCTGTTCCACACAACATTCCCTCCAACAAGGAACTCACTTCACAGTCAAAGAACTGTGGCAGGAACCCTGGAGGATGTTACTTGTTGGCTCATAGACAGGTTAGCTTTCTTATACAGTTCAGGACCACCCACTTAGGGAACAGCGCCACCTACCTTGCGGTAAGCCAGCCCTCCTACATCAGTGAACAATCAAAATAATCCCTCATAAACACACCCACAGGCCTATCTGATGTAGACAACTCAAGTGAGGACTCTGGTTGTATCAAATTGACATTTAAGCTAACCGGGACAGTAGATGCTATTATCACTTCCATGTGAAAGACAGAGAAACTGACTTTGTTCTAAATATTTACTTATATTAGGCATTACACATCAGACAGTATATGGAATGAATTTGAGACTGGTGGAGCAAGAAATTAAGCACTAGGACTCATCCATCACCTGCCATTGACTTTGGTTCCTTCTGTTCCCAGAAACAGGCATGGCTATGTTCTAGCACTGATAGCCCAACGTTCAGAAAGCAAGCAAAGCTCTTCTACCTCGCCAGTCGGTGGAGTAACTGAGGTGGTTGTTCTTGTCTAGGTGACTTCCAAACCTGTTTTTTTCCCACCTCTTGGAGAATCTATGAGCTCTAAATAGCACTTAGAATATTTATTGTCAGCCAAAGTTATAGTCTATTGTGGCTGAGGTCCCTGGCTGATAAAACGTGGAGTTCCTGAAGCAATAAATGTTGGTTTTCTCTTTCCTGCAGAAGGCTTTTGCACAAGCTTTGCATGCTGTTTCATACTTGTGTCATTTACTAAGACTCACATGTCTTGGTATGTCATTGCATCACATCCTCAGATGTGAAATTTCTTCATAAAGAACAACTGTGTCATTATGTGGTTCTCCAACCCAAGACTTTTGCTATCAACTGACCAGACAGAAGCTTCCTGTGGCCC
>NW_008331789.1:4411805-4422542 GCF_000622305.1 Nannospalax galili
CACACACACACATCCTTTCAAGGAGTCAGCCTGCCATTTCAATACTCCTTTTTAAAGGGCACCTCAAGCATTGTAAAGTTAAAATTCATCACAGTGGGAAAATAGTGAACCTGAGGAAATTAGAAATTTTGCGCTGGTCATTTCTCCAACTTTCAGGTAATTATGATAGTAGGGCAAGCAGGGATGATGAAAGAAACTTCTAGCACAAGCAAGAATTGAGTAGAGAGGGCACAGCAGGCTTATAAGCAAACAGTAACCCAGCAATCTCATGTAAGAAGAGTATGGAACATCTGTTATGTATATAAGCCAGCAACTCTGTAGGGCTGCAGATAGCTGCGCAGCCAGTGGCACTGATGCTCAAAGTTAGAACTACGGAGAGAAAGGAGTCAGAGTGCTGCAGGATATGGATTAAGATACACAGGGTGTATATAGGGTGGTACAAGGAAAAGAGTGTCCTAGCTCCCAAGACCACCACTGTGGCTCCCAAGAGGTCTCTTCAGCACAGTGTGGAAAACCTGAGACCAGCCCCTGCTAAGATCTCCACTGGCTTACAACTTGACTTCAGGTGAGTCTTGGATGTGTCTCATGATTTTTACTCTATCCATTTCATCTTGGAAGGGGATGTGAAGACCCAAAGTATTCTGACACTAGAAGCTTCTTCAAGGGTGTGCTCCTAAGAAAAGACACTGGTAAATCAGCAAGCAACCTTGACAGTAAGGCAGTAAGAGTCTTGTGTAAAACTCTCATATTGCCCAGCAGATTGACAGGGATTCCCATGAAAACATGCCTAAGTGGAAAAGGTGCCGGGGAGGAATCCCTGGGCAGTTAGTTCACTGGGTGTCCACCATGGCTACAGGTGCAAGGGATCTTGAAGGAACTGGATCTTCAACTAAGGAGTAGCAGAGAGGAGCCCCAACTGGCTGAGAAATTACTTATGTTCAAGGGTCTGTGAAAGGCTGTCGAGTTTTGTTATCTAATTTACCACCATTATGTGTGTGTGTGTGTGTGTGTGTGTATGCATGTGTGTGTATGCATGTGTGTGAAGACTAGAGTACACCCCAGCTGTCATTTCTTATATACTTTCCACCTTTTTTTTTCTCTTTTGAGACAGTCTCTCACTGGGTCCTGGGGTTTACAATTAGGCTATGGGGCTGGGTGCAGGGGAGCCCCAGGGATCTACCTGTCTCCGTCACCTCAGTTCTAGGATTATAAAGCTATGCCACCATACCCAGCTTTTCTTAAAAACGTGAGTTTTGGTGATCATATTCAGGTCCTCATGTTTATAAGGCAAGCACTGTACTGACTAAGCCATCGCCCAGGCCCCCAAGACCATATTTTAATGGAAGGAAACAATAATCTTTGAGTGGTTAAAAAAAAAAACCCTGACGTTTAGAGAGAATGGGTACATTGTTAAAGATCACAGAATGGGGCCAAAATATAAACATAGAAATGCCTGACTCCAAAATTTGTGTCATTTTCAATAAAAAAAGCACATCTTTTGAAGGTGTTTAAGTTATTTTATTAATATCCATTCAACATATATACTTTTTTTAAAAAAACCAAAAACCTCTCCACTTGTTGAAAATTAAACAATATAATTCTAAATAACAATGAAACAAAATTAGAATAAGCAAAAACAGCATATCAAAACTTCAACATTGCAGCTAAAGCAAGGCTCAGAGGCAAATTTATAGCACTAAGAAACATGTAAGGAAAGAAAACAGGCTGAAAAATCAATGATGTAAGCACCTGTTTAAAAAAGCTGAACAAAAATATTCAGAGAAACTAGAAGAAAATTGTATATTTCTAAAACTAAAGAGAAAAGATCAATTAAATAAAATAAATGAGCAAAGTTAAAGGTTGGCTCTTTGAAAGAAAAATAACAACAAAAAATTGGCAAACTCATCACAACACTGATCTAAGAAGAAAGAGCAGAAAACATGTTTCCAACATCAGGAACAAATATGTTTTAACTCTTTTCTACCTATAAAAGTTTCTGAGAATAATGCAGTGTTTTGAATGAAAATGTCCCCGATAGGCTCCAAGTGTTTGGACATTTTGTCCACAGATGATGGCAATGTTTTGGGAGGTCTTAGAAGGTGTGGCTATCCTGGAGGAAGCACGTCACTGGGGTGGGCTTAGAGAGTTCTCAAGCCTTGCCAAATCTCCAGTTGCTCTCTTGCTTCCTGTGCCTGTGTGATTATATGGGACCTTAGCTTCTGCTGCTCCTGCTCCAGCCACCTCCAGCCACCATGCCTCCCTGCCATGACGGAGTGTAATTCCCCTGGAACCGTAAGCTCAGATAAACTCTTCCTTCTATAAATTGCTTGGGTCAGTGTTTCTATCGCAGCAACAGAAAAGTGACTAACACACATGAGAAGGAAAAAAATGGGGGAAAAATTCTTCTGTTTTAAAGTCATCCAGAAAAAAGCACATTCTAGACTCAACTGTGTTCACTTTAATCCAGCAACATTCACTAACAAAGGCTTCTACCAGTGTGATGTTAAAGGCCTAGGAAAAGAAAACACATACACTTTTGGGTTTGCTACAGCTGAGTTTAAATTCAACTTTAACCTTTATCCTGGAGTATGACTTTAGAAAAATTGCATAACCTTTCCAAACTCCCATTTTTCTCAACTGAAAAATGAAAAAGGAAAATAATAACCAAACTTACAGAAATGCTGGGAGGATTAGAGATAAAGCACAAATGCAGGTGGTGTGAAATGCATAGAGCACCTTCCCTGTAGTAACCTGTGACCATGGAGTTTATAGTCTGAGTATCTGTCAGAAGGATGCAAAAACATCAGGAGATAAGGCCGTTCATTTGAAATCGGGTTGTCTTAATGAAACATTATCTTGGACATTTCATTTTCTTTTGTTTGCTCATTCTAACAAGAAAGGTTTGGTTGGTTATTTTTCAATTGAAAGATGTTGGTAGTTGTGCTGGGGATGTAGCTCACTGGTAGACAGGCTTACCTACTGTGTGCAAGGATTCTTAGGTTTGATTTCCTAGCCCCATTAAAAGAAAAAGATGTTAGCAGTACATAAACTTCATAAAAGCACCACATGAGAAAGTTAAAGTGAAATAACAATATAAAAATTTAAGTCTAACTTTATAAAGTAGTTCTTTCTTGAATATTGGTAGAGTACAGTAAGAACTATACTACTAACACAATTCTGTCATAATTTGGAGGGAAACACTTCCATGTCTGGTGTTGACACTGCAACAGACACCTCTCTCTGAAATCTTCAGCCCTCCCTCCACTGGGCGCTTTCTGTGTCCGGCCACATTGATATGTGCTGTAGGAGGTCTAAGATCTAAAGCCATCATGGCTCAGATTCTAGATCCACAGGATGAATGCTCAGGATTCTCCGCGCATTGAACAAACCTGATAGGCCTGTGGGCAGGAAGCAAGAAAGAAAATCAAGAGAGCGGGTAAAAGCCTGCAAAATGGGTCAATGGGAGAAAGCACTTGCTGCCAGGCCTCATGACCTGAATTTGATTCCCCAGATAGGGTGGAAAGAGAGAACTGACCACCCCAAGTTGCCCTCTGACTTCCACACATAGCACTAATACCCCCTTAATAAATAAATAAATGTATTAAAACAATTTAAAGAGAAAAATATACAGAATGATACACCCGTGGTTCAACTCAGCAATGAAAGAAGACCCTTCCTTAGCTGCCAAAGAAAAACGGACCACTGAACATCCACATGCGCCTCTCCTCAGTGACAACACCGAGCAAAGTCTAGCCCAGGGGAAATGACTAAGACCATAGAAACAAATGCCAAGAAGTGTATGATGGTAATATGTGGAGATGAAAATGGGCATCTGGTTTAAGTGTGTCACATGCGTGTGACAGTTGCTGATCATGAAACAGCAGAAGTGGCCACTGGGACCAGGGATGGCACAGTCCCTGAGGATCCAGCTTTCCTCTCTTCAGAAGCTCTTGGAGGTTGTTGGGTCAAAGTGTGAGAACAGCAGGGACCTTGTCTCCCCGCCTACCCTCCCCTGCCCCTACACCTCAGGGGAGAGCTGGAGAACACTGGCAGAGGACCATGCCTCCTCTGCACACAGTGAACTTTAGATAAATAACAAACTGATAATTTAAAGTGACCGTCATTTTCATAAATGTGAGATAACAAAGCAACGGGGTCTGCATTCCTCAACCTTCCCCTAGAATGTCAACACCTCTTCTCCATGCAAATACCTTTGAATAATTTAGCCAGTCAGATGTCTACAAGGTTTCTTTTATAATTGTTCTTTCTTCCTGTTTTTACAATACGCTGATGGGATTTTTTTTTTTCCTGGCAGTTTCTCAATAACAGCCACTGACAGATGGAAAATCCAGGTCATCTGGAAAGCGAGCCATCTGTGAAAGTTCCTTAAATCTGTCCTTCTGCCTTTGTGAGATGGTGGGTGACATTAAGAGACAGAAAAAATCTCTAGCCCTTCAGCTTCTGCGTGCTTTGAAAAGCCTTTCTCTCTGCTTTAGTCTTGGTCCAAGCTAATGGGAAAATTCTGAAGATGCTTCTAGCAATGCCTCCCTGCCTGTACCACCAGCCACAGCTCATTAAAAACATGTACAGGGCTTCCAATTTTGAAGTAACAGGTGGTGTTAAAGATTATATACCTGTCCGTAATTTTAAAATATTTCCTCCCAAATCGTGGATTACTGATAAATTTTCTTTAAAAATTTATACATACATATATATATGTATTTAGAAAAGGTAAATCTTGGTAGACTGCATGTGGAAATTTACCAAGCATTAGGCATTTACATCTGGATCTAACTAGGAGATTTCACATGCAAATGCATGCCCAGGCACAGGATTTTATAGCTTGAGAGAAAGGTCTTGGCAAAGCATGCTTCTGCTCCCTTGAAACCCAGCAGGTGCACTGGAAACCAGGGACTACGTCCTCTAAGGATCAGTGGGCTCCCCGTCACTTGGGCTGGTAGGGAAGGCAAGAGAAAGGAGGAAAGGGAGGCAACATAAAGGCCACAGGCTAGGAAAACACCAGCTAGGCTTGCAGGAGGGATGGAGACCACCATAGGTCACCATATGAGACCACTGCCCAAGCCTGAGATGGATTCTCACAACCCTCTCAGCTCTGACAACCATTTTGTCAAGAAGAAATCAGTTACCTGTAGTTATCTTGGCAGATAAATGTTATATTCCTTTTGCTTACGATCAATTTCAGCTCATTTAAAGAGGAACTTGAGCATGAGTCACTGGGGAAGAAAGAAGAAAGAATTAACATAATAAGATCTTTCAAATACTCTATGAGTCTGTTTCTTCTGCATCATAACTCCTGGGCACTGCCCTGGGATAGAGGTGAGGCAGAGTCTCCCTCAGCGCTCTCAGGTCAGCAGGTGAGCTGACAGGATACAGCAGTCACTTAACCCTCATGGAGAGCACATTAAGAGGCTGTGGAGAGGGTGGAATGGAGAATAAGCCTGACTCATTTCCTAAGGCAACCTGTTCCCAGTTGCTCCTGTGACTGTGGATTCTATTCATGGACCGATTCATAAAGTATCACTCCGGTGAAAGATAATAGTATATATACCTGGAAATTGCTCCAATGTCATGCATCACCCAGGCCTGTAGTGTGTGAACCTTGTTTGGGTCCAAGTTAAAGACTTCTACACTTCCAAAAGTACTAAAACAGAAGAGACAAATAACATTGTCAACCTCAAGCCAAAGTGTAGGGCCTCCAGATGTCCTGTCAAAATTCAGCAGTCTTGGGGTTGGAGAGATGGCTCAGAGGTTAAGAGCACTGGCTTCTCTTGCAGAGGACCGGAGTTCGGTTCCCAGCACCCATATGACAGCTAACAACCATCTGTAACTGCAGTTCCAGGGGAATCCAACATCCTCTTCTGACCTCTGCAGATATTGCAGGACACAGGTACACTTACACATATGCAGGCAATACACACACACACACACACACACACACACACACACACGCACACACACACACACGCGATATTTTTAAAAATCCAGAAGTCTGAACATCCCTGGTTAGACCCCTTGTCCCATGATTTATCTGAGAATCAACCACATTTTCTCATTCAGCATGACCCTCAATTACCAGATTTTCAAGATAAGATTTTTATATTTTGATGTTGATTTTTTTTAAAAACCTGGTGCTTAAAGAGTAGCATAATCAGAGAACCAGTCAGAGCTGCAGAATCTCAGCCTACCACCACCTCCGAATTGATCTTGCATGTTTGATGGAGTCTGAGAAGCCCTGCTGTGAAAGACCCTACCATGATCTGCCCGAAGCCCATGTGGTGATGTGAATGAGAAATGTCCCCCACAGGCTCAAGTATGGGAACATTTTGTCCCTGGTTGGTGGCATTGCTTGGGAGGTCACGGAACCTTTAGGAGGTACAGCCTTGCTGGAGGAAGTCTGTCACTGGGGCCTGGCTTGGCAAGCTCATAGCATTGCCCTGTTTCCAGTTCTCTCCTGCTTTTTGTTTATTACTGAAGACGTGAGCACTCCGCTTCCTGCTTCTGCCGCCATGCCTGCCACTTACCGCTATGCCTCCCCACCATGGTGGACTCTTATCTCTCTGGACCTGGAAGCCACAATAAACTCATTCTTCTATAAGTTGCCTTTAGTCATGGTGTGTTATCACAGCAGCAATAAACTAATACAGTCCATTTCTAGACTCTTCCCCACCGGTATCTGGCAGCTGCTTCTCCTGTGGCAATGACTTGTGTCTCTAATATCAGATGGTAAGATTCTGAGTGTTAGTGTTTCACCCAAAGCCTACAGGATGGTCAGAAGGCAAAAGGACAAATTCTTCTTTGTAAAAACAAACATTCAAGCAGAAGAGATGCAAAATTAATTGAGGGTACCCTACAGTGCCCAGAGAAAATCAGTATGTGCTTCCATTTTCATAAGCATTCTTAATCAGAGAAAGATTCAAGCAAAGGCCAAAAGGTTATTGACATGATGGAAGCTAAGTACAGAAAGAGGCCAGAAAAGGAAGGCACAGATGTGGCCCAATTCAGTCCTGGGGATTAAATGACAAAATAATAGCTAATGCTCATCTGGAGAGTTTTTGTTAGACACAGAGCTCAATGTTTCTCACACTTCATCTGTATGGCATCATGGCATCATTACTATCATTTACACATGCAGGACTGTCAGGGGCCAGATGCCTGCCCACCGTCACATAGGTTATATATTACGGCATCTGGAATCCTCACTTTTAACTACTATGGTACTTTTCTGACAGTGTCTACTACGACAGGTGAATATCAAAGCCTGGTGTGGTGGTTCCTGATGTCCCTAGTGGGACTTCCACTGATGAACTGGGATTCACATGTTCATAGAGAGAGAAATCAGCCATTATTCTTGAGTGGTGAGGACTGGGACAGGCAGACGTGGGGAGGCAGGGCAGGTGGTGTGGCTGAACAGCATGAATGAAGGTGAAAGGGAGGAAAGTGCAAGAAGACAGAACGTTGCAAAAATCATATGAGGCATCAGAGAGTCAAGGGCAATGGCTGGATGCTATGCAAGGGCCCTTTGTTATGCAGGAGGAGAGAAATCTCTTCAGAGAATACCAAAGTTTCACCTTTTTTTAAACCCAAATCTTCAGAACTGATCTGAAACCTGAAAAGCATATTCTTTTGAGAGATGAAATACCCACAGGTGACTGTAACTGTGACAATCAACCCTTGCAAATAGGATACAAAGATAGGAGTACCTGTTTTTGTAAAAGGGTTCACTGCGGGACCCATTGAGCATCACTTGGACCACACCACAAGCTGCTTCTGCAAACTTAAAAATCAAAGTTCACCATCATTCTTAAGCATGCAAACTTCATCACTGTTCTCCAGCAATCCCATCCAAAACAGCATTAACTAGTGGGGGCTGGACCATCCCTCTATAGTGTTAGCAGAGAACTGCCAAGTCTATCTGATTTTCATTCTAAGTCACGAATAATTTTGTTTCTCATTAGTTCCTGAATCAGTCATGTCAATATATAAATGGTGTAGAAGTTGGAAGTCCAGAATGGAAAAAGAGTATCTCTAGAGGCAGGAAATGAAAAGCTTTTCCTGGGGTCATGAACTTACGTTTTATTTATAAGGAACAAGGTGAACAACTCAGGGGTAAGGAGAAAGAAATGCCTTGGGAAGGGAAACTCAGGCAAGAGTTAGTGACTCAAAGCTTGGAAAGACACAAAGAAAAAGAGACATTGCTTGAGTGAATGAATATGATTGAGCAAGGAGCTATTTCTTCATGAAATCAACATTTCGCTGGAATATTTGCTAAGCATTGGAGGGATCAACGCGAACAGAGTAGTCTCCAGCTTCCCCTAGAGACAGAGACAGACCCCGACCTCTAGGACGCAGATGTAGCTTCTGTGAAGCCTCTGCACGTTACCTAATTGTACCACATTGTAAGGATGAGTTGACTGTCAGTTTAGCCACCAGTATGAAGAGCTCTGTGAGAAATGAGAGCCTGGCCTCCCAGGTTCCTCTGGGGCACTTGATCCCTTATACCTGGTGCATGGCCCACAGAGTAAAGTGCTCGGTAAAACTCTGAGGAAGAAAAAGAGGGAGGGAAAGGGGGAGGGAGAAGGAAAACACTGGGTGGTAGAGACGAGGAAAGAGCAGGAAGAGCCCTATGTAGGGCACAAAAGCCATGTCCCAAAGAACGGACAGGATTCCACCACGCAAAGGCAGGGGCAGCTGGGACTAGAAGGTCCTAGGTTTAGAAGAACAGTGGTGTTCATGAGGAAACTTCTGTGGCTACTGAGGTTGGGTAGGAAGCTAACTGAAGGGAGGTTGTGAACACTTTACTGAGGAACCTGGTCATTATCCTACAGGTAGTGTTGACCACTGAGACATAAAGTTCAGTGGTGCCTGTCTGCTCACAGAGGGGGATGAGCAGAGGACCAGAGCCCCAATCCTATGCCTAATCATGTACTGAGTCAAAAGAGTGGTTACAGGGTGTCAAGCTTGGACCCCACAAGTTAGCATTCCCCAGAGCCCCCATGAGGTAAATATTGGCTCAGTAGCCATTTAGGTCACGTTATTTAGAGACAAGGTGATCTGCAGACTCAATCCAGGAAGCAGAACTGTTTCTACTGTCAAAGACAGGGACTAGTCTCACAACAGAAGCCAATCCACTTCCGTGCATGAGCATCAGGTAAAGACCAAGTTGCAAGTGCCGCAGTGTCTCAGAAAGCAGGGTGCCTTCATTCCCTGCATCATTTACTCTTAGCACCAAGGTCTGAGCCAGGAGCATGAGAAAGAGCTTAGTGTATGTAAAATGAGTCTTCCTGCAGAAGTTGTTAGTGATTGCTTGGCTATAAAATATATCACAGAGTGAGGACATAAATGGAAAGTATGATCAGAAAGAGCAAGCAGAAATATACAGTGTATGTGTTTTTACAACACATAGCTAAGTCTTCAACAAGTATCTGTTAAATAGATGGATTGTGTATTACTTCTCAAGATAGTGGTATTGTATTTAAAGGTAGCAGTAACTCTACACATCAGGTATATATATATTTTTAAATATTTTATTTGTTGGGGCTGGAGAGATGGCTCAGTAGTTAAGAACACTGGCTGTTCTTGCGGAAGACCTGGATTCGAATCCCAGCACCCACATGGCAGCTAACAACTGTCTGTAACTCCAGTTCCAGGGGATCTGATAGCCTCTTATGTCTTCCATGAGCATTGCACGACACAGGTGCACCTGAGTGTATTGCCTGCATGTATGTAAGTGCACCTGTGTCAAGCAACGGCTCAGTAGTTAAGAACACTGACTGCTCTTGCGGAAGACCTGGATTCGAATCCCAGCACCCACATAGCAGCTAACAACTGTCTGTAACTCCAGTTCCAGGGGATCTGATAGCCTCTTATGTCTTCCATGAGCATTGCACGACACAGGTGCACCTGAGTGTATTGCCTGCATGTATGTAAGTGCACCTGTGTCAAGCAATGCCCGTGGAGTTCCATGAGCATTGCACGACACAGGTGCACCTGAGCGTATTGCCTGCATGTATGTAAGTGCACCTGTGTCAAGCAATGCCCGTGGAGGTCAGAAGAGGGTGTTGGATCCCCTGGAACTGGAGTTATGGGCAGTTGTTAGCTGCCATGTGGGTTCTGGGAATCGAACGCTGGCTGCTCTTAACCACTGAGCCATCTCTCCAACCCCAGAGCAGATATATTTACCTTCATTTGATGGAGCTCTGGAGAGGACTCTGTGGTCAAGAGTATCTAAGGAAAGTGCTTGTTTAAACCCTTACTTCCAGTACTTCTCTGTCTCACCACGACCCAGTCTTTTACAGGGAGTAAAGAAGAGCAAAACTGCCATTTGGGCAAATGTTCTACCATTGATCTAGTCCCCAGCCCTCAAAACTGCCATTTAGAAGACAGAACCAATGAGCAGACAGCAAGCAAAATAAAGACTATGGCTCTGAAATTAGGCTGGCCTGCCCTAAGCTCTTGGCTCTGCCTGCTTCCCAGCCAGGGATCTTGGGTGAGTCCCTTAAACTAAGAATCTTAGCTTCTTCACCTTTAACGTGAGAATTCACTCTTTACACTACCTACTGGGGGACTAAGTGGGAACACACAGAGAAGGTACAATCAAACATGAAATTTGTCATCTGCTGCCGCTACAGTTTTTATGTATGTGTTCTTTACCCTCCGCCCCTAATGCATAAGCTGGAAATGACCCAGCGTGACAGTGTGAACAAGTGGCCAGGGGAG
>NW_008331789.1:4422942-4475336 GCF_000622305.1 Nannospalax galili
TTATGAACAGCACACTCTTGTTTCTTTTTTAGAGCAGCACACATGGACTCATGAATACAAGTTTCCATTTGTCTCAACGCTTCAGATACATACATTTAATTTTAAATTTGTAATCTGTATACTTGGAACTTCTCTTTTTCCTTCCATTTCTTTCTTAATTCTTTTCATCCCCACCCACTGAGTCTACTTACAAAGGAATTTTCCTTGACCACGTGCAAAGAAGCAACTAATGAAAAAATTAATGTGCATGTGTAGCTTTAAGTAAAGTCAGGAGCATATGGGGTGAAGGAGCAGGCATTTCTCAACCCAGAGTCCAGATTTAGAGTCAGACAAATTAGGACGAGTGCCCAGTTCTTCCATTTACTAGCTATGCACAGTGAGTGGCTTGCTTGTTTATCTCCATCTTACCATCTGCAAAATGGGCATGATATTCTTAGTACTTTGAAGGGTTCTTTTAAAGATAAAAGTCTTCAACTTCTGTAAAGAGTTCAGCATATACTAAGTGGTCTATAAAGGTAGCGTATTAAGACTGTTCCAGGAATCTAATCAATATGTAATGACAGGATTAAGCCAAACCCCGGCTTCCTGGCAGCTACAGCCAGTGAATGGGTAAGGGCAGGGATTCTTTAGAGCGCACGGAGCCTCTGTGGATGTTCTGAAGTTGTGTAAGAAAGTCTTCTGGTATGTGTTTCTGAGATACTTTTCTCGGCAAAGACTTCTACACTTTCACACCTAAAAGAATCTGTGATTTAAAAAGTATTAAAACCCAACCATTAACTGGATGGTGATGTCAATCAAAACTCTACCATTTCATTGCTTGGAACTTACCTTTTGGGAAATCATATTCCAGAACATTTTTTGAGGGTTGTTGGGGCAGTTTTCACTCCAGTGTGGGCAAGAGTCATAGTTCATCTCTAAAACACATAGTTTGTAAAAAAAAAATAATAATTAAGGAAGTATATCATTAAGTTTTGTTTTCCCTGGCTTTCCAATCATAGTGGAATCTTTTCCCAACAGCATCATTGCCAAGATAAAGACTAGAATATGGACACAGCTCAACCCAATATAACTAAGTGTCCCCTGAATTCCTTCCAAGTCCTTACCTTACCCTCCAGATCTCAGACAGGAACACTGTAATGGGTTTTGAGTCATTATTCTGGGAAATGGCAGCCAAAATTTGCCCTACAGAAACCAGCCCCCGTTACTATCCTAAGTCCAAGGAACATTTAGAGAGAAGTACAGGCCTTGTGGGGCAGGGTGCTCTAGCCAACCACTCCTCTGGCAATTCTCTCTCATGGAGAGCTTTCCTTCTCAGCCTCTATATGTCTTATATCTTTGGACTCAGATGTATTCAGGCTTTCTATAGTTAACTCTATGAAGACAAGGTCAGCCCTTAGTGAGGTTCAAACCATAAAGTTTAATGCATGGTTTCTATGATAGCTATTCCCAAGGTTGGCTGCCTTAATACATAAACATTTATTGAGAGTAAGATTCTGGGAATAGAGAATAGAATGGGTAGGAGTCCTGCCTCACACAGCACATGATGTGAAGTCAAATAATCAGAGAAAAATTAACTTGGGTTGGAGGGTTATGAAGTACCATCAGAGAAAGTTGATGCTGAACTTTCCTTTGAAGAAAGAAACAGAGTCTTCAGAGAGATTTGAAAAAGGAGGATGCTTTCTGAAGACAGCACGTGCAGAGGCTCAGAGCTGTGATGAGCTTTGATCAGGAAAAAAGAAAAAGATACGGAAAAGAATGAGAAAATAAGACACCTGAAAGACAGAGGTCAGGCCAGGTCAAGGAATTTAGATCATTACCCTAGGGGCAAAAGAGGGCTGTTAGGTTTTAAGAAGGAGATAGATGTAATCACATTTTCATAGTAAAAAGAACACTGTGGTGTCAGATGGAGACTGACCTAAAGCGATAAAGAGTGATCAGTAAGCTACTACAAGTCCCAGAAAGAAGAAGAGGATGTTAGACTAGGCAATGGTAAGGGGGATAGAAAGAAAGGATGGATTACTAGGCAAATAGATTCTGATTGTCTATAAAAAGAAGAGAGAAAGAGAGTCACCATCAAAAATGGTTATATGAAGTGATGGATATGTTAATTAGCTCAAGTGTAGTAATCAGATCATTATGTCAATTTCTTTCCAAACACCACACTACATATCTTAAATATGTATAATTTCAATTTAAAAGCCATTTTTGAAAAAGTGACTCGAAATTATGTTCAAAAACTATGTCGTGCAGAATGAAATAATAAATACAGATTAAGGGAAACATTCCCTGCAAAAGAGAGGAAGAGAAAGAGAAAGAGGAAGGAAGTGCCAGAGGAATGGAAGGGGGTGCACAGGGAGTAGAGCAGGGTGTTGGGGTGATGAGGAAGAAGAGGAAAGGAAGAGTAACAGGGAAAGGGGAGGAGAGGAGAGAGGGAGAGAGGGAACGTGAGAGAGATGATGACGTTTTGAAAGTCTTAACGCTATAAAGTAGTAATATGGTTTGATATGGCTGGTCCACACCAACACTCATGTTAAGGCTTAATTCTCCAATGCACTGTATCGAGGTGATGGAACCTTTAAGAAGAGTATTCCCATCACAAGGAATCTCCTTTCATGAATGAATTAGTATTTTTTTGAGAGATTAGATTATTTTTCTCTAGACTACGTTAGATCATTAAATCTCATGGGGCTGGAATGGCTACTAAATAAGCAAGTAGTTATGATGTGAATTTGGCTTTCTCTTCTCTCTCTCTCTCTCTCTCTCTCTCTCTCTCTCTCTCTCTCAGGGAAATCCCAAACTCTGAAGCTGATTTTTCAAAAGGACAGGAATTGCTGTTTTTCAGAGTTTGAGTTTTCGTTAAGGGTCCTTGAGGGCATCAGACTATGTACTTATGACTCCTTCTTCCACGTCAACCTTTCAAGGCCCCTTTCCAATTCTACTCCTATGCTCCTAAGCTATCCCAGGTGGCTCAGACCCTCACCAGAAGTATTGGGGTCTCCACACCAACTGAGGTCATCAGCAATGTAGCCCAGCAGCGTGTCCTCCAGGGTGAACATCTTCCTCTGGACCTTGGTATACTGATGGGCCAGGTCTTTGGATTTGCTCCAAAAGAGAGTCTGAGGAAGAATAGACACAGCCTACTGTTGGGATCAATTTAGTAGGTACGAAAATAAAACTCAGGGCTGGGAATGTGGCTCAGGGTTGGAAGACTGGCCTAGCATGCAGGAGGTTGGGTTTCATTCCTAGCACTGCGAAAAATAAATAAATCTACCTTTTATAAATGAAAAGAAAACAGAAACTATTGGAGCAAATGACATGCAAATAAGGATAAAGATTGTTGTACGTATCTTATTCTCTGTTTGAAAGAGAGAGAGAGAGAGGGAGAGAGAGAGAGAGAGAGGGAGAGAGAGATTCATATTCAAGGTCAAAATGCAAACTGAATTCTGGGTTGTAAACAAAAAGTCTGGAAGCCATTGATCAAAGTCTTGTCATTCACAAGACATAAGCTCACATCTAAGCAAGGAGCTGAGGTGCGACCTCAGTACTCCAAAGCCTGAAGCAGGAGAGTCATGACTTCAAGCCTGAACTATACTTAAAAAGGTATGCTAGTGAACTAAAAGAGAGTCACTTTTACAGGAAACATCAAGAAGGAGTTCTAATATTCCTGAACTTTCCTACTCTTTGATTATTAAAAATTCTATAATTCCTTCCACTTTCCCCCAAATATTCCCTGTCACCACCAAAAAATTAAAAGAAATTGGTGGGTCCTTTCAGCGTTTCCCTCAAGAATACATACAAACTTTGGAGTAATATTTTGCCCCATGAATGTATTCGTTCCTGGCAGGAAGCAGGCAGAGCACAGTGGGCTACAGAAGTCCTGAAACCAAGCTTCTCACTGATGCTCAGTGTCACCACTTACTAGTTGCTCGAACTGGGCAATCAGAGCATCACTAAGCCTTACTTTCTATACCTGTAAAATGGTAGTGATAACGACTATAATAAACTCATGGATTGCTGCGGAGATGAAAGGAGGTCATGCAAATGAATTGCTTAGTACTGTTGCATAGCTGCTTATTCAACAAAGTCAGTCTGGGTAATTATTTACCAAGCACCTCCTCTGTTCAGAGCATTCAACTTAGTGTTCCTGGAGGAAAAGTCACAACAACTACAGCTCACTAACAATGGAATGAGAGGTAATCATTTGTGAGTGGGTTTGAAGGCTTCAAAAACACAATTTTGGACACATGGAATTTTGCTTTGAATACAGACTTTAGAAAAGTTGTATCTCGTGATAAAAGCTGTACCTCCTGATAGATCTCTTCCAGTATAATCAAAGTATTAAAACCCAGGCCTCTCTGTCTCCAAGTCACATATATATATTTCATCTGGTCGTTTTCAACCCTGCTATACTTGGGAAATCTCTGTTCACCTAAACTCACTAAGCCTGAACTTTCTCAGTGGTGAAATGAAGTTGCTGACATCCAGTTTGCCTATTCCACAGGATGACTCTGAATAGCTAAGATGATGAGGGCTAGAAAAGTCCAAAGAATTACTCTTTAAACATGTGTCCTTGTTACCATTTGCTTACTTATTATTATCAGAAGCCCAAAAGTTTCATAATTATATAAGATTGAGTTACTTTGCTTATGTGAGTTGGAGTTGGTGTTATGTTGTTTGCCTGTCCTCATCTCTCTGATCTCCATACTCAAGATGTCCTAAACTCTAATGGTATCCTAGTTCCCCAATTCGAAGCCCACCAACCATACCCAATAATGCCTGTGCTTCCCTTCTTTCTGCATCCTAAATTAGGTCTTGTAACCTCTTCCCTCTCCTTTTAGTCCCAGTTTTGAGAAGAAGAACTTGTCCTACTCACCCTGTTGCATGGTATGGTTTCAGTGACCAACTTCACTAGTGGTTGGTAGTCTTCTTCTGTGATGTTGCAAGGATTCTTTGAAATAAATGCACTTTTGAATGTACTCAGTATCTTCTTGCAATCTTGATCTCTGTAAAGAAAAGTATGGAAAACATAAAAAGATAGACTGAAAATATTTGGAGCCAAATGTGGTAGTGCACATCTTTAATCCCAGCACCTGGGAGGCAGAGGCAGGCAGATCTCTGTGAGTTTGAGGCCAGCCTGGTCTACATAGAGTTCCAGTCAGAGCTAAATAGTGAGACCCCATCTCAAAAAGTATTTTAGAGTGTAATTAATATACACCCTTATTTATAGTAATATAACACCCTTATTTAGGAAACATCTACACATCATCTTGTCTGATGTATACAACATTCTTAGAGATGGAAATTAACGTCCTTGCTAAGGTTCAGTGGGGTTAAAATGACCTTCCCTCATTCACAGAATTGGCAAAGTAGTTGGGCAGGATTCAGACCTTTGTGTGGTGCCAGGGCTGGAATCTGTTCATCAGTTCTGTCACTGAGCATTAAATAAAATCAAGATGAACATATGAAGAAAGCACTTTTTCTTATACTAGACATTGCATAATAGCACCTAAGATTTCTTACTGCCTTCAGAAAAGTCCAAATTCCTCATTAAACTCTCCCTGAAAATTTCCATCCCCCTGTGGGTCACTAGCGTACCACCTGGAATGCTGCCCATATCTACCTACTGGAGACCTACTCCCACTTCATGCCTGTGTCCAAGGATAGGGAAGAGCTGGGATGTGACTCTGCTATTCCCCATAGCAGCTTGGGATGCATCTTGACCCATGTGAGCTGCCAGCTTCCTCTGTAGTGAGGGATGAATGAATGTGAGGTTATAATCCACAGGTGGCTCAGGATTTCTGAACTCATAACTCATCCCAAAGTCCACTGTCCTGAGGGAGTGCTCTGCAAAGCAACCCTAGCTGGAAACAGGGTATGTGCCTTGAAGGCAGAGACAAAGTCTGCTTAACCCCACCCTTCTCATGAATTTTCAGAATAGTGTGTATAGGTTGAGTGGAACATTGAAGATGATTCTCATAATATTTAAAAGATAGAATGCAGTTATAAAAAGGGAAAGAGGGGCTGCAGTGATAGCTCAGTGGTTAAGAGCACTGACTATTCTTTCGGAAGACCCAGATTTGAATCCTAGCACCCATGTGGTGGCTAACAACCATCATTAACTCAAGTTCCAGGGGATCCAACATCCTCTTGCGTCCTCTGCAACACTTCACGACATGGGTGCACTTACACCATGCAGGCATAACACTCATACACATAAAAAATAGAAATAAATTTTTAAAAACAAAGAAAGGAGAATAATAGAGTAGGAAAGGTTAATTGAGGTGGGGAATGGGAGGGCAGGGCAGAGGAGGGAGTGTGGGGAGGGATAGCCAACACCAAAGGCCTTTAGAGAAAAACATATGGAAATTTACCACTGTAGAAGCATCTTAAAGTATATGTGTATACAGTATAAAAAGAGATTAAAAAGCATTATCTTATAACAGGGGACAGTGCCTCTACTAGAAACCATACACTAGCAAAGTAAAAGCCCATTGTCAGGAATGGACTCCCTCTTTTAAAGCTGTTGACCATGGGTCTCACAGACCCTCAAACAATACTGACCATTGCACCTGCTCTTGGTTACCCACCAGAACTCGACAGTAAGACCCTGTTGCTGAAGATGCTACAATACATGAGTTGTAGAACAAACAAGGAGAAATCAAGCTGATACTGACCTCAAAGCTTCATCTCCACTGGCTAGCTTTAGCAGTGTTGGAAGGTGCTATGAATGCTACCAGAAGAGAAATTAACCGTCAACCTTACTGAGCTGTGGAGCTTGCGAGCTACAACAACCAGCCTGGCAAGATTTACCTCTGATGCAATAGTGGCACAAATAGTGTGGAGTAACCAGCCACTTTCTAATTGTATTTAAGGTCTGCTTCATAAGACGGAGCCCATACCTGACATTAATATCAGGCCTAGGAACCTATGGTTAGACAGGACACAGGCCATAGGGGATAGCCTAATATTATTATTCTGCTAGACAGATATAATATTAGAGTGATTCCTAATGGCTTGTTATAGATTAATGCATCTCTCAACTCTCACCAGAAAAACTCTCTTTTGCAGCACACGGTGATTAACACAGAAACCCACAACTGGCCAGTGTGCAGAAAACAAGAGACCACAGAGTGCTGATCCCTGAACAGGACACCTACATCATTGCAGAATAGGAGGCAGAAAGATTGTAAGAGCTAGAGGTGGTGGGTGACCATAAGGAAACAGTTTTCCAGACAGCTGGGAAGTTACTCATATGAACTCACAGCAATGGTGACAGCTTGCACAAGTACCACATAAACTCAAGAAAATTCCCAGCATAGACATGGGGAAGTGGATAAGAAACCTAAACCCTATCTGAGTAACTATTGAAAACTGATGGTTGCTGGGAGGGGGAGAGACAGTCCCTGTTAAAGGTGTGACTCTTGGTAAGTTAACCAAGTTCCAGTGGATGGACCCACACCAATGGGCATTTGGGGACACAAATTTGACTATATAGGGAGAGGCTATGGCAAGTTTGGAGGATATATATATATATATGTGCCTGAGTGCATGAACTTGGGCAGTAGTAAGGGGGTGCAGATAGGGGAGGGGTTCTAAATATGATCAAAATATATTGTATGACTTTTGCAAAAATTTAATTAAAAAAGAAAAAAAATAAGGTGTTCTAAATACGATCAAAATATATTGTATGACTTTTGCAAAAATTTAATAAAAAAAGAAAAAAATAAGGTGAAGCGCATCTGAGAAAGATACCTGACATTGACCTGTGGCCTACACATGTATGTACACACATGAGCATGTACACCCACAATTTTCTTTATGGAAAAGCACACACTGGAAAAATTTTATATTGAGATTCAATTCATATACCATGAAGTTCACCATTTTAAAATAGACAACACGGGAGTATTTAATGAATTCACAAAGTTGTGCATCACTGCTACAAAAATTTTGTGTGTAAGAATTAAAATAAGTAACATCCATGCCATTTAAAGGGGAGAATATCTCATGTTTTGAATTGAAAAGAACACACACTGGAAAAATTTTATATTGAGATTCAATTCATATACCATGAAGGTCACCATTTTAAAATAGACAACACGGGAGTATTTAATGAATTCACAAAGTTGTGCATCACTGCTACAAAAATTTTGTGTGTAAGAATTAAAATAAGTAACATCCATGCCATTTAAAGGGGAGAATATCTCATGTTTTGAATTGAAAAGAAACTCAAAATTCTGCGTCTCTATAAAAGGTCAGGGCACACTAGAACTGTTAATACCAATGTTCAGAACTCTAAAAATTAACTGAAGCCTGTAATAACCCAAAAAGCATTCCTTTATTGGTGAGAATGATGATTCTTGTAGGATTTATTTCATCTCCTTCCCACCTAGCTTCATGGAAGAACTGAAATTCAATAATTCTGCAGGGTTAAGTACGTGAGCACCCAGCAGCCTCTGCAGGGTGTAGGATAAGCTTGGGTCTCTTCAAATGTTACCAACCCTACAGAAGTATCAGTACTGATCTACCTCCAGGATTCTGAAGAGCCCAGCTCAGGGCTTGTCTTTATTTGACAGGACTTGGAGTTCGTTATGTGTGACACTGCCCAGAGACAATTTGCCAAACAATCAATGCGATTATGTAGCAGAACAGGTGCATGAGGGAGCCTTGCCTTTTGGGGCTGACAAGAGGAGAGAGAGGTGGGGAGAATATGATGTCTCACCAGTAAAGAATATTGATTAAACACATAGGAAATATTTTTTTAAATAAAGAGCCTAGAGTTGAAAGTAAATAACTGAAATGAAAATTTCACTGGAAGAGTCCCAAATCATATCTCAACCAGAAGAAAAACAAATCAGTGGATTTGAAATCAAATATACCAATGTATGCACAGCAGGAGTTACAGAAGGAAAAAAGAGAAACAGGAAGGAAAATTAGTTTTGAGTAACTAATGTCCCCAAACTTCTCAAAGTCGATGAGTAAAAATTTTAAGATGCAGAAGAAAAAAAAATCCTCACAATCTTAGATGGAGCAATGTTTCCTAAGACCCGGCAGTCAAACCGTAGCAACAAAGACAAAATAAGAGATATACCAATGACCAATGAGTGCTCAGAATCCTTAGCAGCTAAGGGAAAGGAAATTAAAAACCCTGAGACCATTTCTCACCCACTGGGATGGTGTTAGGGGTTGACCTGTGCCCTAAATTGAGGTCCTACCCTCCAATACCTTAGAATATGACCTTACTAGAAACAGGGTGGTTACAGGGTGTAATCAGGTAGAAGAAAAAACTTCTAATGTTTTATAACACACTAGGATAACTATGGTCAACAATAATTAGATGTATATTTCAAAATAGCTAGTAAAGAGGATTTTGAATATTCTCAAAACAGAGATGCATCATGGTTGCCTGAGATGACAGACATGCCACTTACCTTGATCAGATCATTGCACAGTGTATACAAGCACTGAATGTCATACCATGCCCATAAATATGCCCAATTACTCTGTGTCAGTTGAAACTTTAAATAAGTAGGGTCATTGCTGATGCGCTTCTTAATGTAGGGTGGGGCTCAACAGTCTGTGCTGTCCTAATCTCCCAGGCAATTCTGACCCAGGTAAGATTTGAGGATCAAAGGTTATAAATGAAAATGTGCAGAGTTAACAGTTTCTTCCCAAAGTCTAGACAGGGTATTTCAGCTTCATCAGCACTTTCCTTCAAAAACTATGCCAGAAAACCATTAGAGCCCCCTCTCTCCATACTTTTTACATGCATAAAAAGTTATTACATCATGTACTTTGGTGTCAATCAAAATTTATGGGGTACCATCATGAGCAGTTTAGAGGAAAGGTGTTTGGCAGCTGCTTTGCTTTCAGGGGCTTATGTTTCAATTCCGTTAATTACTGCAGTGACTTTTTCAAGAATTTCCTGTTCTGGATCCCAAGTCCCATAAAGCTGCCTTACTCCTTAGCAGCATCTGCTGGACTTAAGGCATACTTCGAGCATTTTCCAGCTATGAAATGTGGGAAGGAGACGCTGTTCAGTACTGAGTACCTACCATACACTGACAGTTTTATGAACTTATTTAATCACCAAAATTCATATCCCTTCAAAAATTTTTTATACTCTTTACATCCTAGACCAAAGTTCAAGAAACATTAGTTCATGGAGTCAAGAAATTCAAGGTTAAAACTTTAAGAGAGTTCCTTGTTTAGGAGCAGAGAGTAGAGCAGTGTTGTTAGACTTGGAAGAGCTGGTAACTTGACTCTGTTCTCCATGGAGCAGAAGCTCCATGTGCCCATTTTTGAAAACAATGGGGAGAAGCTATGACAGGTTTGAAGGTGTGCTTATGAAGCTATTCTCAAAAATAAAAAATAGAGCTACCATACGAACCAGCCAGGCATGTATCAAAGGCCTCTGCTTCCTACCAGGGGGCTACCTGTGCGTTAGTGTTTGTTGCTGTCTGTCCTACTCACAGTAAGGAGGAAACGGAAAGAGCCTAGTATCAAGAAGAATGGATAATGAAAATGAGGTATATATAAATAATGGAATTGTATTCAACTGTAAAGAAAAATGAAATAATGAAATGTGCAGGAAAATGGGTGGAACTGGAAAGTATTATATTAAGCATAGTAACTCAGACACGCAAAGACAGAAATCACACATTGTCACTCATATGTGGATCCTAGCTTATAATATATACATATATATATATATATATATATATATATATATATATATATGGGGTAAAAGCCAGGCATGGGGGTGCACACATTTAATCCCAGCACTTGGAGGCAGAGGCAGGTACATCCCTGTAGGATTGAGGCCAGTCTGGTCTACATAGCAAGTTCTAGGCCAGCTGGAGCTACAGGGAGACCCTGTGTCAGAAACAAACAACAGAAGGGGAGGTAAGTGTGAGTGTACCTATGAAATTGGAAGGAGAAGGAGGTGTTGAGGAAGGGGGAGAGCAGTAAGATACAGAAAAGTGAAAAGGACGTTATAGGAAGGGAGCAGAAGAGCAAAGAGGAGGGAGAGTGTGGGGAAGGAATTGGGGGAGGAGAGTCACCTAAAATAAATGTCATGGTGGACGCCAATACTATGTATGCTAACTAAAAATAAAAGGCAATTTTAAGAAACCAGGACTATACTTCACTCTGGATGTGAAAGCATGCCTTTACACACACACACACACACACACACACACACACACACACACACACACATGCACACACTACAGAGCTATAGAGAGAGAGAGTAGCGAGCTAGAGAACACATCACCTCTCAGCCTGCGCAGATGTGTCACACAACAAGAGAGAGAGCACACACTGAACAGCTTTAGAGAGTGAGAGTAGCTAACTCAAGATCACATAACAGCTCAGCCTTCGCCAATGTGTCACCCAACAAGTTAGGGAGCACCAATCTCAGAACATGTACCTTAAGAGTCCCGTTTCCCACCTCCTCCTGTTCTCGTATGCTGTGTCCCTTAGCACCTTCACAACAATGATAACAACCCCAGCAATGAGCAGTTGCCAGAGCTTTCTACAGCAGGCATCTCACTTGCGGTTTCATGGACATCTTGTTGGCTTCTTACTAATGCAAACCTGCCATTATTGTCTCCGTCTTATCTATAAAACTCAGAAAATTAAAGAACTTTCCCAGGACTTTACCACGGAAGCATCCCTTGTACCATCCAAGTCCAGAACCCATACTTTATGGAGATTTTTTTCAATTAAAAAATATTGAATTAAAAAAATAATGCCAGCTCCCAAGGCATTTTCATGTATGGATATAATGCACTTTAATCAGTCACTCCATTATCCACTTCCTCCATTTGGTTGTTCCCTGTTTTTCCCGTCAAACAGACCCCATTCTACTTTCATGTTAAAAAAACAAAAACAAAAAACTAGATTCTGCATTTGAGAGAAAACATGCAATGTTTGTCTTTTTGGCTCTAGCTTATTTAATATGATGATCTCCACTTTCTTGCAAAGGACAGGATTTCGATTTCATTCTTCTGAACGGCTGAATAACGCATCATTGTGTATATAGACTACATTTTCTTTATCCATTCATCTGTTGATAGGCACTTAGGCTTATTCTATAACTTGGCTACTGCAAATAGTACCACAATGTGGGAGTTTCCACTGCATACTGATTTTGCGTGTATGCCCAGGAGTGGTACAGCTAGATCATTTAGTAGTTCTAGTTTGAGAAACCTCTGCATTGATTCCTATAGCTGCTGTCCTAATTTACATTTCCACCAACAATATGTATGACAAGAATCCAGGCTTTTAACTGCTTCATCAGACAGGTTCTCATGAGGTCATTCCAAACGAAGCTTCTCAAACAGAAATACACGCTCTCCTGAGATTTTGTTTTTCTTTAAGGAAATAAAGCTTTTCTCAATAGCTCGTTTCCTGAGTCACCCATCAAAGCTGCCACGATAAGCTAAGCAGTTGCCAGGAGACCCAGGCAGAGCTGATGCCATCAAGCAAGTGGATTTGAAACAATATATCAGATCATTTTGACCTCTTCAAGTGCAACTCTTTCCTCATAAAAGCTGAGCATCATCAATGATTTCCTCTGAAAAACATTATTTACTGACCACTGGTCCAGCTCCACAATGAGGATGCTGTTCCTTCTCTTACAGCTAATAAAGCCCAACCTCTCTGCAAAAGGACTTCAGATCATATGACCATGGAATACCCATAAGAAAACTTGGGCCTCGCTCATACCAGATTTCCTCTTTGTACATGTTTTTGCAAATGAAGAGAGGACCCAGTGCCACTGAATCTACTTTGGAGTTTGTAACTTGAAGAGAAAAACAGAAACAGCACCTTAAGCACAACAGAAATATTGTTTTTAAAATATCTCTACTCAAGCTGGGCGTGGTGGTGCCTACCTTTAGTCCCAGCACTTGCGGGGCAGAGGCAGGTGGATCTCTGTGATTTCAAGGCCAGTCTGGTCTACTTAGTGAGTTCCAGGCCAGCTGAGGTTACAGGGAGACCCTGTATCAAAAAGAAAAAAAAAATCTTATCAGGAAAACCAGGTTCAGATATGCCAGATTGAGGAAGGGGGTCAGGTTTTCACTTAGCTGCTTTCCCTTAGAAGAGTGCTTTCTTTGGAGTAGCTGACCTTGGTCACCTCCTAGACACTGTGCTTCTTACCTAGCCAAGAAGCCTAAATAACAATAACATCAGAAAGTTCCTTACTGTTAAGGTCTCTATGCCTCTGTTAAGAGAAGGACTAACAAAAGCTTGTTTGGGCTTCTGCAGTTTGCTTGTCTGCTAACATGGGCTGTCCTGACCCTACTCAGGACCACCTGGCATTACTCATGTGTGATGAAATTCTTATGGTATTTATGGTTTTTGCCTTTATAAACTAGTTTCACCCTCCCCTCAGGGCCTTGGATCCTGAATCTGACTACGGGACCACAGATGGCCACAGCCCTAATAAATTTGACCAATTAAAATGTGAATTCGGTCTGATGGTCTTTTCCCGGTGGTTTCAAACTCTGTAACAGTACAATAAACATAATGCTAGGAAGCAAAGCAGGTAGCTTCAAGAACAAGCTCCTATAAGAACCCAATTTTCTTTTCAAGTTGGGCTATTCTTTTTATTTATTTATTTTTATTTTATGTGTATGAGTGTTAGCCTGCATGTATGTTAGTGCACCTGTGTCGTGCAGTGCCCGAGGAGGACAGAAGAGGGCATTGAATCCCCTGCATCTGGAGTTACAGATGGTTGTTAGCAGTCATGTGGGTGCTGGGGTTCAAACCTGGGTCTTCTGTAAGAACAGCCAGTGCTCTTAAACACTAAGCCATCTCTCTAGCCCCTGTGCCATTCTTTATTCTCATTTCTCTTATACTTTTCCTTTTAATTAAAGAAACATTTAAACACTTTAAAGGAAAAATAAGAATTTAAAATTTCCTTATCTTTTAAATTTTTTTTATTTTTTAAAAATATTTTATTTATTTTTATTTTATGTGTATGCATGTATTGCCTGCATGCAGGTAAGTGTACCCATGTTGTGCAGTGCCCATGGAGGAGAGAAGAGGATCCCCTGGAACTGGAGTTACAGACAGTTGTTAGCTGCCACGTGAGTGCTGGGATTCAAACCCGGATCTTCTACAAGAACAGTCGATGTTCTTAACTGCTGAGCCATCTCTCCAGCCCCAAGTTCCTTATCTTTACCTTTATTTTCATTTCCACTATTTGTTGAAAGTGATCTTCAAATTTTATAGACTTTCATCATCAAATTTTATGTATGCTAAATACAGCTATATTTTATTTTTAAATTCCTGAGATAATGACTATGAATAGATAATAAATTATAAGAAAAAAATTTTTTTGGCCTTTTTGAGACAGGGTCTCCCTGTAGCTCCAGCTGGCCTGGATTCGCTAAGGAGACCAGGCTGGCCTCAAGCTCCCAGAGATCTGCCTGCCTCTGCCTCCCAAGCACTGGGATTAAAGGTGTGCACCACCACACCCAATGAGAAGAGCCCACTTTTAAGGTGCCCTTTCCTTTCCAGTTAAAATTGTGTTTTAGTATGTTGAGCATGCCCAGAGGGGTTTTGAGCTGAGGATGCTCAAAAGTGCTTCTGTCCACCATTTTAATCCTTGGAGCATGTGCCTCATGACCTTTAGCTAGGCATGTCCCAAATATAGCCACCATCTTCTCTATTTCAGCTGAATGTACTTAGGAACGCGCCTGTCCTGAAAGTGCTTTCGGGTTCCCCGAAGAAAACCACACTTTCTGTTCAAGGGAAGCGTTGTTCTTGGAATACCTCCTATTGAGAGCAGGCTACGCCCTACTCTAAGCTACTCCATATTGTACAAGCAGCAGTTCTCCAGGCTTGCCTTGCCCTGAGAGACTCCATTTTCCAAGTAGCTTTTGGCCCCATTTTGAGTGAAAGGAATGACTACAGTCCCTGGATGGACCCAGAAACTGCACCATCCATCTGATACCACCCATCCAGCACAGACTGGCAATGACTTGTTTCTGGGAACACAAAGGGAGCCACCCTATAAGTTTATTGGGAAGCTTTGAAACTGCAGGATTGAATGGGTATATTAAAATTGTATCAAGGAGACTGGAGAAATAACTCAACAGTCAAGAACACTGGCTACTCTTGCAGAGAACCCAGGTTCAGTTCCTGTCACCCACATGAAGGCTAACGACCATCCATAACTCTGGTTTCAGGAGATCTAGTGCATCTTCTGGCCTCTGTAAGCATTGCACACTTGTGGTGAATTCACATACATGTAGGCAAAGTACACATACACATAAAATAAAAATAAGTAAACCAAAGAAAAATCAGGGAAACCAGGCCCAAGAACTTATCAAATATACCAGACCAAGGAAAGAGTGTAACCCCCTCACCTGGACCCCATAAAGTGATGGACAGCTAACACTGCAACGTCATGGCCTGCACCAACCTATTATCTGATACCTGGTGTGTGCATCAAGGATCAAGGGCCCACCTCTGTTCCTGAAGCTTTGGATCGTCTTTGGACCAGCTTGGTCCCCTGCTGTTGACTCTACCTGCTCCCCAGCCTGCCCATCCACCTCTTGCCAGTCTCAACTGGACCTGGACCTGACCCATTTCCTGCTCTAGACTGAGTTCAGCCATTTGTGTAACAGCCGAACTCCGTAGCTTCCTCCTGCTCCCATAGTTGACCACAGCAGCAGCTGCCTCCCAGCCCTGCTGTAGTTCATTGATCTAATCAATACAGGCCCTGTCCTCAGCCCACTTCAGAAACCGCTGAACTCTGCCGCTGCACCTATAACTTGTATTTGCTCTGTAACCCATAGGTATGCATATAATTATATAGACTACTTACTATGTGATATGAGAGTTAATATCGGTAATTAAGCTAGCAATAAAAGAACTTGTATTTTCCACATCCGGACTACCAAAATAGGCAGATTACATGACAAATTGCTGTCAATGAAGCCGCTAAACGTTGTGAATTTTTTATTCGACAAATTCTGACATTGTTGAAAGACACAAATGGGTTCCTCTATGTTTCTGGCAGTGTGCGCTCAGGACACGGCCCTTACTTCACTGGCTGTGTAATAAAACTCTCTCTATTCTCTTATTTCTCAACTCTGGTTGCTTCATCTTCGTGCTCACCAAACGCAAACCCCATTATATTTACTGTTTTTGAATAGATGGGACTACAGACACATACCACCGTGCCTGGCTAGTTTTATTTTGTTTCTGTGGTGCTAGGGTAAACATGTGCTGGGCAAGTGCTCTACCACTGAGATACACCCTCCAGCCCCATCTTGACTACTTTTAAGTATACAGTTAAATATAGTCATAACGGTTTGCAACTAATCACCCATTGAGCACTAACTGCCCCGTCCCTCTAAACAGCTTCTGGCAACCACAATTCTGCTTTCTGTTTCTGTCTGTCTGACTGTGATAGGTGTGTCATAAAAGTGGAATCTTTATGACTGGTTGACTTAGTCTGATGTTCTCTGGGTACACTGATGCCGTAGTATGTGTCAGAATTTTCTCCCTTTTACGGACTGAACAATATCCCATTGTATAACAGTATAACCCTCATCTGTTCATCAGCCAATGGCGTGTGTGTTGTTTTCTCCACCCATTCTTTTGTTCAATATTTTGTGAGGTCCTACTGTAAGTTCTACAACACACCTGGGCTATGAAGGTAAATATCTACCATTTTTGCCCTCAAAGCACTTCTACAAAAAAAGATGCACAGAACATAAAAAAAGTACTCATCACTACTGGCATAAGCACCCTTGGTCCTGACCTAACCTTTTTTTCTCTCACCCCAGGGTCCTTTGGCTACATTGTCTTTTCACATCCATCATCCAGTTAAGGACCATATCCTGTAACAACCCACATCCTGAAGCCTAAGGATGTGACATATAGATTAAGGAAGGAGGGATACAGGCCTCTTATAATGGAACTTTCTTTCCCTACTTGCCTTCATCTTTAAACAAGATTGGATTGTTACATCACACACAAATCCCTGACTGAACCCAGAACCAGATTTCACAAGCAAGGAGACAGGCAATGAAAAGGGTCAGACCAAACAAAGATGACCCATTCTGATAAGGCCCCTGAGTTCCTCTTTCCTGCATAAAGCATATGCTTTTCAGCTCAGAATAGTAGATAAGGTCTAAGGAAGAGTCTATGTGGTTCTTCACAGTCCTGGAAGCAAATGCTTCCATCTCAGTCCAGAGAGCTCTACATTCTGTGTAGCTTTGCTGGGAGCCATGCCTCACAGGTCCAGCATGTAAATTCTGGAAGGAATGCAGGGAATATTGGATAATCAAAGACATCCTGCTAAGGGTCTTCAAGAAACAAGTTCTAGCCACTAAGGCCAGTCTGTCTACACAGCATCCAGTTGACAAGGGGACTGGGCCTGTTCCTTTCCTTCCCTCAGGAGCACCCCTCCCCAGACTGAGTCAAGTGACAGCAGGCTGGTTGCTTTAGCTCTGTCCTCACCAGGACCTAAAATGCACAGGTTGTCTGTGGAGATATTGGTAAAGATGGGGAAACACAGCTCTGACTTTTGGGAGGGCAAACAATGTGGCCCAGGACTCACACGTAGTCTTGTGTTTCTCAATTCAGCATAAACAATTCCACAGATTGCCAACATCAGAGAATATCACCGTAGACTGTGACGTGAATACAGAGAAAATGAGCATGCCAACCACAAAGACTAACCATCATAGTACAGCAGCTGCCGCTGCTTAACATACCAACTTCAACCTTCTTCACGCCTCCAGGCAGGCAGAAAGAATTTAAGATTTCATATCATAGAATTATACCCATCCTGTCTGCCTCCTCTTCTAAGTCCCTGAAACCCATGCCTCCACCCATGAGCCCCAGTGGTGAGAGTTTTCCCTTCTTGCAGTAAGCAACACACCCATCTCCTCTTCTAAGTCCCTGAAACCCATGCCTCCACCCATGAGCCCCAGTGGTGAGAGTTTTCCTTTCTTGCAGTAAGCAACACACCCATCTCACTCAATTTTCATGTGTTTCCAGTGGTCTTGGGTTAGGATCTGGACAGTAATAAGCAGTCTTGGTTGGGATACTGAAGAATCCAAATGCTGTGACAATCACTGTGTAGTCTGGGCAGAAATTCTGCAAGCAGCTTCTTACAGGCTTTTGATTGGTTAATAAGAACGTTTTCCTGGTAGCTGGAGAATCTTAGTTTGATAGTTTTCTTCTTGCCTATCAGATGGAGTCTTGGAGGCTCAGTGTAGAGTAGGCTAGCCCAAATGTCAGGAATCAAGGTTAGTGGCATGTCCCCCCATTTTCTGCTGCTCTGCTCCTACCAAGAGATCCCAAGACCTTCACCCTATCTGTCCCCATCAATGATTCCCTACAGTTTACCTCTCACCCCTTCCCCGTCCTCTGATTTACCCAGGTTAGGCTGACTCCAGGAAGCCAGAGGAAGAAAGAACACTAGAGGAAGGAGGACAATTCATGACCCACAGTTCTCCCACGTGACAGACACTGCATAAGATGCTGACTTGTGCTTAAGTAAAAATCTCACATTAGAAGTAGAGACCAGAGCTCAGAGCAGCATAGAGCCTTGAAAGTCAGACCTGGCTCTTTTTGCTAGACGATGCTGCCTCCCACAGGAAATTTAAACTGTGTACCTATGCTCAAAACAGAGTGGACTCTAAATAGAAATGAAAGTCAAGATTCTGACGGGGACTCATCATGTCCCTAGACTACAGTAGAGGTTCAAGATCAGTTATTCCAAGATGTTGGGAGAAAGTGAGTAGGGTAGGGGCTAGAGAGCTGCCCCTGCAGTTACAAGTACTAGTTGATCTCGCAGAGGACCCAGGTTCAGGTCCCAGCACCCACATAGTGGCTAACAACCTCCATAATTCCAGCTCCAGCATATTCAATGCCCTCTTCTGCTCCACAAGCACTGCACACACTAGGTACACTTACAAACACATAGGCAAAATACTCATACACCCAAAAGTAAAAAAAAAAAAAAATTAAAGTAGCTTTATAAAAAAGTGAGTGGGGCAGAAAGAGGTAAAGTTTGTGCTAATCGTATATATAATACATATAATTTTATTATTAAATACAGTTTTACGTTGACAGCTTGCACTGGGTATCAGAACTCTTCCCCCAGCCACCAGTCTCTAAGCTTATACCATTCCCAGAATAACCACAGCATTTCTACTTCAGTAAGGCACCGCTCCCATCAGAAGCCCTCACTCCCTAAATCCACTTCCGTCTACACTCTTCGTTCTCACGTGAACAACCCTCTAGCTTTCTAGTTCTCCAGGGCAAGCTCAAAAAAACAAGCAAGTGAATTGACCTGCTTCTCACTGAACCCCGTATTTAAGTAAAGACTGCCACCTTGTGGGAAACGTGAGTGGTCAGTGAGCATCTAGGACACAAAGATTTTCCGAGTAGAGTTTTAAAATAAGAAAGAGCTTCACGTTGAAGGAGTTCCTAGCAGTGACTAAATGACTTTATATCCATACACGGGTGCCAAGGATTAGAGTGCAACTGACCATAACTAGTAATAATCAGATACATACAGATTAGAGACGCATGCACCAATATCTAAGCGTTATTAGCCAAAACAATGAGTCTTTCTGTAAGAAACAGTAGTTTTTAAATGAAACGATCTTTTTAAAGATTAAAAACTCATTCAATTTTATGTCTTACAGGGTTTATACTGAGTCCAATATGTATAACTGTATTAATTCAACTGTGAACCTAAAATTTTTATAGCCACTTTTGAAAGAGATGTATCTTTGCTCTGGAAATTGTTATTGAGTATGTTAAAGCTGTAATGAAATGCTTCTTCTAATAAAATAAAAAAGAAAGCTTTTCACATTGAAGGAGTTCCTAGAAGTGACTAAATTATTAATCTAGAAAAGATCTTGTGAAATATACTGTGTGGTGGGTGCATAGGGCATACCAGAGAGCCTCAATCGTGTGACAGTTTCATTCTGTTACAGCAGTAAGTATAAAGGCTAGCAATAAGTATAAAGAACATGCAAGTTATAGAGAATGCGAGAGATTTATGAGGTCTATGTAAAAATCGGGGGAAATGCATAAGATGAAATTCCAGGAGTGGTGGGGGAGGAGGTAGAGTGCTGGGCATTAAATAAGGAGGGGACGTTAGCTGACATTGAACAAACTGAAGGAAGACAGGGCCTTAGCACACAAACAGCCCAAGGAGCCCAGACAGAGGCCCTAGTGTCTGATGTGTTGAAGGAAAGAGCGGGGCTGGAGCAGAGGAAGCCAGGAAGAGCTGATGGAGATGCAGGGAGAAAGGTAAAGAAGTCACCCCAGGCTTCTACCTACACTAGAGTTAGGAGCAACAGATGTTGCACATGAAAAGTGCAAGATACTGCTTAAATTCAAAAGGAAAAAGGAGATAGGGAGATGGCTCAATGGGTAGAGTACTTGCTGTGCAGACATAGGAACCTGAGTTTAGATCTCCAGCGCTCACTTAAACTGGGCGCGGGAGTGCTTGGTTGTAACCCTAGCACTGGAAGAACAGAAACAAGAGGATCCCCCGGACTCTCTTGTCAGCCAGTCAAGGCAAAATAGCAAACTTCAGATGGGGTCTGAGATCTCAGGAGACTGCCTGAGAATGCCTGGATCCTGCCCCCACGTGGTGAAGCCTGTGGGTGGAAACTGACCCTGATTCTAGCCACTCCAACAGCTATCAAAATACCTGAAAACAAATCCTGAATCCACTACACTTGAGTCCAGCCTTGGCAGACAAAAGAAAAATGAGGAGGAACCCAATAGAGGGATGCTTTTGGAAGCTCTCATCAAGAAATTCCAATGGACTCTGATATGAACATTTGAAATTTGTCTTGTTCTGATTTTTTTTTTCTGGTTCCTTCTCTAGAACTTGTAATGGTAATTACTCTTGCCCTCACTGCTCCTTCACATCTCCTATTCACCAGTCAAGGACCTTCTTTTCTCCCTACGGATAATACTTATGCAATTTTGGAGTCTTTTAGATAGACCCACTGAAGGGGTACCCCAATTCCTCACCCTGCATCCTTGTTCAGCATCGAAGAAGCGAAAATGGTCTGCGTCCCAATTCCCTACTGGCAATTTGAGTAACCTCTTCAGAGGATGGTGTGATAAGAATAGGAGGTAGGAATTGGCTAGGCAGTTAGGGTATAACAACTCCAAAGAAAAGTAGCCAGTTTCTGGGCTAAAAGTCAAAATGTCCTTGGGCCTCTTAGCAACATGCTCTGTTCCAAAGGCCAAAAATGTCAAAAGTATTTGGGAGCTCTTATGTAATCCCTAAAAGATTTTAGGGATACCCCTTCAGAGGGGGGAATGTAAAAGTAGCAAAAATCCCCATAAAAAAGAAAGGAAGGAAGGAAGGAAGGGGAAAGAGAGAGAGAGAAAGAAAGAAAGAAAGAAAGAAAGAAAGAAAGAAAGACACAAAAGTTGTCAGAAAAAAGTGATGGGGAGATATGGGAGATGTTGGAGGGGAGGGGGAGTGGGCATGGATTTGATCAAAATACTTTATACGCATTTATGAAATTCTAAATAAAGTTTTTTAAAAACAGCAACAACAACAACAAAATGGTAAACACCGGGTTCATTGAGAGACGCAGTTTCAAAAAATTAAGGTGGCCAGGTGTGGTGGCGCACACCTTTAATTTTAGCACTTGGGAGACAGGAGCAGGCAGATTTCAGTGAGTTCAAGGCTAGCCTACTCTGTATAGTGAGACTCTGTCTCAAAAAACAAGCAAATAAACACAATAGAGGAAGAGACCCAGTACTGATCACTGGCATACACACACATGCATATGCACACATGCACACACACATGCACACACACAGGAAAAGCTGGATGCAAAGACAGAGACACACACAAGATAATATGAAGGCTCCTGGGGAACTCCTCCTGCAAGGCAAGGCCACCTCAAGACAGCAGGAGCTAGGTGCGGGGTATGGACAGTCTCTTTCACATCCCCCAGAGCCACTCCTGGTAAGACCTTCATTTTGGATTTGCTGCTTCCAGCCTGTCACATAGTACATTCCTATTACTGAAACTGTACAAGGTACAGACCCTTATTATGGTTACTCTGGCAAACTAACACACCTCGTCAAGGTAAGGTGGTACACTCTAATGACTCAGAAACTTCACCCCTAAGCACCCTCCAAAAGTCCTATGCCTACGTACTCATGCACATGTTAGCATTATGTAGTAAGACCTGAGAGTAACAGGCTAGGGTGATGAGGGGCCGTGTGGTCACTCAGTAGGGCACAGTTAAAATCAACCAGCTATGACTCAGATCCGTGCATGAATAAGTCTCAAAAGCAATGTCATAAACATTGTCAAATATCATTCCCTGAAAAAAAAATTGTTAATTCTACAAGACGAAAGCATGCAACAAACAGAAATTGAGAACAGAACTGAGCTGATGTTTTCTCTTCTGACCAGAACCTGGCCTAGTGAGGATGCGGAAATGGAAATGTCCCCTGCCTCGGGGAGAGAACTGCTGTGTGGAGAGATTGGGTTTTTTTTTTTTTTTCAAAATAAAAAGTAGTATATATTTAACTTAGCAAGTTTATTCCTAGGGTTCTGTGTTATGCATAGATAGATAAATAGATGATGATAGATAGATAGATAGATAGATAGATAGATAGATAGATAGATAGATGATAGATAGAAAAGTTTTATCATAGCATTCCTTATGAAACATTGGAAAAATTAAAACAATGAAAATGTACCTAGATGTAAATCAAGGTACAGTAAGTTCATATGGTGGACGCTCTATTAACTGTGAGACGGAGCCAGCTATGCTGGTAAGCAAGGAGCAGAGGGAAGTGAGACACGGAGGAGAGGGCTCTGTGTTGAAAGCAAGCATGGGTGCTTTGCACGGAGAACATTTCTAGAAAGCTACAGAAGAAACAGACAGCAGCATCTGCCTCTGAGGAAAGGGCAGAAAGAATTGGAGTAAAGGGGGAAAGATTGGAAGGAGGGCTGTTTCTAACTTTTTACCTGTAACATGTTATTTCTAACAGAAAAAATAAAAAGTAAAAAGAGCCAGGCATAGTTGCACAGGCCTTTAATCCCAGCACTCCAGATCAGAGGCAGGTGGATCTCTATAAGATTGAAGCCATCCTGGTCTACATATTGAGTTTCAGGCCTGCTGGGGCTACAGGAGACCCTGTGCCAGAAAGACCAAAACAAACAAATAAATAAAAACAAAAACAGGAAAAAAAGGTATGAAACAAATATGCTCTCAAATATATACAATATATACACAAATAACTCTCAAACATCCCTTTGTGGTTTTTAAATCTTGTCCAATTGGGTGTTTTCAGTCTCTGTCCTTGAAGAATTCCAAAAGAGATTTTAAAAAATTGTTTTTATTGACTTTTGTGTATTTTATTCAGAATATCTCAAACAATCCTAATCACCTTTATACCCCCTACCCCCACCAGCACCATCTCATAGCCCCCTCACTGGAGCTCATATAATCCGTCATTCGTGTTAAGGCCCAATGTGTCAAGTCAGTGTCCCCAGACGTTCCCCTGTGCAAGTCCATCCACTGAGGTCTAGTCAGCCTGTCTGCCAACTTACACCACTACAGACACTTTAACATACAAGTAAACTCTTACTCACAGGACCCAAGATAATCAATTTTACTATGAATTTAATCCCATTTAATCTATGAAATGCCAAAGACAGAAATGACTTCATAATCTTTGCTTGGCAGTCTCAATAAGAGAAAAAGAGCGTTGGAACAGTATCGGGAGGAATATGGGTAGTGGACATATAACAATGTGCCTACGGGAACTTTCTATTCTATTCTTTCTTCAAATTTAATTACACTAGTTTCAAAATATCTCAAGATCATATGTATAAAGCTGCCTTCTCCAATGTGGGTGTACAATGTTTAACATGTTCTAGTAGGACATGGAAAATGGAACATAGCAATTAAAAAAATACATTATTAAGTACTTGAACTATGCTGTTAAAACTACTTATGCTAAAGCTGTGTGTGTGTGTGTGTGTGTGTGTGTGTGTGTGTGTGTGTCTGTTTGAGACAGAATCTTCTTCTAGCCCCAGCTGGCCTGGAACTTGCTATATAGATCAGACTGGACTTAATCTCGCAGAAATTCAGCCTCTTCCTCCCGAGTGCTGGAACTAAAGACATTCGCCACCATAGCCTGGCTCTTAAGCTATACTTTTAAGCAGATCAATATACAACATATTTTTGCCAGCCAGCTTAAGTTTTACATATTTGTTTTGCTGGGTTTTTCTTGGGGATTAATTGATTTTATATTCTTCATCCTGCATTCATTAATTTTAACAAATGTTCTACACTGGACATGCTTCATTTTCATTGTTAGAGAAAAAAAAAGACTGTCATTCAAAGGAATAAAAATGATAATATCTTGTTTGATTGACTTCGTATTTCTAATCTTGGTTGTTGCTTATTTCTTCATTCCCTTCCTCCAGAGTGGGTATTTACTGATAAAATGATTTCTAGTTCCCATACATATCAGTGTGTGACATAACCATACCTCCCCTTTCTGACCCTTTGAAACACACATGCACAGAAAACTAATTAACTTCATCTCTCACTCAGCTTCTTGCTTGTATCTCTCAACATCTTAAATGCATCCATTTCTCCTTTGACATAACTTTGGTCTTTGTGATTTTTTTGATCTGACCAATTTCTTTTTGTAATATTTTATTTATTATTTTTATTTTATGTGTATGCATGTATAAGTACACCCTTGCCGTGCAATGACCGTAGAGGACAGAAGAGGCTGTGGGATCCCTTGGAACTGGAGTTATGGACAGTTGTTAGTGGTCATGTGGGTGCTGGGATTCAAACCCGAGTCTTCTGCAAGAACAGTCAGTGTTCTTAACTTCTGAGACATCTCTCCAGTCCCAAGATCTGATCAGTTTCTAAGAGAGTCCTTTAAAAGCAAGAATAATAGCCGGTCAATTCTAAAGTCATTTTGACAAAAAAGTTCTCCTAAGCTATACTTTTTAAGTGTCCATTTCCTCTGTAAAAGAAATTGTCTTCATCACAGCTCCTAGACTACTCTGTAGAAACAAGAAATTTTGCTTCTTCTCACTCGAATGTGTATATACCTTTTTGAAACTTTGTTTAGGCTTAATATCTTAAATTATATAATTCCATTAAGTTGTTCATTTAAAAAATTAGGTAAGTAAAGAATAAAAACTACTTTTTCCTGTAAAAATCAATTTGATACTGATATGTCGATTGTAAAAAGCACAGGATTATGGAACTCTGGAGGTATTCTTTACTGGGATGAGTTCTCAACCCACTAAAAAGCATGTGCCTCTCAATAACACCCACTCTCTTCCATTGGTCATGGCTTTTTATTCAGACACCATCATGTTTATATTCTTTTCAGCAAAATTCAGATGAGAGGTGACTACGACTTGGACAGTGATGATGGAAGTGGGTAGATTCTGGATACATTTGTCTGAGGTGAAGGCAGACGAGGCTTATGCCCAGGCTGTCCTCAAACTTGCCATGTAATCCAGACTGACCTTGAACTATGATATTCCTGCTTCTGAATGCTAGGATTAAGGCATGCACACACACCAGGCCCGGGCTACATTTTAATAGTAGAACCCCTTTGCTCTGCTATGTACTTGCATATGAAATGTGAAAGGAAAAAGAAGACTGGGAAGTGACGCCAAGATTTTCCAGTTGAGCTACTAGAAAAATAGTTTCTAGTTCATAAAGGGAAAGAAAGGAGTTGAGAAAGGCCTCAGAGGTTTGGGTTTGCATAAATGAGCTTTGCAATGTCCACCACCATCCAAGTGGGGATTTTTCAACAGAAAGTTGGATTGTGTGAGTCTCGGGGTACTAGAGAAAGGTCTTGGGTAAAGCTATAAACTTGGGAGCAAAGTCTATATAGAGATGGTAGAGGAAGAAAATGTTCAGAAGGAGGGAATGAATTCGGATCTTTCAAGAGATTCTGATTGATCAAGTAAAGATGAAGGCTGGAAACTGGCCAATGGATCAATAACTTTAGCAAGATTGGTTTAGGATGAATGGTAACATCACTGGAGTCGATTAAAGCAATATTACTTCAAGAGCCTCTGAATGGCTTTGAGGTTTTAGCCTGTCTTGCGACTATCTACTCTCAGCAAGGCAGCCAGAGTGATCCTTCAGTTAAGATGTGACACACCAGTACACAGTATTTGCAATCTATATCACGACTGGCACGTGTCCTGTGTCTGAAGTTCCAGAGGAAACTTGAAGAAAATTAACATCACGTAGTAAATACTTTGGTACAATAACAACTATGTGAGTGTAAAAGTAAATATTTAATAAGTACCTATCCGATATATAGAGTGCAAACACAATTATATTGTCATTACAAACTAAGACTTTCAGTGTAAGAGAAGCAAGACATAAGCATAAAAATATTAAAAACCTTGTAACTTTTGCTTTGGATTGAAATCATAAATATGAATGGGTATGTATTTGTCTCTCCTTTAAAAGACTATGTCTTCTAAAACTGTTCACTAAAAGTCCAGAAAATCATGGGAGCCTGGTATCAAGTAATACTCTGATATACTAAATTTTATTACCACCAAAAGCAGTCAGGATTCCTTGTAATAATGAACAATCCTGTCTCTAGGGCAAGAGAATTACAAGGTGGGCTTGGGACACCTCATTATGATTAAAATAAAAGAATCAGGCTGGAGAGATGGCTCAGCGGTTCAAAGCATTGACTGCTCTTGGCAGCTAACAACCATTAGTGCCATTAGCACATGGCAGCTAACAACCATTAGTAACCCCAGTTCCAGGGGATCTGATGCCCTCTTCTGACTTCCTTGGGCATTGCATAATATGGGTGCACTTACATACATGCAGGCAATACACTCATATACATAAAATATTAAAAATAAAATAATATTTAAATGTGATGGAATCAATTTGAAGGGAGCTCAGTTGGCCAAAGATGGAAGAGTTTGGACAATGAATAGAACAGTGGCAAGAATGAATTGTTGCTCATCAAATAAGACTGTGAGTTCATAATCATACTGAAATATAAACCTACTGTGCATCTCTGGGGGTCGATACAGCATCAACTCATTCTGTTTTGATGGCTAATTTTAGGTGCTAAATTGATTGGAATAAGGGAATACTTAGACATTTGGAAAGCTAGATGTGTCAGTGAGGCTGTTTCCAGAAGATATAGGTGTGAGAGCCTGAGTGTACTAATGGAGAAAATCCTGCTCTCAAAGTGGGCTGCTCCACAGTCAGGGGCATGTGGAGAACAAAAGCAGATGGACTGGTCTCTGGCTCCAATAGTGTTCTCTCCTGCTCTGGGCATCAGATGGTCAGGCTCTCTGGCCCTGGGAGTCCAGGACTTAGACTTGCAGCTGGCCTGGTCCTGGGGATTTGGGTGCTCTCCTGAAAGTTACACCATTGGCTGCTCTGGCTCTGAGCCCTTCAGACTTGGACTGAGCAATGCTTCTGGCATCCTGTGGTCGCCAGCCTGCAGAGGGCCCGTTGTGAGATTTCTGTCACTGCAACCACGTGAGCCAATTCGCTAATGCCCCCTCCCCTTGCCATTATCAACTCGCACATTCTGCTGGTTCTGCTTCTGTGAAGAACCCGATTAATACCCTTATCAAGTGACTCATAAAGAGAAAGAATCAAGCACCTATCAATCTTTAGTTTATGAACTCTTGGGGCAACCAAATAGTGCAGAAAGCCCTCTGTTTAGAAGAACTGGAATAAATACATGAGAAAAGAACCTTCCAGTTGGAAAACATTAATTTTCTAATCCCTATAGAACTATCATCAAATGCCACCAAACCGACTGAATGAAAAGTCTTCATGGATCTTTAGAATGGATGGGCCAGGCACCTAACGCCCAGCTCTGGTAACCTTCAAAGAGTGGGGCAGTGTGGCATTCTGAGTCTCTTGATGTGATGCTGAAGCTTTACTTCCCTTTGTGAAGCATTCCTGCACCATCCTCACGTCTAACTGACTCTAAGCTGCTGTCAGTTTACAAGTAATGCAGGTGGTAGAAAAACATTAAATAACACAGGGGCTGGAGAGACGGTTCAGCTGGTAAGAGCTTGTTGCCCAAGCCCGAACCACCTGAGTTTAATTCCCATGTAACAATAGATGGAGAGCACTGGCCTCCACAGGTGCACCATGGCACATGCGTACACACACACACACACACACACACACACACACACACACACTCAAAAACCTACACACAATAATAATAAAGCAAAAATTAGATTAAACTCTAAACAAATAGTATCACAAAACTGTAATCAGCCAAAACAGTGATGGGAAATCCTAAGCCAAATGGCCATTGCGTTCAACACACTAATACGTATTTGTAAATGGAGAGAAAATGATAATAAAGAAAACTTAAGATGCACGTCTACACAATAGGAAGTGTGACTCTAGGACAAATCAAGTATGTCTTTGAGAAAATCCTGGAAACTTGAACACAGTGATGCTTTCCTTATTTTATTCCAACATAATTAAAATTTTATTTTTTTGTTGTTGGAAGTGAGGTATGTGATGTGTGTATGTTTGTTTCTGTGTGTCTCTGTGTGTGTGTGTTTCTGTGTGTCTGTGTATCTGTGTTTGTGTGTGAGTCTGTGTTTGGGACCCATCAGGAAGAAAGGGAAAAGGGAAAAACGCATATTCCCAGACTGTGGTGGTTTGAATGAAAACGTCCCCCTTAGGCTCCAAGTATTTGGAGATTTTGTCCCCACATGGTGGCGCTGTTTTGGGAGGTTTTAGAAGGTGCGGCTATCCTGGAGGAAGCACGTCACTGGGGGCGGGCTTAGAGAGTTCTTGCCGCATCTCCAGTCGCTCTCTTGCTTCCTGTGCCTGTGTGATGATGTGAGAGCTTAGTTTCTGCTGCTCCTGGTCCAGCCACCTCCAGCCACCATGCCTCCCTGCCATGACGGACTGTAATTCCCCTGGAACCGTAAGCTCAAATAAACTCTTCCTTCTACAAATTGCTTGGGTCAGTGTTTCTCTCACAGCAACAGAAAGTGACTGATACACAGACTATCCCTTAAACTCCCTGCCACAACCAGCCCGTAACTGCAGCTTTAAACACCTGTCCACGTTCAGTTCAGCTCTGCCCACCACTCACTGTACTGTATGTTTTCCTGTTTTGTTTCATGTCTGCCTCCACCTTTGAGACTATACGTTCTATAAATTCAAAGAACTTCGTGTGCTTTGCTCACTGTTCGGATCTAAAAGAGTTTGCAGGCATGCAGAAACACGGTTGGCCCTCTGTGCTTGTGGGTGTCGCATCCGTGGATCCAACCGACTGCAGACTGAAAATATTCAAAATAAGTTGTAGCAAGCATATACAGATGTTTCTCTCTCTCTCTCTCTCTCTCTCTCTCTCTCTCTCTCTATATATATATATATATATATCTGTATCAAGTGTATAAAGAGGTTATTTTCTAGACTGCGTGATAGAACAATAATTTGCATAGCATTTTTATTGTATTCAGTATTGTAAGTAATCTAGAGAAGACCTAAGAGACAATTTGAATATTATATGAAAATACCTCATGATTTTATAGAAAGGACTTAACACATAATTGATTTTGGTAGCCTTCTGGGGATACGGAGGGTCCCAAGATTAGTTCCCCAAGTTACAGAGAAATACCTGTATGTGTTAACGAATAAATGAGTCAGGAAATATTTAGATCTTAGAACAAATGCCAAAATAAGGACATGTCTTTTCAGTGCGATGCTGGGGTGTTGCTGCGGCTTGGCTATGGCCCTGAGTGCGAACTCCAGAGATTTACATGCTGGGACCTTGGTCCCCCTTGTGGTACTGTTGACGTTGTGGGACCTTTAAGAGGTGGGTGTTGTGGTGCATGCCTTTAGTCCCAGCACTCAGGAGGCAGAGGCAGGCGGATCTCTGTGAGTTCAAGGCCAGCCTGGTCCACATAGTGAGTTCCAGGACAGCTGGGGCTACAGGGAGGCCCTGTCTCAAAAAGACAAAAAAAAAGAGGTGGGGACCAATAGAAGGTGCTTAAATCACCCTCAGAATAGAAGGTGGGGTATCACTCTCAGAAAGGACTAATCCTAGTCTCCTGGAGGAAGCTGGTTCCTAAAAGAGCAGGCTGTTGTAAGAACCAGCTGGTCCCTCCCTGGTCTCTGCCTTTCTGCATGACTAAGCGATCAGTTCTGCACAGAGTCTCTGAGGCCGGCAGCCTGCCCGATGTGAGGCAGCCAAAAGGGCCTCCCCAGAGCCAGGCACTCCAGCATCAGGTTCCTAGGTTTCCAAAATTGTGAGCTCTACATACTTCTTTCCTTTGTCTATTATCCAACACCCAGTACTTCATTACAATAATAAAAATGGACTAAGGTGGGTAATGCTGAACAGATTTACTGAAGAATCAATTAGTACAATTTGGCTTTTGTTACTTTTTAACGTCAAGTCAGATGGTAACCTACCGTTATTGTCTGTTACAGATGCAAATAATTTCTCTGCAATAAAACGATATTCTTGGGCTGGAGAGATGGCTCAGTGGTTAAGAACACTGGCTGTGCTTGCAGAAGACCCAGGTTCAAATCCCAGCACCCACATAGTGGCTAACTACCCTACGTTATCTCCAGTTCTAGAGGATCTGACAGCTTCTTCTGTCCTCCGAGGGCACTGCATAACACAGGTGCATGTGCAGGCACCTGTATGTACTTGTACATACAAAATAAAAATAAATACATCAGAAATATTTTTAAAAGATATTCTCGAATTTTCTAGCTTCATATTACCCTCTAGAACATTAGCTTCCTTTATTTCTAATCTGCCTAAGTCTAATATTCATTTTTAGGTTAAAAAATTGTTTTGTTTTGTTTTGGTTTTTTTTGGTCTTTTTGAGACAGTCTCTCCTTTAGCCCCAGTTGGCCTGAACTTGCTATGTAGACCAAGCTGGCCTTGAACTCACAGAGATCCACTTGCCTCTGCCTCCCCAGTGCTGGGATTAAAGGCATGTACCACCACGCCCGGCTTATTATTTTTATTCTGTGTGTATGAGTGTATTACCTACATATGTTTAAGGGTACTCATGTTGTGAAATGCCCACGGAGGTCAGAGAGACCACCACGCCTGGCTTATTATTTTTATTCTGTGTGTATGAGTGTATTACATATGTTTAAGGGTACTCATGTTGTGAAATGCCCACGGAGGTCAGAGAGTGAGTCAGATCCCCCGGAACTGAAGTAACAGATGGTTGTTAGCCCAACCTGGGTCCTGTGCAAGAGCAATCAGTGCTCTTAACCACTGAGCCATCTCGCCAGTCCTCATTTTTAGATATTTACAGATACTCAGTTCCTCAAACTATTCTTTGAACTGAACTTATCATTTTACTGATTTCCTCATAAATGAATATTAAAATCCAGGCCTCTCTGGCTCCAAGTCCTGATTGGTTTACATTTTAGCTGGTTACTTTCAAGCCTGTAGCAAATGAATAAACAAATCTCCATGTGTGTGGCTCTATGTGCTCTGAAGCCAAATTCTTATCTTTAAATACTTATACTTGGAAAAATGCTTTCATGCTGTGATGAGCTGGGCCACCTGCTGTTAAATTTGGTGGTTGTTTGGGACATTTTTCTGTTAGCTTTTTGTCACTGCAATGAAATGCCTGGCATAATCTTATATAAAGGAAACCGGTTTATTTTGGCTCATGTTCTGGAAGTTCCAGTCTAAGAACTGTAGTCTTTACCATGGGTTTGTAATAATGTTCTGCTTTCTTCCAGTGAGTACACACATCTGAGTAGATTTGAATAAAATGATGAGGTCATTAAAGTGGGAATTGTAGGGAAGTAAAAATACAGAATCAGCCTCTTAGAAAATCTTGAAATTTTGAAGAGGAAGGAGAAGCAGAAAGGAAAAGGAATTAAAAAACCCACAAGACGATAGTACGGAATCCGTAAAGGCAGCCACTGTGAGCCTTAGAAGAGCGCCCAGCAGTCCCATGCTATTTACATTTGTGTCCACACTGTCTTTATTTTGACACAAGTGAGTTCAGTTCAGCAAGCTTAGAAAGAGACCAGAATATGATGAGCAATATATTGGAAAGGTGTAGAGGTGAATTAGAGCGCCTCTCTGAGTTCCAGGGTCAGCTGGGATGGAGAAGCTTTCAGATCAATGCCTGCCTCCAACCCTGTACTGCTGGCTGGACCACCAGCATCTCCCGTTCTGCTAGCATGGCAGTGGCTGCCATCCCCATCCTCCATAGGCGAAGCTGATCTTCACTAAGATGAGAGATTCCTGAAACTGCAGTCATCATCCCTCTCTAGAGACATATCTTGCTCTGTGTGCTGGCTCTCCGTTCCCACCTACAGGCTCTGCTCAACCCCTGAACATATTCTGAGCCCTGACTGTCACATGAGTTCTCCCACAGTGCCAAGAAATGCTCTCAGTGCTGACATTCTGTGCACACTTTGGTGAGTCTTAGCCATGTGCCTTTCAGACAGCATGCCCAGGGTCGTCTTGGTCAGAGGTTACTCTGTAGAGTTACCTTCAAAACAACAGAACCAGGGATGGTCTGTTCAGAAATATTATGCATTTAATGCTTCTGGTTTAATTTACAGAAGGCTGAGCTTCATAAAACCAATGTCAAGCTCTGATACCCATCTGCACATGACGTTGGAATGCAATTCAGGGTAGAGTGTGTGATTAGCATGCATAAGACCCTGGGTTTAAACTGCATGCATTAGTTACTTTACTTGTGATTAAGAACAAATAACTGAGATAGTCATTGATTTTCTCTTGGTATATAACAAAACAACCTGACAAAAGCAACTTTTAAAAGAAAGAGTTTATTTCAGCTAACAGTTTGAGGTCTATCATAGAGGTAGGAACCTGGAGGCTGCAGGCCACATTGTATCCACAATCAGGAAGCAGAGAGAAATGAATACTGTGCTCACTTGTCTTTCTCCTTTTTATTCAGTCCAAAATCACAGCCCATGGAATGGCGCCACCCACAGTTAGGGTGGGTCATCCCTGTTCAGCGAGCCCAGTCTAAAAACTCCCTCGGAGCCCAGAGATTTGACTTCTAGGCGATTCTAGAGCTTGTCAAGTTGGCAATCAATATTGATTAATCATTACAACTCACAAAAAGCCACTCAAGGAAGGCAGGGTTTATTTGTCACAGTCCATTATAGCAGAGAAGGCTTGGTCCATGTTCCCTATCAGGAAGCAGAGAAATGGAAAGGGAAATAAGAGTATCCATCCAATATCCCCCCTTTTTTCCAGCCCAGGACCCCAGCCCATGGGATGGTGTCCCCGAGGTAAGGATGGGTCTTCCCTCCTTAGTTAAATCTCTAGCAATGCCTGCACAGACACATCTAAAAGTTGATTCATTCATGGTCCAGGTGCACCTTAATCCAAGGCAGAGAAGGCTTGGTCCATGTTCCCTACCAGGAAGCAGAGAAATGGAAAGGGAAATAAGAGTATCCATCCACTATCCCCCCTTTTTTCCAGCCCAGGACCCCAGCCCATGGGATGGTGTCCCTGAGGTAAGGATGGGTCTTCCCTCCTTAGTTAAATCTCTAGCAATGCCTGCGCAGACACATCTAAAAGTTGATTCATTCATGGTCCAGGTGCACCTTAATCCAATCAAGTTGATAATAGAAATTGGCCATTGAACCCCAGCACAGAAAGAAAAAAGACAGGCGGCTAATGAGTTTTGTGAGGATAAGAACTTTTTTAAAGTAATGTTAATGAAAAGGATCAGGTAAAAAAGATAAAAACCATGGAAACTGCAATACTGAGATGACTCCCTTGGTGAAGTGCTTGCCTTGCAAGTGTGAGAACCTGAGCTTGAGCCCCAGAAAAAGCTGGGTATGGCTGCCTGTGTTTGTAATTGCAGCACTGGGGGTGGGGGGGCAGAGACAGCAAGATCTCTGGGGCTTGATGACCATCAACTAGTCTACTTGGCAAGCTCCAGGCCAATAGAGAGACCCTATCTAAAAAAAGGTTGAACTTTGCCTGAGGAACAATGGCTGGGGTTTTCCTCTAGTCTCCACACACATGTGCACGTACATGCACCCCACACACATAAAATCATGCAACCTGTAAAGAAACTGTCTCACAAAAGAAAAATTAGTCTACATACCCCAAACACAAAGTGGTAGATTTGAACATAGTAATATGGATTATATTTTTATTTATATGGTATATATTTATTTATAGTATTTATAATATACTGGATAATGTGACATTTATTTGATTCAACCAAATATTTAGAACTTCTTTTACAACTTAGGCACTATTATTGGGGGCTCAAAACATATCCCTGGACAAAAGTTTCTAAACTTGGGAAGGTAATATTCCTGGAGGCATGTCCTACATGTTTGTCACTGTAATTCTAGTTCCCAGAAGGTTTTTAAGGGTGTGAGACATGCAACAGAGTGACAATAACGAAAGACAAGAAGGAAATAAAAACAAAATAAGCTCCCAAAACAACTGTGAAAGGCTGAAGCTTTCCTCAGAATATTCTCCCCATGGAGAGGGAGGGTTGTTTCTCTTCCTCTCAAGTCAGGGCTAATCTTGGCTTGATAACCTGTGACCCTGAAAGGGTGGCAGTTATGGGGTTAAAGCTTTAGAGGATGCAGCAGACTCCAGTTTTAGAATGTGGGAGTCCTGGAGAAATCCAGCTGTCTCAGGGAAGGACCATGTAGAGCAAACACATGAAGAGAGAGAGGCCCTGAGATGATTCAAAGAGAGAGGCCTGGTCATCTCAGGTGAACCCAGATACTAGTCATGCAAGCGAGACGTCTTGAATGATGCCCTGGATAATGGCAGACTCAGGTGTGACATCATGTAAAGCAGGCCCCCAGATGACCCCTGTCTATCCACAGAACCATGGGACTTAGTAAATGATGGTACTGCAAGTCACTGAATTTCAGGATGGTAGGTTATTATAGTGACATAGAGATGGTACCTGGCAATAAGATACTGCATAACAGAACCCTAAAACAAGGCATGATGACTCGTTGGAAGGGTTGTCTCTATGAGGCCATGGCACACAGGCTTTTCATCAAACACATCTGGTTGCTGCTGTGAAGATGTCTCATTACGTGAGATTAACTCAAATCATAGAGCTGGAGCAAAGTACTTTACCCTCCATAGTTGTAAATGGGCCATGGCTAACCAGGCCCTAAGAAAAAGACTAAAGATCCAGGAGGAAAGGGGATCCTGCCAGACTTCCTTCAGACCCAAGCCACAGCATCAGCAGTTCCGGGGCTCCAACCTGCTGGCGTAGAGGACAGATATTTGTGTTACCAGCCTCCACACTAACGTGGACCAATTCCTTAGTAGTTCTCTGTCTCTCTCTCTCTCTTCCTCCATTCCTCTGTCTCTGTCTCTGTCTCTGTCTCTCTCGTCTCTCTCTCTCTCTCTGTCTCTCTCTCTCTCTCTGATTATATTATATATAATTTCTGTTTGGGGACCCTGTGGTTTAGCACTGACAGGATGCCATGCAGAAGAAGGAAGTTCTCAAGAGACTGTTCATGTGGCCTCACACACAGGAAGTGTTTATTGGAGGCTGGAAGAAAGGTGGCCCCTGGCATGAAGTACATAAAGTATGAGAACTCTGCCAACCACAGAAATGGAGGTACAGGGACTAGAAAGATGGGTCAGCAGTGAAGAGCACTGGCTGCTCTTGCAGAGGACCCATGTTCAGTTCCCAGAACCTACATGGTGGCTAACAACCACCTGTAACTCCATTTCCAGGGGATCCAATACCCTCTTCTGAACTCCACAGGCATTGCATGCACGTGGTACACCTACACACGTGCAGGCAAAACACTAATACACACAAAAACAAAATTAAAAACATTTAAATGGAGATGTACAAAATAAACCTCATGAACCCAGGATTTGGCTCAGAAGACTTCAGAGCAGAAGTCTCCGTTCTTTTTTAGCTGTGTAAGATAAAGTGCAGACAGAAAAAGATGAAAGAATTCTTTATTCCTAGTGCAGACTCAAAGAGCAGACATTTCCAAGTTATGATTTGTTAGGTTTGAAAATAAAACTGTCATTCTTGGTCTTTTTGATAAGGGTATCAAAATAAGAAATGTCCTCAGGTTAATAATTAAACTCAAGGTGTTGTCAGTGAAATGTGTTCTTGGGGTGGGCATTTCAAGGATGTGGTTATAAGGCACTTTGTGTGTTTGTGTAAATATTACCTAAGACATAAAGAATGCCCCCTAAGATAAATAAGTAAATGAATCAACAAAAAGGATCAAGAATATGAACAAAATTTAAATGACAAAAACAATCAAACACCAGATAACATGCTAATAAGACTCACTGGCAATTGGGGAACAATTAGATGCTATTTTTCTCATAGTTAAAAAAGTTGAAGGCACAGTCATGGCAGATCATGGTGAAGGAGGCCCTTTTGTAGGCTGAGGTGGAAATGTAAAGCAGTGAAGCAGTTTTGGAGGGGATTTGGAAACATCTGGAATTCAAAAGACACTAAAACTTAAAATATGCATCCTTTTCCCACTTGACAGTCCATCATTGGTAACCTGCCATATAGAACAGTCCAACATGTGCATGAAGGTAGACATTGAAGATGCCACTGGCGAATGGGAACTCATCTGCACTCCTGTCCCTTCCCTAGAAGGGAAGATCACTCCCTAGAGCACAGCAGGGGCTCAACAAATATTTGGTGAATGAGTGAATGAATGAATGAATGAATAGGATTAAAAAATTGGAAACTGGGCAGGCAAGATGGCTCAGAAGATAATGGTCCTTGCTGCCAAGCCTGACAATCTGACTTTGAGCCCCAAAATCTACATGGTAGAAGGAGACAACTGATTCCCCCCAAGTTGTCCTCTGACCTCCACTTATGCCTTGTGGCATGGATCTCCACCCCAAAAGTAAGCAAATAAATAAATTGAATGAAAATAATTTTTTGTCAACTAGAAATGATTATATCCACCCTATAAAGATGAGGTAGAACTTTGTGTACCAACATGAAAGGCCTTTGCCACTAAGTGCTAACAAGTCAGTTCAATAAATTAAAAACAATGCAACTCCCAGCACTGGAGCACTGACTCACTGGTGTGGCTTAAATCCATGTAATGGTTGTGCTTAATTGGTGTTTTATGTGGTGGAGAGGGGTCTGCAGCACTGCACTTTCACAGCAATAGCATTTTAAGCACTTACTAGGACGAGATTATTCCTTAGTCCTGTCATTTGTCCAGGTGCTGGGTACTCTGTGTTTCCATCATACGTGACGAGAACACTAGGAGATACATTGAGAAACTAGTCAAAAGTCACAGTGCCACAGAGCCAGATTTGAGCTAAACAGTATGACTTCTAAATTAACATTCTCAAACCCCTGGAGGACAAGGTACCATGTGCTCCAGTTAAGCTGGTTGACTCATGGTTATTAGTATTATCGTCTCTCTATTTCAAAGGTCTCTGCATGGCCTATAAACTTTGCAGCCAGTCTATCTATAAAACATGCATAGACCATGGCTAGGAGTTCTGTGTCTACAAGCAAATGTGGGAAATTTACTCAAACTTTGTAACTCTTTATCTGTCAATGACGATACCAATGGTAGGTCTTTTGTGTGATTCTCTCTTATTCTAACCTATTATGATCTATTGTTTATTCATTCATTCACTTATTGTGATGCTGGGGATGAACCCAGGACTTTGTGAAAGCTAGGGAAGAGCCCTACCTCTGAACTGCATTCTCAACAACGATATGGTTGTTGAAAGTCTACAGATTGGGGGCTGGAGAGATGGCTTAGAAGTTAAGAGCACTGGCTGATCTTGCAGAGGACTCAGGGTCAATTCCCAGCACCCACGTGGGGACTAACAACCATCCATAACTCCAGGGGATCCGTCGGCCTCTTCTGACTTCTGTGGGCATTGCACAACACGGGTGTGCACCTACCTCCATGCAGGCAATACACTCATACACATAAAATAGAATTAATAAAATATTTTTTAAAAACCCAAAAGATTACGGATTGGATATTTTGTAAGTCCCAGCATACAATAAGCACCATCACTAATTCAATTTTATAAAATGTGTGTAAGTACATGTTTGTGTGTGCACAGTGAGACATGTAGAAAGATACTTATCAAAATATTAACAGACTGTGTCAATGGATGGGTGAGTGGACAAGGATGCTTGCTGCCAAATCTGAGGATCTGAGTTTGATCCCAGAACCCACAAGATGGAAGGCAAAAATAAACTCCCAAAGATTGTTCTCTGATTCCCACACGTACACCATCACACATGCATGCCTCCCCACCACACACACACACACACACACATACACACGCACCAAATAAATAAATAAATAAATGAATATAAAACTTTAAAATATCAACAGGCTATATTCTGTTATTTTTAACTGGGTTGGCATTTAAATAAATATGAATACATTAATATTTGCTGAATCCATATACATAAACATATGTGGATTACAATGCTCATAGACACATGTACAATTTTAATGCTGCACACACATTAAGCTGATTCTGGGTATCTAGCTTGCTGTATGGATGTACTCATCCAAGTACTGCATGAATTTACCAAAAATGATTGAACTGTCAAAGCCATTTTTAATCTGCAAACAGAATATTTAACAGGAACTTGGGAATATTTCTACATGAGCATTTTCAAAATTAAGACCAGTATCAAGACCAGAACCGCTGAGCATGTGGAAAGCCAGACCATACAGGCATTTCAACACATGGGCATTTCAACACTGAACAAACACAGCTCCCCTGAACGCTTTCCCAGCCTGTTTTGCTTTCTGTTCTACTTCGGAAATTAGTTCTACACCAAAACCCAGTCCTAGTAATAGAAATGCAACAAGCCCTTCTCTCTAGAGGCAGGGAGGGTCCTGGCTGGAGGGACGTTTCCACAGGCTCATGTAGGTTGTTTCCCAAGCTCTGTACCGATTCACCCAGCGGATGCAGCTGACCCAATGAGTAATATTTCAGGTTTTAAAATCTATCTTGTCTTATATTTTATTTTTGTTTTATTTATTTTATTTTGTGTGAATGGGTGTTTTGCCAGCATATGTAAGTGCACCGCAAGCGAGCAGTGTCTGTGGATGCCGGAAGAAGGAATCTGATCCTCTGGAAATAGAATTACACACTGCTGGGTCCTCTGGAAAAGCAGCCAGTGCTTTTAACTGCTGAGACATCTCTACAGCTCCCTTGTTTTGTTTTATTAAGGGTCACATGTATTTCTGAGTGTTAAAAGAACCAAAAAGTTGTTTATGGTTGTTTTTGTTTGGGTTTGATTTGGGGGTAGGGAGGTGGTTTTTGTTTTTTGTTTGTATTTTGAGACTGGATCTTACTTTGTATTGCAAGGCTGTCCTGGAATTCACTAAATAGCTATGCAGCCAAGGCTAGCCTTGAACTCATGACAATCCTCCTGACCCAGGCTCCACAGTGCTGGGGTTGGTTATAGGCATGAGACATTACTTCAGGGTGATGTTTCATAAAGATGAATAAAACGACGTACAGTCATCTGTCCTTTCTGACTCCTCCTCCTCCACCCCAAGCGACTTAGCTAAGTGTCACCTGGAACCCTCTTCCCGGCGGCAGGGGGGAAACCGTGTGCCAACGGAAAATGTCAACTTCCTGCGCCTGGGAGTCACTGTCCCTGGATCTCGGCTCTGGCTGGGGGCGGCCTGGGCTCACAGAGGCCGGCTCAGGCCACATCTCAGCGGAGCTCAGCTGAGGGTCGTTGGCGGGCAAGCGGCGCCAGCATCAGCACCGCGGGCACGCTGGGGCGGCCAGGGGCTCTGACAAGTAGCAAAGGACAGACTTTCAGCCGGGAACCTTACTCAGCACTGCCCACAGCCGGCATTCTACGACACAGGATGCTTTGTCTGGAGCGATCAGGACCGCTCCCAGCCTGGGTTCCAGCTGTGTTGCGGAGTCCGGCTGTGCTCGGTGCCCAGCGTGTGTCCCAGACGTCACTCACCTCATCTCAGGCCTGATGATTTGAGTGTAGTCCAGACATCGTCCCAGGAAGATTTCGGAAAAATGCTTCGTGGTAGGCTTCCCACGCCACTTCATGGGTGAGCGCGGCCACAGAACTGCGCCCACTGTCACTACGGCGACGATCAGGACGAGGAGACCCACGCCAAGACAGATCTGGGCTCTCCTAGACAGCCGGCAGCCAGGTTTGTCCCCAGACACCTGGCTGAATTCGCAGTTGGCCATGGGGCCCTTGAGGAGGTCAGCCGAGGCTAGGCAGGAAGAGAGCGAGTGCTGGCCGATGGTATTCGGAGCCTGCACCTCCGGCTTTCACTTGCCTTTTATCTGCTTCCTTTCCCCCACCCCCCAACCCCCTGCTACAGAGTTCCACTGGTGGCTGGACCAATGAGGGTTTAAAGGGCCTCAAGAGGCACTCCAGACTGCAGAGCCCATGGACCCCAAGCCTCAGCAGGCACACTGGAACAGTCCTTTACTCCTGGCCAGCACTTATCACCGGCACCCCTAATGCTTTCCTACATGTGTTCCCTGGAAGGCTGCCCAACTCTCTGTTCACAGGACGCCGTTGCCTGGGAATGAGTTCCCCATCTCTACTTAGCTTTGATAAAATCCTGCTCAGACACCCTTAAACTTTCAACTTAAGTCTGATTCCTCTCCAAGGAGCATCAGTTCAAATTCAGCCCTGGCTGTTGGCTGGGTCAAGTTAATTAACCTCTCTAAGCTTCTGTATGAAGCAGAGACCAATATTAATTTCTTCACAGGATTGTTATGACTGGATGAGTTAATTTATCCAAGGTGTTTAGCAGACTCCCTAAGACACTACTCCCTGAGATGTAGTAATCCACTACTAAATAAATGTTATTGCTGTTTTCTCTACAGAGCTACTGAGGGGATGCGATTTTACATGTACGGCGTGTCTCATATGTAGTAATACTGCATCCCAAGTGGGAACTCAAAAAACAGAGTGGCTCTTCCCACTTCCCCTTTCCTAAGGGGGTGTCTGTTTCCACATTCAAACAGAGACCTAAGTCATATGAGGGATCATGCAAAAGGTTTCTATAGGACAGTCATTTTCCAAGCAGAGGGAATGTTAGATGTAGACTCTGAAGCAGGAAAGCCCTTGGCCTGTTTCAAGAGCGGCAAGGTGGCCATTGTAGTAAGACTAGAGGATTGAGGGAGAGAGGCGTTTTGAGGGTAGCAGGAGGCAGGTAATCTGTGACTCTATAGGACAGGAAGGCTTCTTGAAGTGTGCATTTCACCTTTTTTAACTTTTAAAATAACATTTCTGTTTAACTATTTTATGTGACCCTGTGATTCTCTCTCTCTCTCTCTCTCTCTCTCTCTCTCTCTCTCTCTCTCCCTCTCTCTCTCCATGTATGTCCATGGATGCTCATGTGTCACTGTATAGCAGTGATGATAGGACAGCCTGGAGGAGTTAGTTCTCTCCCTCCATCATGTGGGCCCTCAGCATTGAATTCAGGTCATCAGGCTTCACAGCAGACGTCTACCTGGAAGGTCATCTCACTGGCCCACATTTCATTTTTAAACCATTCAAATCAGTGGCTGAGCTGATTTGGCATGTCATGTGAAAGGCTCAGTCTGGCTTTGGTATTGAGAATAAATCTTAGCTGGCAGAGGTGGAAACGTGGACCAGATATGATGACTTTAACAGAATAATAACAAAATGGCAACATTTTTTTTTTGGTTTTTTTTTTTGAGAGAGGGTCTCCCTGTAATCCCAGCTGGTCTGGAACTTGCTATGTAGACAAGGCTGGCCTTGAACTCACAGGGATCCATCTGCCTCTGCCTCCCGAGTGCTGGGATTAAAGTCATGTGCCACCATGCCCAGCCTTCAAAATGGCAAATTTTAAAAGAATCAGACTCTGGAAACAGTTTGAAAGTAGAAGCAATAGCATTTGCTGACTAGGATGTGGCATTTATTTAAGGATGGGAAAAGTCAGAGGTGATATCAGTATTTTTGATCTGAGAACTGACCGAAAGAAGGATCAGTGTTGCTATGCAGAGAAATGGGAAAACTGGCATGAAGTCTATTTGGTTTGGGGATAAGACATGGAGAATTTTTGTTTGGGCAGATGTAAGTTTAAGACCCGGAAGAGGAGGCATCAATTTCAGTAGGACGTACAGGGCGATGGCAAGGGTTCAGCACAATTTTTAAAACCAAGAGGATAAGCAAGGTCATAGAGAGACTGTGTGCATAGACAGAGGGCAAGTGTTCCAAAGACTCAGCCATTGAGCCTTCCTATAGCAGAAACCAGAAAGATGCAGGGATTCCAGCAAAGAGAGTTTGGTGACTCCCGAGAAAGAAGGACAGGAAGCTTGGAAACTCTTCATGGCACTGACAAGAGAGAATGTTTTATTTTTTTTAAGATCCATTTTATTTTTATTTGTGTGTGTGTCTCTGTGTCTGTGTCTGTGTATGTGTGTGTCTACGTGTGTATATGTTTCTCTGTGTGTGTGTGTGTGTGCACGCGTCTGTGTGTGTATACCACATGTGTGCAGGTGAGGACAATGGATCCCCTGTAGCTGGAGTTATAGGTCATTGTTCAGGTTATTCCCCCATGAGAAGGGAAGCTGTCTGACATGGATGTGGATTTGAACTCCCGACCTCTCCAAGAGCAACAAGAGCTCTTAAACACTGAGCCATTTCTCCAGCCCCAAGAGGGAGCATTTTAAAGTAATGAGGAGGACACAGCCCACCAGAGAAGGATCAAGAGAACATGTGAATGTGGTATCAGTAAGTTAGACTGAATTTGTTTTCAGGAGGAGGGATTTTTTTTTCTGTCAAAAGGAACAGAGAAATAAGGATATAATTGGAGAATGCAGGGTGTGATGGCATAGGCTCATAATTGGAACTCTTGGTCCCTAGACAGGGGTGCTATTTTGGAAAATTGTAGAATCTGAGGAGGTAAAGCTAACCAAGAAGAAGCAGTCCACTGGCAGGTCTGTGGGTGTATGCTATCCTGGCCATTTCCTGCCCTGCTCTCTGCCTCCTGCTTAGCCATAAGTAAGCAGCTTTCCTATGCTGCACCTTCCACGTCATGACGTTCTGCCCAGAAGCATGGAGTCAAGAGACCATGAACCAAGTCCTCTTGAATTGTGAACCAAAATAAAACTTTCCTCTCTTCAGTTGTTCTTTTAGACATTTTGTCACAGTAATGAGAAATTAGGAAATACACTGGGATTCTGGAGAGACCATTTTGCTCTGAGATTAGACCTTTCACAGCACTTTTACAGGATGACAAGGTCAGTCACTAGATCAGTAACATGTGACAAATGCAGGAGAGAGGGAATTTTCTGAGGGCCTGGTTCATGGGTAAGGAGAAGAATCTGAGGCATGGTGAGGGTGTGGACAGGAGCTCCAGCACCTCACAAAACAGAGGTGGGAAATATGGTGTGGGGTTGGAAGGTTAGTGGATTTGGTGACAATGACACAGGGGCATTCTCTCCTAATTGTTTCTTCATGGAATAAAAAAAAAAAAAAAAAAGGTCATTTCGTTGTTGGGGGCGGAACACAGATGGAGACAGGAGAGTAAACAGGCAGGGGAGGGGAGAGTTCTCAGGGTGTCATTAAGTGGTCAGAAGTTCAATGACAGGCCAGTTAGTGACTAGTGTTTGTTTATTCAACCACACCCACGGCTTAGAGGAAATGGTAAAAGCAGGCAGCTGAGTGCAGTTGTCTGCTAGAGATGCCACAAGAGTACCAGCTCAGCGGCTTAAACGAAAGGAATGCATTGTCTTACCTGCCTGGAGGCTAGAAACTCGATCAAGGTGTCTGCATGACCATGTCCTTCTGAGACCTCTCCCCTTGACTTGCAGACTGCCCCTTGTTGTGTCTTTGCTAGCCAGGGAGGTCCCTCCTTAACAGTCTGTGACCTCATTTTCTTCTTTGTATAAAGATGCCAGTGGGGACTAGAGAGACAGCTCAGCAGTTAAGAGTACTGGCTGCTCCTGTGGAGGACCTAGGTTCGATTCCCAGCACTTACATGGTGGCTGCAGACCCTTCTCAGCCTCAGTGGTTTTTCCTCAGGAAGTCTTCCCAAATGCAAGCAGGTGTATTAACTGCTTTTCATGTTGCTCAGACAAAAGCAACCCAAGAAAGGAAGGATTTGTTCTGGCTCAGTTTGAAAGTCCAGTCTGTAATGGCAGGAAGGACATGGGGGGCAGGAGCATGAGGCAGCTGGTCTCTTTAGACCTCAGTCAGGAAGCACAGAGCAATGAAAGATAGCTTTCTCTTTTTTGTTTGCTTTGGGACCCCAGCCCATGGGGTGGTACCATTCATAGTTAAGATGGGTCTTCCTACTTCAGTTAACCAAATCTAGGAAATCCCCCACAGACAAGCCCAGCGGCTTGTCTACTAGGCCATTCTAGAGCCTGTCAAGTTAGCAATCAGTATTAACCATCACAGCAGGTATCCAAATTATACAATCTCCCAGCTAAAGAACTGAGGTGCCAGCAGATGTCCTGAGACAAGACAGATCTCAGAGGCTCAGAGCTGGATCACCCAGTCCAGAAACTTTCCTCTTCTGAGGTTCTCCTTGGAGTCCTTTTCCAGAACACCAGGTGTTTGCTCAGGCCTTGGTCAGCTGCGATTGACATTTTTTTTCTCTTAATATCCTGGAACTCAAGATAAAGTACATAAGTGCTGGTTAAACAAAGGCATGAGGCCTCCAGAAGTTTACTCCTTGTGTTCACTTTTCTTGGGAGGTAGAGAGTTATTCCCACATGCCAGAGCTAAACTTCAGATGTGAAAATGGAATAGAAACGCGGCGTTGCTCCACATTTACTTCCCTGGCCTCTGATCTCGCTGAGCTCACCGCCTTCTTGCTTTCCCTTGCCCTACACTTTCTTCATGTTGTATATAATGCAAAGTTCAAAGCCGGTTACTGTGTAACAAGCCTTTCTACCTCTTTATCATGTATAAAGGAAAATGTATGAGACCTGCCCCCAAACATCCTTTGTAAAGAGGTATTTTTTTTAATTTTTGAATATGTATTTATTTTCATGTGTGAGCTTATGTATTCCAGGTGCACACAGAAGCCCGTGGAGGTCAGAAGAGGCTGCTGAATCCCCTGAAGTTGCAGGTGGTTGTAAGCTGATGTATGTGGGGGCTGGTATGTAAACTTGGTTCCTGTGTAAGAGTAGTATGCACTCTCAACAGATGAGCCATCTCTCTAGCCCTAATTGTTTCTTTTATAATAAACATGGTAAATTCACACAGAGCAAAGTGATAGATGTGAAAAATGATTTCCTTCTTTCTTTAGCCTCTTCTTATGTTAATGAAAAAGAAGACATACATATGTACATACTTAGCCACACATAATCATATGCATATACATCTACATGTATACAGACTTCATTATGCCACAAACCACGGCCTGTCATATCCTACTGGTATTCCACATTGACAATATTCGACATCAATACATATTGCTTTTCTTCTAATGGCCTCCTGTATCCCACTGTACGGGATACCATAGTTTGCTTAAGACCCACATCCACGGACACCTGAGTTTTCTACACTATTGCTATTACATTAAATGCTATAGCATATATTCTTAGGTTGACATAATTTTTTCCATGTCCAAGTGCATACTTAATCATAAACGTTGACTTCCTGGGTCAAAGTGCATGAACATTTATACTTTGGAAAGATATTGCCAGCCAAAAAGTTTGTACCATGTGGCACGTACACTAACTGTACCTAGAATGTGGGTTTCCAGCTTTCACACGAGTAAAACTGCTACTGGCTTAGACTTCCTTTCTGATTATTAATTGTTCTAGTTTGTTTCTCCATTGCTGTGACAAAATACTCTGACCAATACCAACTTGGGGAGGAAAGGGTTTATTTGTCTTACATCTCCCGGGTCACAGTTCATCAGGGAGCCCAAGGCAGGAACTCAGGGCAGGAACCTGGAGGCAGGAGCTGAAGCACAGGCCATTAAGGAACATTGCTTACTGACTTGCTCCCCTGGCCCCTGCTAAGCCTGCTTTCTTATGCAACACAGGCCCACCTGCCCAGGGGTGGCACCACCCACAGTGGGCTGGGCCCACATCACTCAACAATCAAGATGCCCTACAGACATGGCCACAGGCCAGTCCTATGGAGGAAAGTCCCCAACTGGGGCTCCCGCAACCCGGGTGTGTCAAGTGGACACTAAAGCTGTCCAGCACGTTAATCCTCAGTGACTTGAGGAAACATTGGTTTTTAGTTCCTCTTTCTGTCAAATGGGCAAACATGTGAGAAAATGAATCCAAATGAACCCTATAACCCTTCACTGACCCTAGAGTCTCCTGGTTTGTGAGCACTCAACTTTACATTTTTATCTTTCTGCAAAATGCTCGGCTGCAGCGTCCAACATACGTACTAGGAGAAGAAGTTTAAATCTGCACAAAGACTGCCACACCATACTGGGGTGGGCTTCTGACAGTTTTTCATCTGTAAAATGGGTGCCATGTAACATCTAATCAGATTGAAGTGGGTTCTGACAGGGACAGTCTACACACCTAGAGCAGACACAGTATCACAGTTATTATGGACATAATCTCAGTTATCTATTTTTAAATATTTATTTATTACTTTTATTCTCTGCCTGCATGTATGTAAGTGTACCCATGTTGTGCAATGCCTGTGGAGGTCAGAAGAGGGTGTTGGATTCCCTGGAACTAGACTTACAGACAGTTGTTAGCTGCCATGTGGGTGCTGGGAATCGAACCCAGGTCCTCTGCAAGATCCAGTGCTCTTAACCACTGAACCATCTCTCTAGCCTTCTATGGACATATTTTTACACAATTAACATACTGAGGCTCAAAAACAGCATTTTCTGAGTATTCATTCATTCATCCACTCATTCAGCAAATATTGAGAAGCCACTTACCACATGTGAGGCACTATGTTAGGTGCTGAGGGTGCAGAACTAAAGGGGCCTTGGATCCCTGTGTCGCATAGGAGTGAAAAACATGGGCTTTGTGGTCAGGTAGGAAGGCTCTGCCTTTCCAGCAAAGGAATTGTACTGAAGCCTAAGTTCCTCTTCTGCACAATGAGATTAAAAGCATCTGCAGGCCTCATAGAATTCCTTAGCTGGGTGTCACCCCCAATAATATTCAAGGAATAAGCACCAATATTGCAACAGCTGTGTGGCGGACAAGAGAGATGTCAGTAAGTCCAAGCAGCTTTAAGGAAGCTTTGAGAAGACAGTGTACTACCTTAGCCTGTGGACTCAAGCAAGATATACAGAAAAGAAGAACGGGTCTCTAACAATCACAGAGAGGGCGACGGGGTAGATCTGGAACGTCTTGGGGGACCAGAGGAGAGACTGTCTGCAGATCATACCTAATTCCTACTAACAGTTTCATATATACCTAGCCTTTTTTCCGTTTTTCTTTTTTTAACATTTTATTTACTTTATGTGCATGAGTGTTTTGACTGCATGTAAGTGTATCTGTGTTATGCAAGGCCTGTGGAGGCCAGAAGAGGGTGTCGGATCCCCTTGATCTGGCTTCACAGACAGTTGTTAGTTGCCATGTGGGTGCTGGGAACCGAACCTAGGTCCTCTTCAAGAGCAGCCATTGTTCTTCTTAACTGCTGAGCCATCTCTCCAGCCCCCCAGCCATTTCCCCCCTAATCTTTGGTAGCTTGAAAGTAGTTATGCCACGTGCTTTAATTATACGCGTTTGTGCATCTGTGTGCATACAAGGTTCTTACCAGGCCACATCTTCTCTGTAAAACACAAGGATCCATATTAAACTGCACAACTCTTCGCCTGTCAGTAGTTCCTGGAATCGAGCATCCTGCACAGTCTCCTCGCCTCTCGGCTTGCTGTAATATGTACATATAAAGCAGACACACTTGCTGGATCAAGTCTTCAGCAATGGGATGCCTCCTCTCCTCAATCCTCCCACCGGCAAACTCTTTCTCTACAACATGGTGATTGCTTGTTTCTGTTCACCAACGATAGCAAGTACACCGTGTCCCTAGTACTGAGACAATGTCCACCACATGGCTGGCACCTCATCAGTGTCTATGGAAGGAAGCCCTCTGCTACTGTCCAACTCAGGGTACCTGGATGAGTACCCACCATAAACACAAGGTCTTCCTCAAAGTGTCCAGTTAAAGTTGATCTGGTGACAAGCACCTGCTGCTTACTCACTGAGGGTAAAGCAGAGAGATGAAGGGTGAAGAGGCAGTCATCTGCATAAGTATCTTCCTTTCCTCCTTGAACAATAGTTGCTAACATCTTAGAATGTCAAGCACTTTGTGAACAATACCCCACGACAATGCCATCTCAGAAATACTTTATGAATGCCACACTATAGATGAGAAATCAGAGGCCTTGAGCTGACAGGCTCAGTGTGTTCTTGAAAAGGATTTTTGTCCAGAGTGGACATTTCTGGGAACATTCTTGGGTTTGGCCCTTGGCTACTGTGAAGAGGCTTTAGCGTCCTCAGGAAGCTCGAAGGTGATCTGTTTCCCTGAGGAGGGCTCTATCTTCTCAGTACTTTTGTGTCTCCTGGATCAGGAAGGCAAGGAAGAGATGCCGAGCTTCCCAAGCAACAGGAAAACGTTCTCACTGATGTCATCAGGTCAAGGCCTGTGCTTTTTCTAGAAGATTCATGAGAAGAAAAAGCCACACATACATGGCTTCTCCTCCCACATCCTGAAACTGAGCAAGGCCTAATCTCCTCTATTTGGTTTTTTTTTCTTCTAGATTTCAATGAAACAGGAATAAACAGGACTTGGCAGAATGCCTAGGAATATTTTTAATTCACTAGAGCCTCCTGCTCTTCTTTGAAGGCTGCCTGTTTATTAAGTCAGAGTTGAGCTCTGAGTGCCCGAGACTCAACTAGCCACTTTCTGGGTAAGTGTCAACCTCAGCCTACCTGGTTCTGTAACTTGTCAGCTCCCTTCTCTTCCCTAGGTCCTCCCTTTTCCTGAACCTTCTGGTGATCTCTCAGGTGCAGTCTCTGACACCTTTTTAAAGCCCTTCCCTTCTGTACATCAAGCCCCTGTGATGTGCTTTCATGAACATCCTATATACTCCAAATTTTTGACAGTTTCCCCACCTCCACTTTGGTCCTCCGCTAGACTAAAGATGGACACCAAAGCAATCTTTGCTCCAGGTACATCTCTGGGGACTAGCAAGTCACAGGTATCTAGAAGGCCGTGTAAAATTATTGATGAGTATTACAGTTCATCGGAATTTTTGTTGCTTCTACTCACTCACCCACTTATCCATTAAATATTTGCTGTGCATCTATGCTGTTTTATAAGATCTTTTAAGTACTGTGTATATGATAGTTTAAAATGTTCAGTCCTATTTCTAATAGGGGCCAGTATGTAATAGACAAACACAGCGAGTCAGCTGAACAGGGAGTGGGATGAAGACCCAGAAGGTTGCTTTGGAGCTAGAGGACCGAGGGTCTCACTGGGAAGGTGGTAAGTGGGTAATAATCTGAAGAAGGTGAGGTAGACACACGACTTAGAAATAACAGTAGAAAGGGCCTATGGCAGAAGTAAGTTGACACACTCAATGAACAGCAATGGCAACCAGAGGATCCTAGTGCAGGAATTCGTGGGGAAAACGTGGAGATGAGAACAGCCATGCTACGGCCTGTGTGTTGGCAGTGGGGTGACTTGTGGACATAGATACAGAGAAATGACACCTGCTAGCTGGGATTTTATCATCATCCTTGCTGAGAATCAATAGGAATGGAGCCAGGGCAAAACCAGACAGACCATTTCAGAGTCCATGTGTCCAGACTAGGTGAGAGATGGCAGTGTTCTGAACTGGGCTGGCAGTGGCAGATAAGACTAAATTCTGTATGTGGCTACAAGGTATAATGGGCAGGGCTGGCTGCTGGAGTAAAGACGTGGGCAGGGGTGTTAAAGACAACCCCAATTTGGGGTTGGGCAGTGGGAGGATGAGGTTGTCACTTGCCAGCTTGAGAAAGACAATGAAAGGAAACTTCATTGGGGGCCTACATTTGAGAAGCCTATTACATGCGCCAGTGAAATTGTTGATAACACAAACACTGCACCAGGCTTTACAAATATTAATGCTTTCAATTCCATAACAAATCCACGAGATAGGTGGTGCTTGTGGCCCCACAGTGAAGGAGCAGATTGAAGCTGAGAGATAGAGTGACTTGTCCAGGGTCACCTTGCTTGTTGCACATGAGACCCATACAATGGGCGCAAGATGCATGCCCTTCTACACTCTTGGCTGAGCACTGTGAGCACATGCACACATACATGCACACCGCTGTTCTCCAGCACTTAAAATCTTCACATTGCTTTTTACTGAGCCATTTTTTGAGCTAATCACTTGGTCAACAGCTAGGGTGTTTTAATACATTCAGTCTGAGCAAATGTTACAGCCTGATTTTGGAGGTGGAGCCCCCATGGACTCCGAGCGAGATGAGGGGAGGTTCCCCAGAGGAAACTCAGGATTTGGACACCAGAAAAAGGGTGAATTGATGCTGAGTATCATAAACAACAGAAAAGCACACTCATTAATGTCCAGTTTAGACCCCTCACAGTACATGGGCAAAGTTTACATATTAGTCATTCTGTATGTGCATTTCAACCCACCCAGAATATCAATTTGTGCCAATTTTTTCCCAACATTTTTAATAAGATGTTTACTTCATTCCTAGGGATAGTTATGCTTTCAATTCCTACATTCAAGGCTGAAGGTCAAATATCTCTGCTGGGAAATTGTTGAATAGCTGAGTGTCATTTTGAGCAAGATACAAACAAAACAAAAACGAAAATATAACAAACATCAAGAGAAAGCCCCAAATGGTACCCTTTCCCAGTGGTAAACTTCATTTTTTAGAGCAGGTTTAAGTTCACAGCAAAACTGAGGAGAAGGTAGCTGCTAAAAGCTCAGCAGACTGCCAGAGAGTGTGGGGTTCTGGTCTCCCTCTGGCCTCCAACTACCAGAGGGCCTGAGAACCCAAGGGGACAGCCTGACAGCCCCCAGATCCTGCCTCCATGTGGTGAAGGAAGCCTGAGTGTACCTGACTGGAACCTGAATTGGGCTTCTGTGGGTACCCCTGAAGAGCTGATCTGAAGCCATCAGTTCTTCCCAAAATAAACCTGAAAGAACCTGAACCCTGTACCAACCAGCTTTATATAACCAATAAAGAAAGGATCTAGGAACCCAGATAATACAAATAGAAGCATACTTCAATTTAATTCTCATATCAGAATCATAAACAACAAAAGAAAAAATAATAAAATGGAAAGCCAAAACACTATGTCACCAGCAAAGCCCACTAATCCTGTAGAAGAGTTCTCCAAGGAGAACCCCCTAGAGATAACCTAGGGTGTGGTCGCCGGCTGTGGCTGCTCTCCTCTGGCTATGGCCACTGTCCTGCTCTTTTAGTTCCTCCAATCAGTCGTCTGGTCCAGACCCCAGAGCTGGTGAGGAGTCTGCACCAGCATCGCTGCATTCAGGGGCAGGAGACCAGGTTCAGTGACACAGATCTGCTTTATTGCAAGAAAGTACGGGCTTATTTAAGGGTAATAGTCCAATCACAACACAGTATATGGGATCCCTTATTAGCATGGCAGACTAGTATCCCATTACACTCTAGCGGGCCAAATGCCCCATTAGAAGTAATGCATTCCAGCATGATAGGTATGTAAGGCAAAAGGCAAAATCAGTCACAAGATTTTCCATAACGTTTCCCCCTATTTTTTCATTTTTAAGAGTGAGGCACAGTTCAGAATATATACTGCTATCAGTCCAGGGGCTGTATGTGACGGCATAGGCAAGGGATTGATCCCTATTGTGGACCCCATCCTTCAAGATGGTGAGTTCTCTTGAGAGCAGGCTGGGCCAACTCCATGCCAACCAGTGGGAGTCGAGGTTCTTTGCCTCGGCATTGTTGTCCCCACCTCAAGGGTCACCCAACGTTATGGACTGTGCCTGTCTTGGGTTGTCCCATCTTTTGGGATCTTACCCGTCTTTGACTACCAGCCTTCAAAGGGTGAGGCCCTTGGTACGGTCCGGCAGAGGGAGAGGCAGTGAAAGCCGATGGAGTGGGGTCATCCCATCTGGGGTAACGATGGGGATTAGGGAGTGGCAAGTTCTAGGCATCGGTCTCACAGTCTGCCAACAGGAGTATATATTGCAAGGTGTTTCCTATGGCTCCAGCAGTCAGGCCGTTGTCTCAGGTCCGTTGCTCAAGCCTGTTTTTCATATCTCTATTATTATAGGTTGGTAAGGGCAAGGAACAGCAGGTCCTTATTTGCAGAGACATGCCTGGCAAGGTCTGGAGGTGGAGCAACAGCTAACTGAACCAGAGAAATATGAGTTTTAACAAAATTATCAAGTCACTTAACAATGCAGGGTCCAAAC
>NW_008331789.1:4475591-4476082 GCF_000622305.1 Nannospalax galili
CCCAGAGACACAATTTAAAAGAACAATCATAAACATGATCAAGGAATTCAACAAATTTAAAGAACACACGAACAAACAAATCAAACGGCTAAAAGAAGATAGAGATAAATCTCTGAATGAATTCACAAAAGAGAAACATTGAAGAAAACTCAGGCAGAAATGTTGGTTTGTCTAAGCTTCTGGTTCTCTCTTTTGATTTTATATTGTCAAGGCCGGATTGTTTTTGTCTTCAGGAGTTCCGCGGTGGCCCAACTCCAATGTGGATCAGAAGTTTTCAGACTTTCTCCTTAGGTCTGGAATCTTCTAAGAATGCTACAAGATGTGTAACACCATGAAAAGACCAAATCTACATAGGAATAGAGGAAGGAGAAGAATTTCAGGTTAATGGTGTTGACCAGATCTCAAACAGGATTGTAGAAGACAATTTACTGAATTTAAGGAAGGACATCCCCATACAAATACAGGAAGCCCATAGAACACAAATAGACCGG
>NW_008331789.1:4476481-4477055 GCF_000622305.1 Nannospalax galili
AAAAATAAAATCAAGGAAACACAAAATTAGACAGAGAACACAAACAGCAATCAAAATGACAACAACCAATATACATCTTTCAATAATCTTAAATAGCAATGCACTGAACGCACCAGTCAAAAGAGAGGTTAAGTGGATGGATTAAGAAACAAAATCCATCTCTTTGCTGTCTGCAAGAACCCCATTTCACCTTCAAGGGCAGGCACTACTTTAAGGTAAAAGGATGAAAAAGAATATTCCAAGCAAATGGCATTAAGAAATAAGCAGGGGTTGGAATTCTAATACCTGACAAAACAGACTTCAAAGTAAAACTAATCAGAAGAGATAAGGAGGGTCACTTCATTCTGATCAAAGGAACAGTTAACAAAGAAGATAATCCTTACCAAACCAAATTCTGGTGCACCCAAATTCATAAAAACAATACTACAGGACTTTAAGACAGAGATTAACCCCAACTCAGTAATAGTAGGAGACTTCAAATCCCCACTGTCTCCATTAGACAGGTCACCTGGAATAAGAATAAACAGAGAGACAACTGAATTAAATGATACCATACATCAAATGGACCTAACAG
>NW_008331789.1:4477552-4478160 GCF_000622305.1 Nannospalax galili
AAACCCTGCAGACAAGAAGAAATAACAAAAATCAGAGGAGAAATGAAATAGAAACAAAGAAAACAATACAAAGAATCAATGAATCTAAGAACTGATTCTTTGAAAAGCTAAACAAGATAGACAGACCCTTGGCCCAGTTAAGCAAAAGAAAGAGCAAATCCAAATCAACAAAATCAGAGATGAAAGGGGAAACATCACAACAGACACCCAAAAGATCCAGACCAAGGGAATACTTTAAAAACCTATACGCTAGTAAATCTGAAAGTCTAAAAGAAATGAATGGATATCTGAAATCATGGGAACCTCCAAAGTTAAACCAAAAAAGAGATCAACAGCTTAAACAACCCATAACATATAAGGAAACTGAAACAGTAATGCAAAGCCTCCCAACTAAAAAAAGCCCAGACCCAGATGGATTTACAGCAGAATTCTACCAGACATTTAAAGAAGACCTCCAACCAATACTACTTCAATTATTCAAAATGGAAGAAACAGAGGGAGAACTTCCAAATTACTTCAGTGAAGCCAGCATCAATTTAATACCAAAGCCAGGTAAAGATACAACCAAAAAAGAAAACTATAGACCTGTATACTTAAATAACATAAAT
>NW_008331789.1:4478479-4478804 GCF_000622305.1 Nannospalax galili
TGCAGATGATATATTACTATACCTAAGAGATCCCAAAAGTTCCACCAGAAAACTCCTAGAACTAATCAACACTTTCAGTGTAGTGGCAGGTTATAAAATTAATCTACAAAAATCAGTAGCCGTTCTATATACCAATTACTAGCAATTGGAGAAAGAATATAGGGAAATGCTCCCATTCACAATTGCTGCAAAATAATTAAAATATCTTGGAATAGGGGCTGTGTGTAGTGGTGCATGCCTTTAATCCTAGCACTCAGGAGGCAGAGGAGGCATATTTTTTTGAGTTCAAGGCCAGCCTGGTCTACATAGTGAGTTCCAGGACAGC
>NW_008331789.1:4479029-4479879 GCF_000622305.1 Nannospalax galili
GACCTCTACAATGAAAATTTTAAATCTTTAAAGAAAGAGATTGAGGAAGACATCAGAAGATGGAAGGACCTCCCATGTTCATGAATTGGAAGAATTAATATTGTGAAAATGACCATCCTACCAAAAGCAATATATAGATTCAATGCAATCCCCAATGAAAATCCCCGTGACATACTTCACAGAATTAGAAAAATACATCCTTAAATTCATATGGAGGCACAAAAGACCCCGGATAGCCAAAGCAACCCTGAGCACAAAGAGCAACACAGGGAGGATTACTATACCAGATCTCAAAGTATACTACAGAGCCATAGTCATAGAAAACAGCGTTGTACTGGCGCAAAAACAGACATGTAGATCAATGGAACATCATTGAAGATACAAACCTGAGTACATGCTGTTTCAGCCACCTGATATTTCACAAGGGTACAAAGGTGCCAAGAACACACAGTGGAGGAAAGACAGCATCTTCAACAGATGGTGCTGGCAAAACTGGATCTCCACCTGTAGAAGAATGAAACTACATGCTTATCTTTCTGTCTTGCACAAAAGTGAACTCCAAATGGATCAAAGATCTCAATGTGAAACTGGAAACTCTGAAACTATTAGAAGAATATATTGGCAGTAACTTACAGGATATAGGTGCAAGAAAGGATTTTCTAAATCAGACAGAAGTTGCTCAGGAATTAACGTCAGCAATCAATAAGTGGGACCTCATTAAACTAAAAAGCTTCTGTACAGCAAAAGAAACAAAAAAGTAAGAGAAAACCCACAAAATGGGAAAAAATCTTCACTAGTAACACCTCTGACAGAGGTTTAACATCCAGAATATATAAAGAACTCAAAAAAC
>NW_008331789.1:4479925-4507380 GCF_000622305.1 Nannospalax galili
ATCTAAACAGAGAGTTCTCAAAGGAAGAAATAAAGATGGCTAAGAAACATCTCAAAAAGTGTTCAGCATCATTAGTAATTAGGGAAACGCAAATTAAAACCACCCTAAGGTATCACCTTACCCCAATCAGACTGTCTAGGATCAAGAGGACAAATGATACCAAATGCTGGCGAGGCTGTGGAGAAAGGGGAATGCTCATTCACTGCTGGTGGGATTGCAAACTCATGCATTCTCTATGGAAAACAGTGTGGAGAACTCTTAAAAAACTAAAAATGAACCTACTATATGACCCTGTTATATTACTCCTTGGCATATACTCAAAGAACTCATCCTACTGTAGAGACATTTGTACAGCCATGTTTGTTGCTGCTCTTTTCACAATAGCTAAGAGATGGAAGCCACCTAAGTGTCCCTCAACTGACAAGTGGTTAACAAAAATGTGGTGTATTTACAAAATGGAGTTCTATTTAGCAGTAAAGAAAGATGAAACAATGAAATTTGCAGGTAAGTGGATGGATCTAGAAACTGTTGTACTAAGTGAAGTAACACAGACTCAGAAAAATAAATGATGTATGTTCTCCCTCATATGTAGCTCCTAGCACCAAATCCTTTTAAATTGCAGGTCATTTTAATAAGATGATGCTATACAGCAGTCCCTTCTGCATGAAATAACTACCATCATCATGACTTCGGCTGAGCCTGATTGCTAAACATAGTCACAATTGGGCTTGTTGAAGGTTGTGCTCATTCATTAAAGGAGTGCCAAGCAGGGTCACTGGACCCTCACCTGAATATCCAGCTACTCTTTCCAGCCACTCTTCCCAGCCAACTAGTCCAGCCTTGGAAGGCAAAAGAAAAATGAGGAAGAACCCAAGAGAGGGATGCTATTGGAAGCCCTTGTCAAAAAACTCCAATGGACTCTCATATGAACAATTGCAAATTGCCCCATTCTGACTTTTTTCTGGTTCCCAGTCTAGAACTTGTAATGCTAATTACTCTTGCCTTTATTTCTCCTTCACATTTCCCATTCATGATTCAAGGACTTTCTCCCCTTAGAGATGAAAGTCATGCAATTTGGGAGTCTTTTAGGTAGACCCACTGAAGGGGTACTCCAATTGCCTCATCCTGTGTCCCTGTTCAGCATGGAAGAAGCCAGAGTGGTCTGCATCCCTATTCCCTATTGGCAATTTGGGTAACCTCTTCAGAGGATGGTGGGATAAGAATAGGAGGCAGGAACTGGCTAGGCAGTTAGGGTAAAAAGACCCCAAAGAAATATAGCCAGTTTCTTGGCTAAAAGTCAAAATCTCCTTGGGCCTGTTAGTAACATACTCTGCTCCAAGACCAAAAATTGTGAGAAGTATTTGGGAGCTTGTAACTAGTCCTTAAAAAATTTTAGGGTTACTTCTTCAGAGTGGGAAATGTTGGAGGGGAAGGAGTGGGCATAGATTTGATCAATTTTGTAAAAATTGGAAAAAAAAGGCACAAGGTCTTCATATTTCTGAGGTTGGCTTGTTTCACTTAACATGATTATCCCAGCTCTGCTAATTCCCTGCAAATATCAGGATTTGCTCTTCTTTATGGCTGAATAAAAATTCCATTGCATAGGGCATGAAAGAAGAAAGGGGACTATGAGAAGGGAGAAAAAAATCTTAAGAGAGGGCGTTGGGAAAGAGAGAAGGAAATGGAGCACACACAAAAGCAGAAGCAGGGAATATCTTCGGGAAAGGCAGCCAGCAGGGTAACAGGAGAGGGCGGTCAGGGAGGGGAACAAATAAGAACAACATATGATAACATATATGAATAATGTGCTCAGTAGCCTCACATGTCCTGTGGTCTGCTTTCTATTGCTGTGATAAAACACTCTGACCAAAACCAACTTGGCTGGGGGAAGGGTTTATTTAGCTTACAAGTCCAAACTCACAGTTCATCCTTGAGAAAGCCAGGGCAGGAACTCATGGCAGGAACCTGGAGGCAGGAGCTGAAGCAGAGACCGTGGAGGACCACTGCTTATGCGCTTGCTCCTTTGGCCTGTGCTTGCCCTGCTTTCTTATACAATCCAGGATTGTATAGGAATCCTCTTGCATAGGAATGATACCACCTACAGTGGACTGGGCCCTCTTATGTCACTCAACAATCAAGAACATGCCTCACAGATATACCCATAGGACAATCTTGATAAAGAAAATTCCCCATTGATGTTCCCTTTTCCCAGGTGTGGCAAGTTGGGAACAGAAGCTATCCAGAACAAATAAAAATACCACAATGAAGACTACTACATGTTTGCTTCTGAGACAGGCTCTCACACTTGTAACCCAGAGTAACCCTGAACTCACTATGTTGCCCAAGATGATTTCAAGCTTGTGGCAAATCTCCTGCCTTGTTGGAGGACCCTGCTGCTAAGAGTGCAGTCTACCATGTCCAGATAGATCTATGGAGTGTGGCGCTGAATGGAGGAATCTCTTTCTAAGCAAGGGCTTCCTACTCTCTGCCTGACCTTATTTGGAAAGTGTCTCCAAGCACAGATGCCTGGCCTTATTTGGAACATGACCTTTGGCATAGTTACCTGCAAAAAACTGCCCCTAAGTTTTTTCTGTATGATAATTAGGCATTGCACTACAGCTAGATGATAAGGTCCTCCTGCCACATGTAAATAAAGCATACTATGAGCACCTATCAGGTAAAACTTTGGCTGCCGTCTTCACCCTATATTTTACACCCAACCCCCACTGAATAAACGAGTGATCTCACTGAAGCTGACTCCCGGGAGGTCTTTTCCGTCATACTTACAGGCCGTCCTGACCCTGCTCGCCACCTCTGCTCCCTTTGTTCTCGTGGATCAGTGGCCAACAACCCACAAGAGAAGGGAGAGATGCAAACTGCCTTACATTCCCAAGTGCTGGGGTTACAGATGTCCACCACTCTGGACTTGAACCTCAGTACTTTGTAAGCTAGTATAAAAAGTAATAATCAAAACTGAGAAAGGTAAATCAGATATTTGCAAAGGAGATGAAAAGATGGACTTCCCTAAACAGAACACTATAAACAAGCAGTACCTAATGACTGTCTGGTTCCAGGGAAATCCTCAGGTGAATTCCCGCACTGCAATCCAATTCAGGTATTTTTTGCCTCCTGCACTAAGTCAACTCTAGGAATGCTTTTTTTGGTACCCTTCAGTTATCACCTCATTCTTCTCTGTCTTCTCTCAGTAAAACCTAGTCTCTGTCATCTTTCCTCTGTCACCTCTGCTATCCATAAAGCTCTCTCATCTTTTATTGTTTTCTCATTATTTTAACATGAATAATTCTTTTCTTTTCTTTGTTACTGCAGCATTGTCACTAACAAGGATTAGCCATTTGACAAGGAAGGGGCTACTGCCATTGGCCAATGACTTAACCAACTGTGTTACCTTGCCAGAAACTCTCTCAGCTTTTGATACTTGAATGTTTTCATTATTTTGTCGTACTTGAGAATTTGTATTTGAGGTGGATTGAGAATTATTCAAAACTGCTAAAATGACAATATGTCTGTTCTAGTTTGCTTCTCTATTGCTGTGATAAAACACTGACCAAAAGCAACTTGTAATAGAAAGAGTTTATTTCATCTTATACTTCCAAGGCATAGTCCATCTTTGAGGGAAGTCAGGAGGGAACCCAAGGCTGTAAATGGAGGCAGGAACTGAAGCAAAGCCCAGGGTGGAATCCTGCTTACTGGCTTGCTTCCTTTGACTTGCTCAGCTACCTTTCTTATTCAGCTCAAGCCCACCTATTTATGGCTGACACTGCCCACAGTGGCTGGACCCTCCTACATCAACTATCAATCAATGAAATGTACCACAGACCAATCTGATGAAGGAAGGTCCTCAGTTGAGGTTCCCTCTTCCCAAGTGTCTGTCTCTAGTTTGTGTCACATTGGCAAAGAGTAACCAGCACTATTGACCCCTTCCTTGTCAACTTGACACTCAAACACATCCCTGTTAAACCACAACCTTTTCTTTCTTGTGTATCTCAAAGATGGCATGTTAACAATAATAGAAAGCATAGCGCAACTTTAAAAGTCCCACAACATCTAAAAAATTCTAAAACTTTAAAAGTTCAACGTCTCTTTAAAATATGCAAGTTTTCTTAACTGTGGACTTCTATAAAATAAAAAAGCTAAATGCATTCCTATTTCAAAGAGCAAGAACCAAGAACATTCAAACAAACCAAAGTCCCTCAGTGTAGCTCAGTGCCCAACATCTAGGATTCATTCATAATTTTCTGAACTCCAAAAAGCTTGAGCAGCTCCACTTCTCCAGCTCTGCCATCTGAAGCACACACAGCTTGTCTCCTATGTGCAGGCTAGCTCAAACTCCACACCTACCACTGTCCTTGGTAGTCATCTCATGGCCCTGGAATCTCCGATCTGCTGAGGTGTCCATTGCAGCCAAAGCTGTACCTTCACCATTGATCTCTCTTGGCCTCTCAGTGCTGAGCCCCAGCTGTTCCCCATGACCCTTTCATGCCTTTAAAACCAGAACCATGTAAGAAACTCTTAAAGATTGCCAAGTTCATCTTCCAGCTTGAGATGCAAACTTGGCCCTTCTGGACCACAACTTCTGCATTCTGACCCTGAGGAAGTATTCCCCAGAAGATTTCATCTCGATGATGCTGGTCTCATATTAATCACAATCAGCTTTCCAGCAGCATCTAACTAGCATCCATTGTCCCAGTAGATGAAGTTTCACTTCCACAGATTCTTAATCCAAATATATCATATGAATAGCCCTGATAGAATGTTTGAGGGACTCCCAAGCTTCCTTCTGAAATTTTGCAAATCAGGCCTCCATTATCTGCATTTCTCTCAGAATCATTACCTTCCAAACACCCACAGAACAGCTCACGAAGCACTGAGCACTCAGTGGCTTTTCTAGCTTAAAGCTCCAAAATCTTCCACTTTCACCTCCCCCTTCCTACCCCCAAAAGAGAACATGGTCAGCTCCATCACAGCAAGATCGCACTCTCTGATACCAGTTTCTGACAAAAATAAGGCATCTCCATGAATATTCATGATATGTTTGGAGCAGTGGACTAAGTTCTTTGTCACCTGTGTCCTTTGTCATATTATCGTGTGGCTCCTCTCACTAAAAGCAGATGAAGTTCCTTTTCTACTGATCATGCTCCAGCCAATGGGTCATGAATAGGTTTGGGAGAGTTCCTTCTGAGCTTAGTTCTCACCTATCCCTTTTTTAGCCCTTCACATTTCTGTTATCACATGAGAAAATCATGCCACAGCCACTGATGGTCCAAGACGGATTTGATACACATGCTGAGGCCCTGTACTCAAATTGCAAAGTGGAGTCAAGGTCAACAGAGACCATCCTGACGTAGTCTATCAGAGAGGTCCTACAAACATAGGAGCTAAGATAAAAGATTATTTGCTTTAAACTATTAAATTTTGGGGTGCTTTTTATGCATCACTGTTATGTTAAGAACTATACAAGCATGGGGTGAACTATTTTACAAAAGGCATAGAGATTATTCATTGACATCACTATGGTAATTCCTACCAATGATTTGATCATGGTCACAGAGAGAGAGTATGGTGTTCTTGAAAGAAATAGAGACCAGCATGCAGGGTCGTGTTGTATGGTGATGGCCTTACACGTAGAGACGTGATCTAACATCTCCTTCAAGTTTCATTTTATTCACTCATTTACTCATTTACATATACACACAGAGGATACATATATATATATATATATAGGATGCATATATATATATCATTCATGTCAGAGTGGTTAGGGGAATGTTATGCAAGAAATCATTTGAAAAAAACTTAGGCGATATGGGGAGTATGTTCAATATACATATATAGTTGTATGAAAACTTAAAAAAGAAAAAGATTTAAGTGCTATGGAAAACACATTTGATTAACCATCTTCATAGTTTTATCACTATCCTTATTTATGGTCTGCATTTGGCGTCATTGATGTTATAAAGGGGAGATCTAGGACTGTAATATTCAACTTTAAAGATAGGATGTTAGGTCTGGTTATATTTCTTGTGATAAAATGAAAAATTAATGGCAATAGCTGGGTCTATATTGTCACTTAAATTTATTAGCTGTCCTTCCTTATATTGGACTCTAATATCATTCAAGCTCAGCTAATGCTACATGTGGAAAGATGTGGAGAACCTGATAAAGGATGAGCTCACTCAAGGGAGATAAGCATGTTTAAAAAAAATACTTATATTTGAGGAGGAAGCATTAAAAATTTACTTCATGTTAAATTGTAGAGATGATAAATATTACCAGTGAAATCTACCTGATGACTTTGTATCCATACTCAGGTACTAAGGATCCAAGTGTAACTGACTGTGACTAGTAATAATCAGATACATAGAGGTTAAAGACACATGTGCAAACATCTAAGTGTTAGTAGCATAAAAAAATGTAGGAAACAGCATATTTAAAATGAAATGGAGATCTTCTTTAAAGGGTAAAAACTCATTAAAATTTTTGTCTTACAGGCTTTATACTGAGTTCAATATTGTATATCTGTATTAAGTCAACTGTGAACCTAAAAATATGCAGCCACTTTTGAAAGAGATATATCCTTGCTCTGGAATGTGTTACTGAATATGTTAAAGCTGTTATGAAATTCTTCTTCTAATCATGTGGTTATTAAATTTTAAAAAATTTTAAAAATTAAATAAATGAACAAAACAGAAAAACAAAACTGAGGAGAAGATAGAGCTCCTATGAGCTCTCTGCTCCCCACACATGCATAGCTTCTCTTCCTGCAATGGCTAATTTCATTGTCAGTATAACTGAATTTAGAATCACCTAGGAGACACACCTCTGGATATGTCTTTGAGAGCTTCCACAAAGGTTAGTGGAGGAAGGAAGACTCAGCCTGACATGGGTAGTACCAGCACAGGCACTGATGAACCAGAATTCATCTCCCTCTGCTTCCTGACTGTGAATGCAATGAGATGCCTCACACTCTTCCAGTCATGCCTTCCCCACCATGACTGCCTGGATTCCTCCTGAAACCATGAGCCAAAATAAGCCTTTCCTTCTTTTAGTTGCCTTTGTCAGGTATGTTGACGTAGCAATGAAAAAAGTAACTAATCACCATTAAAATATCCCACCAGAGTAGTCCACATGTTAAATGCAATGAGCTGTCATTAATACGTTACAATCACCCGAAGTCTGCCATCCACATTCGGACTCACTCCTGTCACCCTATTCTGTGGACCTGGACAAAGGTGGAATAGTATGTATCTACCATTTATATTATAATAAATGACTTTCCTCACCCTAAATTTTCTCTGTACCCCACCTAGTCACTCTGCCCTCCCTCTCGCCTCAGGAAACCATTATTTCAGTGGTTTTCTCTTTTCCAGAATATTGTAGCTAGAATTGCACAGAATTGCTTTTTTAGACTCACTTCTTTCACAAAGCTGTATGTATATATGGCTTTTTATGGCTCAGGAATGCATTTCTTTTTAGCACTAAATAGTATTCCATTGTTTGGATATACCACAACTTATTTTTCCATTCAACTACTGAAGGACACCTTGGTTATTTTTTTGTTCCTGAGACCAAAATTTTGTTGGTCTAATGCATTATAAAAGCCTCCTTATTTTACTAAACAATTGGTATTCAAAGTTCAAATTTATATTTTAGGAAGATACCCCTTCTTAAACAATAACAGGCTCTACAGATGCTATTTTCAAGTTGTAATAACAATTTTGGATTCATATGTAATTGTGTAAAATAATAATATGAAAAAAATAAAATTTGTAACTTCATCACTCAGAAATTATTGGGTGACCCAAGTGTGCCTTGCTTGGTGGGGAACCTGCTCTTGTGAAAGATGGTGATACTGACTGGTGACAGAGTCTTGGACCATGGGATTTATGTCTTTTCAAAAAGCCGTTTATTACAAAATTCAGATGGTTTTTATACATCCCAAGGAACTGGCAGTCATATGGAATATGGCAGTCACATACAAAGATTTAGGGCACAAAGAAACAGGACATTTAGTCTGTTAGTTAGCACCAGAAGGATGCTTAAACTTTTACTCAAGGTTATCAACGCCCATCTGGTAATTTATTGGCGACAGTGTTTTCTTTCTTAGAGTTAAAAGAATGGTAAACTTTTAGCTTTGACCTGGCCTAATCTCTTAGCCAAGGACAGCTGAGTTATTTGTTCAGGACAGGAAGATGAGCTAAGGGTTGTTGACCAAGGCACTTTCCCATAGAGCAAGGAGCCTGCACTTTTTCCTGCCAGTCTGGCAGTGTTCTGCAAGACAGGGATTATCAGAGCTACTGTTTTCACTGCCCCTCCCTTTAGCAGAGAATGCAGCCTGGACTTAAAAGTTTTAGGTTCATCTCACCCTAGGGCCTGGCATCCTGGTTTCCTACAAGAAATAAATAATGCTCAATGTTAATATTTTGTATAAAACATACAACTTCTCGGAATTTATATCCTAGAATTCTAAGTTAAGATTACATGACAATATTTTTCTTTCTCTCCAGGCTTCCTTAATAAATAGAATTTTTAGTAGTGTCTTGTCTGGCATCATAATGTATTCAGTTATCATCTTGTTTTCAAATATTTCCAATCCTTTGCTGTGCTGTAGTCACATCCTAAAGATAATCCACAAGAAGCAACCTCTTACAGTTTTCTTATAATACATTTCTGACATTTTAATAAAAATATTATTTCTTCTGTTAGAAGAAAAAAGGCAAAACTTAAAAAGAAGTAGGAACTAAAACATGTTCCAAACCTTTAACTATTAAAACTCAATCAGAAAAAATAGGTAGCTTGACTATTAAGTTACATTAATTATCAAGAGCATCCAGAGTCCTAGGGCTATAGTTCAGAGGTAGAACACTTGCCTGCTATACAGGGAGGTCTGAGTTTGAGCCTCAGTATTGAAAAATAAAATTCTCAAGAATCTAGAAATTAGGGTCTGGGGATATAGCTCAGTTGGTAGACTGCTTGCTTACTACACATAAAGCCCTGGGTTTGAGTCCCAGTATCATGTAAAATGGGGTGTGTTGATGTATATCTGTAATTACAACACTCAGGAGGCAGAGGCAGGAGGATTAGGAGTTCAAAGTAGTCCTTGGCTACAAAGCAAATTCAAGGACAGCCTTAGCTATGTGACCCTGTCTCAGAAAAATGAAAAACTAATTTAGACATGTTATTCCCTTCTTTTTAAAACTTGATTTATCACTCACATTCTACCATAGAGCAATGTAATGCATGTCCTTTTTGCAAAGTACTGGAAGGCAGAACTATGGTCACTGCAGTGTCATGAGGCACTTCAAGACTGACCGTAGCTACACCATGTTACAAGCAGGCCCCAACTAAATGCAGTAAGAGGTTTGACCCAGCTGCACTAAGGTGTGGACTTGAGAACAGGTCACCATGCACCTGGCTACCCCTGCTAACAGCAGATTTATGGCTTCTGTAGGTAACGCTTGACTTGCTTTCGAAGAATAGTAACTGTTGTTTTACAGAATAGAAATTGTTAGGAGGGCTTTCCACCCCTAAGCTTTGGAATTTAAACTTTTCACCCCTGGATGTAGTTTTTCTGTATAAAAGCTTACCCTAGAGATGGCTCGAGACTGCACTTGGGGACTGATTGCCCAGTGTAGTTGCCAGCCAGCTATAAAATATATAAAGGCTTTCTTTTGGCAAATTTTTGTGTCTGGTCTTCTCTGGTGAAACAGCATTATAACAACAGCATAATGCATAATAACCTAGTGCACTTAATCCTGAACTATACATTTGTGTACCTTCATGTGTATGTATAAGCTTCTTTATTTCAATTTCTTTATCCATACCTACACCTATAGCTGCACTAATTTTGTGTATTATCCCCCTCTGCAATTGTGGGAAATAGACCCAAGATTCACACAGGCTAAATTAGCTAGGCAAAGCCCCTTATCACCAAGCTACATCCCTAGCACTACTATTTATTTATTTATTTATTTATTTATTTATTTATTTATGTATTTTGAGACAGAGTCTCACTATGTAGCCCTAGCTGGCCTAGACCTTACTTTGTAAACCAAACTGGCTTTGAACTCATAGAGATCAACCTGCCTCTGCCTCCCAAGTGCTAGGATCAAAGGCATGTGCCACCACACCCAGTCTAAACATTTATTTTAATAGTTCATTTTATTATAAAATAATAAAGATTGAATATACCCAAGTTGTGCAATGTGCTGATTTAAGTATACATTATGAAGTGATTATTACAAATCAACTAGGGAATCCATCAGCACCTGTGTTCAAAATACATTGTAAGTCAAAGTTTGCTCTCTTTGACCAGCATTTTCCAGTTTCCCCATTACCAGCTCCTGATAACCACTGATCCATTCTCCGCCTCTATGAGTTCAATAATTTTTAGAATCTTCACATAAGTGATATCATAAAGTATTTGGCTCATCTGACTCACCATAATGTCCTTCCCTAGAAATAATTTAAACAAATCTATGGGTTTATGCTACACAGCAATGGACCACTGGAAACCATGGCCGTTTCCCATGTTACCAGGCATGCTTATCAAATCACCCACAGCTGAGGGATCTGCAAAAGAGCTGTGCACATCTGTAGCCAGCCTTGTTTCTTCTAGCATTCTAAACAATGGGGCTGATGATGGCCTCCTTCCTCTCAGGACTCACACTTCTATATCCCAAGGACACAACAGCTGACAGAAAATACAGGCACTTCTTACACATGAAGGAAATTCTGAGACATTTCCACCTACACATCCCTTAGTCACTGGGTCCCTCTGTCACACTAAGCCCAGACCTCTGTTGAGGTGTCTTTTCAGGGCTTTCCTTGCTTCAGGGAGCGTAATCCCCTCTGTAAGGGCCTCAACCTCCCCTTCAGCTTTGGGTCCCATGGGAAGCCATTTGTCTGCCCACAAGGGCTGCTCACAATCTATGGACTCCACCTGGGTTTTCCCTCCCTGCCCAGTCCCTGCTGGTAAGAGACATCTGAGGAGACAGCAGATGCACATTCCTTGTCCCCCACCTGACCTTCCACATCCTTCACCCAGGTTCCTTTGGCTCTGAGCTCAGTCTGAGGGAAGACAGTGAGGCCTTGTATTAGTCAGAGTTCTCTAGAGGAACGGAACCAGAAGCATGAATAGATACTACAAGGATATTATTATTACAATAGATATTATTAGATTGTCTTACAGGGTAAGGACTGGAGCTCCAACAATGGCTGTCTTCACACTGGCAGGGTTGAGCATCCATTAGCTGCTCGGTCCACAAGGCTGGGTACCTCGACAGTCTCACTCTGGTGCTGAAGGCCTGGAGGATTCCTGAGAGCTGCTCGCCATCAGTCCACACTGGAAGCTGAAACTCGGTTCCATATCAGTAAAAGACCACACCAGAAGGGAGTGAAGGTGGCAGGCAGAAGCTATCCTTGCTTTACCCTCAGACTTCTTCATATCTAGGCTGTCACTGGAAGGTTCTCCACTATAGAAAAAGGTCTTCCCCTTCAGTTAATCTTCCCAGACTCACTAGAGGCTCATCCCTTAGTTGATGCCAGATCTGATCAAGGTGAACACCAAAATTAATCATCATAGACCAGGTGGGCCATTCCCCCAGCTGGCTTCCTCCCTACAGGGCTGCCTCAGGTTGGTGGGTTCATCATAGACCAGGTGGGCCATTCCCCCAGCTGGCTTCCTCCCTGCAGGGCTGCCTCAGGTTGGTGGTTCATCATAGACCAGGTGGGCCATTCCCCCAGCTGGCTTCCTCCCTATAGGGCTGCCTCAGTTTGCTGGGCTCCTGGATAGAGGCTAGTGCTCCTATTAAGGTGATGGCTTTTGATACTTTCTGTCTCCCTATTGGCTAGTTCCTCCAATGGGTGGGGCCTGACATGGAGTATGGACTACGAAGGGGCTGCTGGGAGCCATCTTGGGATGGAAGCCATAAGCCAGCCGGGGGTGCATGTGGTGTGGTGGACAAACAGACAGTCGCTCAGCAGCTGAAGGATAGAATGGACTGACTCTTGTGCACCTGGGGCGATCGCTGGCCCCGGAGGAGTGAGTGAGTGCTAGCTGTGACTATGGGCATTGTACTGTCAGATAAGGCCGGCTCTGAGTCCAGGTGCCAGGCTAGGCATTAGGTACTCATTCCTTTGTAAGTTAATAAACTCACATAAAATATATTATATGGTTTGTCTGATCGCACAGGAGATCCAAAGGGAATTCAGGTCACACTCTCAAATCCCAGATGCCCAGAACTGCTGCATTCCCTCAGCTCTCAGGCTTGGTGTGTTCCCGCACAGAGTTCTTTGTAAATAGCCCTTTATTAAACTCTCCTCAAATGATCTCTGTCCTGCTATGAGCTGACTTACACAGATCATCTCTGCCTCCAAGAATGTTTGAATTTGTCCCATGCTTGCTTTGGGAGACCACCATCTCTGTGAGGTCACACATTGATAGCCAGGTCCCATCACAAAACTCTTCATGGTCCTGTGTCTCAAGGCTTTTTTAAGGACTCTACTGTCTCTCCCTAACAGAGAGGAAGAAGGTTATTAGTAATTACATGGAGACAAAGGACACCAATCAGCACTGTCACAGGCCTACCAGGATGTTTGTTTCATCTCTAGACACACCATGCACACACATGCATACGCACACACCTTTGTTTATTGGAAGGAGAATTTCCTTCTTCAATTTGGGTGCATGGTTGAGAGCCTTCAAATTAACTGAAAATGGATGAAAATAAGAAAAGACAAGATTTATTTTCATATATGGGCAAGAGACCCGATAGATGAGTAACCCACTGAGCAGATGGAAAGAAAAGGTTTATATAAGAAATGGAGGAGGGACTAGGGCAACAGGCAGGTGGACAGGGCTATCTCCGGTGTTGCATGCTTTTAAGAAGGGTCTTTCACTGTGGATTCTCAGGATAACTCTCTCCAAGCAGATGATTTAATGGCAGCTTTATTTTTACCCTTGATCAGAGGGCGGGAAGCTAAGAAAAGATTTCTTTCTGCATCTTCTCTATTTCAAGTGTCTTTGAAGGGGACCTAGTCATTGTCCTGGCCCTGAATTTTGTCTCCCTAACCATTTCTCCCTTTTTGAGTTAATTTTTCTCTCCAACTTATTTCAAACTTTTGGGACAGGGAGGCATGCAGGTATATCACTGCCCCCACAACGTAAAATAAAAAATATAGGATGCCTTCTGTGGTGGTTTGAATGAGAATGTTCCCTATAGACTCCAAGTTTGGACATTTTGTCCCCAGTTGGTGGCACTGTTTTTTGGGAGGCCTTAGAAGGTGTGGCCATGCTGGAGGAAGCACATCACTGGGGTTGGGCTTAGAGAGTTCTTAAGCCTTTCCAGATGAATTGCACTCTGCTTCCTGTGCCTGCTTGAAGATGTGAGAGCTTAGCTTCTGATCCTATTTTAGTCACCTCTGCCTCCATGCCTCCCCACCATGATAGACTCTTGCTCCTTTGGAACCGTAAGCTAAATAAACTTCCTTTTATAAGTTCCCTTGGTCATGGTGCTTCTATGACAGCAACAGAAAAGTGACTAAGATAGAAATTGGCAACAGAATTGTGGGGTATTGCTCTGACAGACCTGACATTGGTGTTTTGAGGAGGATTACAGAAGTGTTTGGAACTTTGAGGTGGAAAAGCCATTGAGTGCTTAGAATTTGTTGCTGTGGAGCTTGGAACAGTTATGCTGAAAGAGTGTGGACAATAGAGGCCTGGCTTGTGACACTTTAAAGGGAAGCAGAGACTATCAGGGCTGTTTGTGTGATATTTTGAATTGAGAATCTGTGGTTTCTGGTCAGCTGGGGCTGAAGAATCAGCTGTAATTAACAAGAGACCAGAACCACCGAAGTGAAACCTTTGTTTTACTGGGACAATTGATGCTGGTTAGCTGGGGCTGAAAAATCAGCTGTAAGTAACAAGAGACCAGCATCACTATGGAAAATTTTCTGGGAAGTATTTCCTCAGGGTCAGCACACAGAAGATACGGTCCACAGAGGGCCTGAGCCTCCATCTCAAGCTGGAAGCAGGACTTGGTAAGAGTCTCCTGCGTGGTTCTGATGTTAAAAGTGTGAAGGGGTCACAGAGCAGCTGAGGCTTGGCACCCTGACAGGCCAGGAAAGGCCATTGGTGAAAGTACAGCCTCAGTTGCAGTGAAGATCCCAGGATTGGAGGGGTCATGGAAAGAATCTGAGAATTTACACCCCAAGAGGCAAGAAGAGGCCATTGGTGAAGGTATAGCCTCAGTTTCAGTGGAGACCCCAGCTTTTTGGAGATGCTGGGACCATGGGATGACCACCAAGGACAGCGGCAGATGTGGAATGGAGATGGCCTGGGTCTGTGAGATGAGCTGTGTGTTGTGGGTGGCAGAGTCAGAGAAGTGGAGCTTCCAGAACCCTTTGGAGCCCAGAAGATCATGAGTGAAGCCCAGATGTCCAGCCTTGAGTTACTTTGCTGGGCTTAGGTTTTGCTTAGTTGTGTCCAATTTTTCCCTGTTGAAATAAGACAGTACTTGTTTTGGATTTTACAGGAGCCCACAGTTGAGAGACTTTTAAAAGAGATTATGGACTTCTAAGTGCTTGGATTTTTTTTAAGGACTATGGGACTTTCAAAATTGACTGTCTAATGTTGTGATATTGTTAAGATCATATCTTCGGGACAAAAAATGGAAAGGTTGTGGTTTAATAGTGATGTGCTTGTGTCAAGTTAACAAGGGGTCAATTGTTCCGGGTAGCTTTAATTGTCAACTTGACACGCATGGATAGAGGGAATTTCCTTCATTGGGTTGCCCTGTGGGCATGTCTGTGGGGTATTTTCTGGAGTTGAATGATGTGGGAAGGCCCAGCCACTGTGGGTGGTGCCACCTCTGTGTAGGTTGTCCTGTGTTTTGTGCTTGTGTCAAGTTAACAAGGGGTCAATTGTTCTGGGTAGCTTTAATTGTCAACTTGACACGCATGGATAGAGGGAGCCTCAATTAGGGAATTTCCTTCACTGGGTTGCCCTGTGGGCATGTCTGTGGGGTATTTTCTGTAGTTGAATGATGTGAGAAGGCCCAGCCACTGTGGGTGGTGCCACCTCTGTGTAGGTTGTCCTGTGTTGTATAAGAAAGCAGGCTGAGCATGGGCCAAAGGAACAAGCCAGTAAGCAGCGTTCTTCCATGGCCTGTGCTTCAGATCCTGCCTCCAGGTTCCTGCCCTGAGTTCCTACCTTGGGCTCCCTCAGTGATGAGCTGTGACCCAGGAGATGGAAGATAAAATAAACCCTCTCCTCCCCAAGTTGGTATTGGTCAGAGTGTTTTGTCACAGCAGTGGAAAGCAGAGTAGTACACCTTCTTCAAAAAGCAAGAAAAAGTTTAGCTAAGTTTTCAAACTATTTGATAACTTGTCACATATAATCAGATCAGGTTAGCAGTGATTATCAGCAACACCAGAAATCTCTAAGTTGTAAGAAAATATTCTGGCATCATAATTTTATATAAGGTTTGTGAAATTTAATATACAATTACCAGCATATCATGTGATACATTGATTCATCATAATTTTTTTCTGGTCTACTTTTCTGTGGATTTATTTGGTAGGTCATCAAAGTTTATGTTCTTAGTGATGGGTATGTAACTTAATGGTGAAGAAGTTGCCTAGCATACCTGAGACCCTGTCTCTATACCTATCTATCTATAGATAAATGGATGACCAGTTACAGGGATGTATAAGTAGATAGGTATTTATATGTATGGAAAGAGCTATACAGATAGATATAAATTTATTATCAATCAGTGTAATTGGAAATGATACTGGATATTTAGCAAAATTGCAAATGTGTTTAATAACTTTAAATTTTGAGAGAATTTTCTGCTAACACAACTACTAATTGTATTTTATGACACTGAAATAAATCTGATGTCGTGATATAAATTTTAGCACATCTAGAACTAATGACTCAGAAAATTTTTCCTAAAATGATTTAGATCCATAGAAATCAAAGTCTGAATTTGATTTTAATGTATAGTTACACAATGGTATTTTGGTGTTTCCTCTGACATCGCAATTTACAGAGGTTTTTGAAGTAGAAAGTGGCTTCATGATTTGTATATATTTTAAAAACTGGTTTGTGCATTCTTTCCCTAGACTTTAAATTATGAGAAATAATGCATTTAAAAACCCCTTCTTTGCTAATAATTGATCAATCTGAAACTTCTTATGAAGATTCTCTCTCTCTTCATGTCTGCCTCTCCTGTGCCCCGGAGCTTGTTACCCTTACAGACAAGCAGATGCTTGGTGCCGTCTTCCAGTCTGACCAGTGAACACCTCTTTCTCAGCCTCCTCCTGGCCCAGGAGCAGCCACTGTCAGTTGCTGGCTCCGCTGTCTGCTGAACTCTGCGGCAGCATTAAATTCACATGCCTTGTGATAAGGCTCCTCGGGCTGCACTGGCTTCTGGCCCAGTCTCTAAAAGATAGTTCATCTTTCCAGACTTTCTTTTCTTAGTGTGTTTGGGTGTGTTTCCTTCATGTATATAAGTGTACCCATGTCATGCAGTGCCCATGGAGGTCAGAAGAGGGTGTCAGATCTCCTGGAACTAGAGTTACAGATGTAATTAGATGGAACTAGAGTTAGGTGCTGGGAATCGAACCTGGGTCCTCTAGAAGAGCAGCCGGTGCTCTTAGCCATCTCTCTAGCCTTCTCCAGATGGTTTTTTTGACTGTACCGAATGCATGTGAATTTCTGCCAAATGAAATAATGATAATAATGATCTTACAACTGTGCATGGTGGGGCCTGGAGAGATGGCTCAGCAGTTAAGAACACTGGTTGTTGCAGAAGACCTGGGTTTGAATCCCAGCACCCACATGGCAGCTAACAACTGTCTGTAACTCCAGTCCCAGGGGATCTTACAGCCTCTTGTGACCTCCGTGGGCATTGCACAACACAGGTGCGCTTACCCACATGCAGGCAATACATGCATACACATAAAATAAATAAAAATAAAAAAAACAATAAAAACAACTGTGCATTGTGGTGCACACCTTTAATCCCAGCACTTGGGAGGCAGAAGCCGGTGGATCTTTGTGAGATCAAGGCCGGCCTGGTCTAAATAGGAGTTCCAGGCCAGCTGGGGCTACAGGGAGACACTATCTCAAAGGAAAAAAAAAAATCTTTAAGGATAATAACCCCATTCATTAGCAAGCGCTAAGCAGACTCTGCCCCCCATGGCCATTGGCATATACACTCTGCAGTTGCCCCCTCAACAATGCATTGTAAGCCCCTTTGCAGTTAAGGAGATCGTAGGTTTCAGTACCCATCTCTGTGATTTTTCACGAAGATTGGCAAGGGTATGGATAGAAAGTTTCAGCAGCATGCCCCTCATGATGTGCCATGGGTCTTTTCACCTTCCCTCTCCTATTAGTAAGAACGCCCAATAGAATTCTTAAGAGCGAAGAATTCTTTTACACCTGGGCAAGCATATCACACCATAAATATGATCTCATCCCTGGTCTATCCACATCAACTATAGCGACAGGCCTGGGTAGGAAGCTCAAAAATCTAGCTGTTTGGTAACTGTTACAACTGGCCAAAATGCACGGAATAAGTGACCATGAGGTGCTCAGCCCCAGTTGATACATCTACAATACAAGTGCTACACTAAGACTCAGAGAGCATCAAGGAAGAGGGCGCAGAAGGAAGCAGCAGAGGACCAGAATGCCTGCTGCCAGATAGTGTCTTCTAGACATGGCGGGAAGCTGCACCCATGGTTGCACCACATGGTTGCCTAAACAGAATTTACATAATGACAATACCAGCTGACAGCTAACTTGGATAGGGGAATTTCACAAGGTCCCACCTCTAGATGAAATGCCACAGGTTGCTGAGAGAGGAGAATCTACTTTCTCCAGGGTCAAGCTCCCTGACTGGTTATCTAATCCCAAGTGGTCAGTGTGGCGGGAACCTGCACCCACGGTTGCACCACATGGTTGCCTAAACAGAATTCACATAATGACAATACCAGCTGACAGCTAACTTGGATAGCGGAATTTCACAAGGTCCCACCCACCTCTAGATGAAATGCCACAGGCTGCTGAGAGAGGAGAATCTGCTTTCTCCAGGGTCAAGCTCCCTGACTGGTTATCTAATCCCAAGTGGTCAGTCCTAAGCACATGTACATATGAGCAACACTAAACGGACTCAGTGGGATATGTGTGTGTGTGTGTGTGTGTGTGTGTGTGTGTATGTGTGTAGTATATATAATGTGTATATATGTAACAATAATATTGAAGGAGATGTTACAAAACTGAGAGGGAGTGAGGGGATGAGAAGGGTTGGAGGGGCAAATGAAGGGTGGAAATGATGTAAATACAGTGCTTATGTATGGAATTCCCAAGAAAATTAAAAGTTTCCAGGTATTATGACATATGCTTTTAATTCCAACATTTGGGAAGCAGAGGCAGGTAGATCTCTGTGAGTCTGAGGACAGCCTGCTCTACATAGTGAGTTTCAGGTCAGCCAGGGCTGACCTAAAATATGGTGAGAATTTGTCTCAAAAAATTATATATAAAAATTTTAAATTAGCATTAAAACTTGCGTTAGCTTTCCATCACTACAATAAACTATCTAAGATACTTTAGCTTATGAAAAGAAAAGGCTTCTTTTGGCTCACAGCTTTGGAGTTTCATCCATGACTGTTTGGTTTCATTGTTTTGTGCCTGTGGCAAGACAATGCATCATGGCTAGGGTGTATGGCAGAGCAAAACTGTTCACCTCATGTCTAGGAAGCAAAAGAGAGTGGCGAGAAGGCTAGATAGAACCCCACAATCCCCTTCAAGGGCTGACCCCCCCATGACTTAAAGACCTCCCACTAGGCCCCTACCACTAGAACCTCACAATCCCCTTCAAGGGTACACCCCTCCCAATGACTTAAAGACCTCCCACTAGGTCCCCACCATTCAAAGGCCACAATGTTTAACGGTGTCACCCTGAGGACTGAACTTTTAACACACGGGCCTTCAGGACATTCAAAAGCTAAACTATATCGCATTAATGATAGAGGCATTCCAAGCTGTGACTATTTGTCTCCAGCAACCTTATTAGGCAATTCAACTGGAGGAGGGATGAATGACAAGGCCAAATTCAGTTTCATGTTCTTGGACATAATACTATCCTAATGTCACACTGCCGCTCCCAAAAATTCTAATCAAGACAATCAATAAATGTTGACTGAATGAAATAAATTTATTGAAGTTCAAGTGCTTCAGACAAACTCAGTGTTTGAGAACATAAGCCTTTGTAGATATCAGTGTCTCTGGAAATCCTTCCTACCCACCCTTTTCTCTACCCAGCCCATCTCTCTGGCTAAGTAACCTTCACCTTTCGAGCTTCAGTCACTCATTTTGCAAAGCCTTCCTTCCATGACGCCAGCCTGAGTTGGGTCCCCAGCTCTATATCCCAGGGTTCCTAGGTGACCTTCATCACTTACATAAAGCAGATCTTGATTGCTAGCTTAACTGGTTGCCAGTTGGAGTCAGACAGTAGCCCTCTCCCCTCTTTCTCTTTCACTGCTTGCTCTGCCCCTGAATTTTATTGCTAACAACAATGGTAAAGAATAGCTGTTAGGGCTGGAGAGATGGCTCAGTGGTTAAGAGCACTGGCTGCTCTTGCAGGAGACCTAGGTTTAATTCTCAGCACCCACATAGCAGCTAACCCCATAGCTCCAGTTATAGCATATCTGATGCCCTACTTGCACAACATGGGTGCACTAACATACGTGCAGGCAATATACTCATACACATAAAATAAAAATAAATAAAATATTCTACTTGCACAACATGGGTGCACTAACATACGTGCAGGCAATACACTCATACACATAAAATAAAAATAAATAAAATATTAAAAATGTGTTTAAAAAGAATAGCTTTACTGTGATTACAATTTTTTGTAGACCACTGTATCACACAAAGCTCAAACAAGCTTCATACGTTCTCCTGAAAGCTTATCGGTGTGATCTTGCTGTTCTCAAAAGTTCTAAACCACCACCTAGGGTTACTCTGTCACATTTTCTATGGCAAAATCATGCACGTGAAGCTGGCAAAAGCCACAGTAACCCCTCTGCCTGCACGTGGGGGAATGCACACACAGCTGGGCTGGCTTTTCAACATGCATTTTGAAAAAAAGTCATTTTCATAGAGAGCTTGTGCAATTTTGACAGCTATCACAAAACTTCCAAAGGACAGAATCATGTGACCATGAACAAGTAGTCATTAGAGAACCTATTGCATTTTGAATCTTTGGGGCTAAAAAAAACTCTATATAGCAATAAGTGATTTAACAATACATATTTCCTGCAACTGGGATAACTTTGAAGTTGCTCTATCAAGAAAACTGAAGAAAACCGAAGAACAGTAAGGCTTCAAGTCATGGTAATTGTGTTGGAATTAGGCGAGTTCAGATTCAACAACCTGCTTTGCTGGTTATTAATGTGGCTGTTTAGAATCCTCGCCAGGTCTTCAAAGGCAGCTTCCCAACCTCAGCACTCGCTCTTCACTGGTCTCCAGCAGTCTTTTAGTTTGCCCTCTGCCTTGGTGCCAAAAGTCTCCTGAGAAGGGTAAGGCCGAGCTCTGCTTTCAAACAAGTCTGTTCATTGAGTTCCAGAAGCTGCAATCTTTGAGCAAGATTCATTTTCATGGGCTCCACTTTTCTGCGCCCCACCCCCCAGGAATTTCAAAAAGACAAAATCAGTAGGAAAACAAGCATTAGAAGCCAGCTCAGCTTCCCTGGGACTGGCCTGCAGAGAGGGGGACTTTTAAAAATGATCCTGACTTACTCATAGCCACTCATCAAACTTTGACTTCCCATTAGTTTACAGAAAAAAGGAATCAAGAATGTGAATGCTCACTTTAACACAGGTCTGATTCTACACTTTGGTTTGGAAATATTGTTTCATTAGAATGTTAAGGCCGCTATAACAAAATACGGCATTGGAGGAAGACTGTATTTGTTAGTGAACTGTCACTATGACAAAATACCATAGACAATCAACTTAAATCAGAGAAAAGGTTTATTTTGGATCGCTGTTTTAGTGGTTTCAATCCATGGTTCAATCCAAGCAATGTGGTCCATTGCTTTAGGGTCAGTAATGAGGCAGGACATTGTGGTTGGAAGCACATGGCAGAAGAGCTGCTTACCTCATGGTGGCCAAGAAGCAAAAAAAGAGGAGAGGCTAAGATCTCACATTATCCCTTCAAGGTGATGCCCCAGCTCCCTCCTGCCAGGCTATATTTTCTGAGGACTCCACACCTCCCAGTGGAGCCATAAGCTGAGGACCAGGCCTGCAACATATGGGTTTTGGGGGGACATTCAAAATCCCAGTGATGGAAAAGACCATTTGGCCTTTGGGTGGATTTCAAATAATCAAAATGTCAGCTGATTGAGATGTACTCGTTCCTACTGCTCATCTCTGAAGACCATCAGAAGGGAGTGATTGTGGTTTGAATCAAAGTCTTGTGCCTTCCAATGGGGTGTGTGTGTGTGTGTGTGTGTGTCTTCATATGAGTGCACGTGTTTGTGTAAGTAGTCACAGGTGTGTGCACATGCTTGATGAGTCCAGAGGTCAACCCCAGGTGTTCTTCAGATGTCCTCCTCCTTATCTGTTGATACAGGACCTCTCACTGGTCTGGAGCTCACCGAGTAGGCCAGGCTGGTTGGCCAATGTGCCCCAGGCACTGCCTATCTTTCCTTATGAGAGTTGGTATTACAACTGAGCACACCTCCACACCCAGATTTTTTATGTGGGTTCTGGGGCTAGAACTGAGGTCCTCGTGCCTGCATAGCAAGTACTTTTACCAACTGGGTTATCTCTCTAGCCCTCAATGTATTTTTAAATTTTTAAAAATGTATTTATTTTTAATGTATATGAATGTTTTGCCTGCATGTATGTAAGTGCACCATGCCATACAATGCCTATGGAGACCAAAAGAGGGTGTCAGATCCCCTGGAACTGGAATTGCAGATGATTGTTAGCCACCATGTAGGTGCTGGGAACCAAAGTCTGGTCCTCTGCAAGAGCAGTTAGTGCTCTTAACTGATGAGCCATCACTCCAGCCCCTCTTTTTCTCCTTTTTTATTTACCATCATAATAAGATTCCTCAAAATCCAGGTCCTTCCTATTTAACTCCACATTCCCCTGCCTTTGTGAATGTCTCTGCTCCCAGACAGCTGCTGAACATGGTAGTACATGCCTAGTGCAGGCTATGCAGGAGGACTGTGAATTTTAAGTCAGCTTAGGCTATGGAAGGAGTTCCAGCTAAGCATGAGCAATATAGCAGGCCCTTGTCTCAAACAAGTATAATAACACTAAATGAAAACACCTCTCCCCTTACAAATAATCATAAAACTTCTTAGAAATCTTCCATGCGTGGCCCAATGGGCAACAGCCAACACCTTTCTGGACCCTTCACTCCAATCTCAGAATGTAAGCTTTGCCAATTTGCTTTGTTTTGCTAAATAAAGTTCTGTTTAAACTGTGTCTCTGGATTGAATTCTTTCCACTAAGAAGGCAAGAACAGGGGAATCCTTCACCTGCTAACAGTTTGACTGCAGGCTTAAGTCAGGAACCAGGAACTGAGAGGGCACACGTGGGGGTTAGGGGGACATCTCCCAGGTACAAGGCTAGGATGGTAGCCTAAGACCAAAGGGAAAGATCTTGAACACTAGATTTAAAGTATGGACTTTGGGCTGGGATGTAACTCAGTAATAGAGCTTTAACTCATACAACGGCCAAAGCCTGCGGTTTCCTAAGTCTGTACAAGGCTCTTATTGTGATGCCAGACAGGGTCACACACATTTAAAGAGATAAATATGTGAATGAATACACACACACAGGGGAAGCTCTGATATTTTGCATAGACTGACAGATGGTATCTATTGTCTTCTTCCCCTTTTTTCTATACGGAGCAAATCTTTTTCAAGTGAGTAGACATCATTAATTTTATGTTCAGAAAAAGAGAAATCTTTTATTTTTAGAAAGTAAAAGGATTTTCTTTTTTTACAGAATTCCAAATGGCAGCATCTAATTAAGTCGCAGGTCAGTATGCTGAGGGTGACTGTGGAAGTCCCCTTGTAACCCAGGCAACCTGAAGGAGAGGACACTGTGTTCTCCAAGCCAGCCTGAGACACTCGTTGGCTGCTACTTGCATGAGATTAGCTTGAGGAACTGATTGGTCCCGGCACAAACTAAACTGGAGGGCAGTCGGGCCCCTTCCTCTTCTCTGAGCTCAGTAGTATTGATCCTCAGCATCATCTGTTCCTTCACATGCACTAGAAATTCCACACACTTCAATTTTTTATTGAAATATAGCACAAATACAAAAAACATATTTTAATATTATCTCCTGCCATTCTTGGTCTCCTCCAACAAGAGAAACTCCTGTGCTTTCTTCTCAAAGTCTACTTCATTTGCACAGCCATTCTCTCCCCAAACACTTACAGAATGTCCACGTTTTCCTGCATTGCTAAACCAGGGCTGCAAAGATGGGTAAGTGTTCAAGGAAGCTGCAGTCCCTGGGTAAATCAGGCAAAGACCCAAACCAAGATAAGCCAGTGGAGAGGGCCACAGTGGAATTCATGGTGACAGAGGAAGTCAGAGAACAAAGACCAAAGAATGAGAGCCCCGCTGCGGTAGGTAACAGCAGGATCCAGTGAGGTGAGGTCTCTGCCAGATGGGTGACAGAGCAGGAAGGGGGATTGATGCAGTGAGACCAGCATGCTCAAAGGCCCCAAGGAAAGAGAAAGTAGGGCACATGTGGGCTATGGCAAGGAAGCAAGCTGGATGATGGGTACAGCTTCTCTAAGACACTGACGTCACTTTACAGTGTGCACTGGTGCTGTATCAGATGAGCACTCCACCACACGCCGAGTCTTTGTTCCTTTACCATCTCATTTCACAGTCTGCCTCCTTCACCCTTCTGAGTTTGACTTTGTTCCCAACCCCTGTCCAGGCTGTGTCCCATCACAATGTGGTCCCAGAGTGTCTGATATAGAAGGAGGGATCCATGAGCCCACCAGATGCCTGGATATGTGCTAAGCACTGAAACTGGAAGGCAGGACACATACAATTCAGAAAATGCTAGCTGTGGTCATGACAATAGAGATGAGGGTGAAGAGGACTGATGTCGTAGCCTTCTTTTGATTAACAGGTTCAGGTAGGCTACTTCATAAAGTTTATTTTGGTGCATAGCTTTGGAGGTACCAGATCTAATAGCATGGTGCAAGTGATCCCCGGATCCCCATTGCATCATGATGGGAACATGTATACACCTACATATCTATGTGGTCTCTCTCTCTCTCTCTCTCTCTCTCTCTCTCTCTCTCTCTCTCTCTCATAGATCTGACAGGATTTAATCATCAATGGCAAATTCTAATGTAACCCCTGAGCATTGTAGTTGAATTGCTTCCATGCTCTTAATATACGAATATAAGACTTTGATATTAAACACCTGCATGAGCCCACAAAGAAAACCACAGGAGAGGGCAAGGGTCAAGCAGCCTGTGCCCTCAGGCCAGAGGAAGGGCAACCCCTGATTGAGCCTCATGGGGCAGGGCAAATCTGTGTGAGGGAAGTCTCATGCCTGACCACTCCTATGGGTTAGACCAGGAGCAGAGAACAGAGGTGTCTGTCCACAAGGTATTTGCTTTTTCTCTTCTGAAAGTATTTTGTGTTAGAACACATTTCTGTACATATATGGTCTGAATGTATTTCTTTTTCTCCTGATGATAAAAGTAACATAATCTCATTGGAAAAAAAATTCAAAAATATAAGAACTCGAAGATCAAAAATAGAATCACCAGACTAGAGAGATGACTCAGAGGTTAAGAACACTGGCTCTTTTTCCAGAGGACCTGGGTTTGAGTCCCAGCACCCACATGACGACTAATAACCTTCTGTAACTCCAGTTCAAGGGTATCCAACACACTCTTCTGGTATCTGTGGGGCATTACATGCATGTGGAGCACTTACACACATGCAGATAAAACACTCATACACATAAAATAAAAATAATAGTGGGGCTGGAGAGATGGCTCAGCAGTTAAGAGCACTGGCTGTTCCTGAGGAGGACCTGGGCTCGGTTCACAGCACCTATGTGGAGACTAATAACCATTGGTAACTCTAGTTCCAGGGCATCCAATGCCCTTTTCTGATCTCTGCTAACATTGCACAATACAGGTGCACTTACACGCATGCAGGCAATATACTCATGTATAAAATAAAAAAAATAAAATATTTTAAAAATAATAATAAAATTTTTTGGAAAAAAATTAGAATCACTGGCCAGGCATGGTGCACACCTTTAATCCCAGAACTTGGGAGAGAGGCAGGCAGATCTCTGTGAGATCTCGGCCAGCCTGGTCTACCTAGTAAGTTCCAGGTCAGCTTGGGCTACAGGGAGACCCTGTCTCAAAAACACCAAAAAAGAAAATATAGAATCACTGGCAAGACCACCACCTGGCGAAGATTCCTCTGCCTTTGGCTTGTTTTCTTTCATTCCTTTATGTGTCTATAATAAACACATACTCATGACATAATGTATTACATTTGTATCATATTTTGGAACAGTTGCACCATAGTGTGAGCAGTTGTATATCCTGTCTCTTAAACTTTTTGACATTTTCTTATGTGATTAAATATTCTCTGGAGGCATAGATTTTAAATTTACACTAAGTAAGATTTACTCTTTGTGATATATAGTTCTAAGAGCTTTGAAAACTACAGATTTATAACGAGCATCTTGGTCCAGATACAGAGCATTTCCAGCACTTTCTGCAAGCTGCCCCTTTAACTTGGCCTCCCTCAGATCCAGTGCACCCCCCCACTCTCCCTGGAAACCGCTGCTCTCTTCCTGTAGGTAGCCTGGTCTACAGAACAAGTTCCAGGTCAGCTTGAGCTACAGGGAGACCATCTCAAAAAGACCAAAACAAAAAAATAGAATCACTGGCAAGATCACTATCTGGAGATGATCGCTCTGTCTTTTTGTTTTTTCCAGAACACCACATAATTATGCTGCAGTACGTAGCCTCTTGCTCTAGTTTCTTTCCCCTAGCACAGTGCACTAGAGTTCCAGCCATGACGTCACATATATCAATGCTAGTCACCTTTGATAGGTGAACAGTGTTTCCTAGTATAGATGCACCACAGCTGACTTATCCCGTCACCAGTGGGTTGGTAAACATGACTTTTACTTGTTAAACAAATACTCCATCCTGTAGGCACACCAAACCTTAAACAGTTCCAATAAATATATATATTTGACATTTTGAGTTGCTCCCTTATAAGTAATCATTAATTGGACATCTTTATACATAAATCTTTGCATATCATCTATGTAGGTAGATCTTTATATGCTGTACACACATCTGAAGCTATTAACAAGCATGTACTGTGTACTGCTAGAGACACAGGAAAATACAGAAAATGCACAATAGAAATTTTCCCAATATATTTGGTTATATCAGATTATATGGCAATCTAGGTCTCATTGCTTTACATCATCATCAAAGTAAGAAAATAATAACTTTAATTCCGTGGTAGCAAATTCCACCTGCTAAGCAGGACTAGATTAACGTGCTGTTTCTTGAATCTTAAGCACAGGTATGTATTATTGGAATAGCATCTTGGGACACTTTCCCTAGATGTAAGTGTCTTTAGACAGTGGGATCCCTTGGCATCCACAGGATGAGCTGCATTGTTCAAGGGGAGATGCAGGGCTAGATTGTTAGAACAGCACAGTTGAGTTTCTAATTACATTTGAGAACCTGAAGTCAAAATCACTAAGAGAGAAATGACAAGGCTGGTATTCTGTGTTGTGTAAGGAGATGAGCTCGTCCTTTGAGTAGATGCAGCTGCTCTGAAAATAAAGGAAATAGAGAGACTGTCAGTACTGGTGTGTGACACCTACTTCCAAATGCACACGTGCACACAGCAGAAAGCTAAAAGCAGAATAGAAAGCAGTAAAGTGGAAAGTGAAAGTTTCTTACTCTGTTCTCAGAGAGCTGATAATTTGAGTTGTCCTTCCAAGAAAGTGAAATGCACGCATGTACACACACACACACACACACACACACACACACACACGCATGCAGTCTGAGGCTTGCTTCCTTTGCCTAATAAGGTCTCTTGGATAGAGTTCGTGCTGGACTACATGGAGTCAATTCATTTTTCCTTGTGTATGAATTCTTATTGTACGATTGTTCCAGTGTGTTAGCTTAGTTCCGTGTGGATGAACATTACATCGCCAGAGTTTTAACTGCTTAAAGAAACCTGATCTGACATTGAAAACAAAACAAAACAAAACAAAACAACAGAGGAAACCTAACCAATAGGAAATAGCTATCTGACCTTTGGTGTTTTCTTTCTTTCTTTCTTTCTTTCTTTCTTTCTTTCTTTCTTTCTTT
>NW_008331789.1:4507475-4510675 GCF_000622305.1 Nannospalax galili
ACTGGGTCTCTTTGTAGCCAGGGCAGGACTTGAACGTGCTATGTAGACCAGACTGGTCTCTATCTCACAGGGCTGTCCTACTCTCTGTCTCCTGAGTGCTGGAATTAAAGGCGTGCGGAACCACGCGGATTAAAATGTGAATTTCTAAAACTGTAAAACCATCTTGTGTTGGTTCAGAAATAAATCTCATTGCTGTCTAGTCGCCAGGTCCTTAAACATACCACCTCCCTTTGAATTCTGGGAACTCCTTTCTTTGCCAAAGGCTCCCCCTGCTGGACATTTGCGACAGCTGCACCTCTGATTCTGATCATGTCCCAGACTCATCATTGGCAATGTTATCCATTGCTGGTAACTTCTTCTGTGCAAATGCTTTCTCAAGCACTCAAGGCATACAACCAAGAATTATATTTCAGTATTATTCATACAAAACGACTACAACAGCCTACAACTAGACTAAGTCACCCAGGGCTGAGGAAGGATTAAATAAATGGTGCATGGCCATCCTACATAACATTCTTGACAGCCACTAAAAGATTGGCATGGCATGTCTGGAATGAGGTTGCTATTACATCACGAAGAAAACCCACAGGCAGACCTGAGCAGTATGGCTGCTCCGTGTACCAAAACCAAAGGCAAATGCATAAACAGAAAGATGACCAAATCTAAAGCGAACAAATGATCAAGCTGACATCTGTGCAAACAACATATGTGCACTAAAACTAGATAGTGGAAGTGACTGTTACCTCTGGGTGAGCAGTGAAATAAGTCACGACACTTATACACAGAGCTGTGAAAGCAGTAAGGTAGCGCTCGTAAATATGGTTCACTCTGTATCTATAGACTTGAACTCCATTTATTTATTCATTCATTCATTTAGTAGTTCTGGGGATCAAATTCAGGGCCTTATGCTAGGCGAGGCTTCCACCCTTGAGCAAGACCCCTGGTTCTTTCAAAATTATATTCTACATACACAGTTTTTCCTTCTGTGTCTGACTTTATTTAGGATGTTGTGGTAGATGGCACAAGACCCTCTTTTATGAAGCCAAGTGTATTACATTACACACACACACACACACACACACACACACACAAACACAGAGTCCATTCATCTTGGCTAATGTGAATAGTGCTGCGACAAGCAAATACACAGAAATATCAATGAAACTGTTTACCCAGCAGGGGGCAGGAGAGCAAACCAGGAGATACAAGGAAAAGAACGTGAAAAGACAGATGTGCAGAACGAACAGGCTTAGAGCTCTAATCTACACAGTGAGGCTTACAGTCAATCAAACTGTATTGTCTCTGAGATTGTTATCAAATAAGTAGATTTTAGCTTCTCTTGCCATGAGAAAATAATTATGTGAGGTCATAGATAACGGTAATCTGTTTCAGTATGGTAAACATTCTACTATGTACACATATCCTACAACATCATCTTGTAAACCTGAAATACATGTGATAAATTGTATTTTATATTTTTTTAAATGTGGAAACATTTCTAAGACACACTGTCAACTGGAAAAATCAAAGTACAGAATCTTATGTGTGTTATCATTTATGATTGGGTTAAGAGAACTCGAGTGTGTGTGTGTGTGTGTGTGTGTGTGTGTGGCCCAGCATGTGTCCCAGAATGTGTATGGATACACACATGTGCTGTGACAGGCATACCATAACCTAGAAAGGGACACAAGAAACTAGAAATAGAAGTCTACCTACCTTGGAGAAACTTGAGTGACAGAGGAATAGAAAAAAAAAAGATTGTTCACTATCTTGGTTCTTTTGTAATTTTAAATTTTGTTTCATGCATACATATTAACGCTTCAAAATTTAATTTGGGATTATGAACGAAATGTTCAAGGTCCTCCTGCTGGCCCATTCCTAGTGAAGTAAGTGTTGCTGGACAGAAGGTGACATCGGTCTGTCCAGTCTGTCTCACCTTGCAGATGACTGTCAAATTTGCACCAACTTCCCAGCTCAGAGACAGAGGGGCTGCAGTGCAGAACCAACCTACTGTGTACCTGGCACCTCAAAGGGGTGGGTGTAAAAACAACTTGCAGTTCACCTATGTTCTGATTTAAGTCATTTACTTACGAATTTAGAGCACAGTCAGGGTGAGTGCTGTGGTCCACACACATTAAGAGTTTCACTGGTCTACGGAAAGAAAATAATAGTTAAGGAATTATTCAAACAATTTCCATCAATCAAACATTTGTAATGTGACTTAAGAGTCCTGGAAACACAAACTATATCATCCAAGAATCCACAACCTACTCCTTTTTAAAGTATCGGCTAGCATTTATTAAGCACTTACTGGGTACTAAAAACTTTCATCGTGTGTTTTACACAGATCATGTCATCTAATCCTTTAACAATCAAATGGATTTGATGCTATTTTCATCTGCAATTTGCTGCAGAGAAAGCTGACCACAGTGATTTCCCCACACTCTCACAGTTGTGAATTGGAGAGCTAAACCTGAATGCTTTAGGCTAATTCAGAGTCTGAGCTTGTGACCTTTTCTACATGCACACCTGGCTTTATTAGGAAAACCCTCTCCACAGGTGCTTTGCGCAGAAGTTTGGACTTGAAACACCGGGTGAGAGCCAGCTCAGGATTCAGCATAGAATGCTCAACTGCTCAGCACAATCAAGATGGAAAGTTCCAGGGCAACTGGGAAGGAATGGAAAGCAGCAATGGAGACAGAGCAGATGACAGGGCATGAACCAGGAGGCAGGCCAAGGTAACAGCTCTGTGACAGGGTGCTGGAGAGAATTCAGAAACTGGAGAGTCGCACCGCCACTCAACGCACGTGCTGCAATGCCTTCTCCGACTCATCTGCCTTGCACACACACACATTTTGTTGGTCACTGTGTTGTCCAGGCTGGTTTGAACTCCTGGACTCAAGTGATCCTCCCACCTCAGCCTCACAAATATCTGAGACAGCAGAAACAATCTGTCCATAAAAGTTACCTGTTATTATATAGAGATTAGAAATGCATGTGAAAACGTCTCAATGTCAATTGCCTTAAAATGAATTCTTCTGTATGAAACTGTGTATTTTAACAATGAAGTGGAGATCTTTTTTAAACATTAAAGCCTCATTTAATTTTATGTCTTATAGAGTTTATAATGAGTAAAAGATTGTATAAGCGTAATAATTCATCTGTAAACCTAAAAATGTACAGCCAATTTTGAAAGAGAT
>NW_008331789.1:4510694-4531918 GCF_000622305.1 Nannospalax galili
ATAAAAAAATGCAAAGAACCATAAAAAAAGTTACCTGTTATTATCACATACTCAAAGAAGATAATGAACTTCACTGAGCCTGATGCAATTCAGTGTTAGTAGAAATCAACCAGGAGGAAAGAGAGTCTTTAAAGAAATAAGCCTAGCAGCTGGAGAGATGGCTCAGCTGTTAAGAGCACTGGCTGCTCTTGCAGAGGACCCAGGTTCAGTTCCCAGCAACCACATGGCAGCTAACAGCCATCTGTAATTCCAGCTCCAGGAGATCCAACGCCCTCTTCTGATCTCTGCAGGCACTGCATGTAAAGGTGTGCTTATATACATACAGGCAAAACACTCATACACAAAAATAATACAAAAATATTTCTAGTATCTAGTACTTTGATTTAAAGAGGACCATGACAGTAACGAGGAAGAAAAGTTTGATTCAAGGCTATACAAAGCTGTGTCCAAAACTCAACTCTGACCCTGAGTATTGACCTTGGGCCAGTTATTTAGTATCTCTGACTCATCTATGAGGAGGTCATATTTACAGCCCAAAGACAGACAAAACTACCCTATGTATGACATTGCAAATGTAGAGAGTGGTCACCACGGGAGCAGACGGCTGTGACCGAAAAGCTGGGGGAGACTCGGGGGCTGGTTCTGTTCTGCCGCTTGGTCATTTTGCTGCATGATGAACTTATGACAGCTCATTCAACTGTGTGCTTAAATGTGTGCTATGTATACAGGTTAGATGTCCAGAAGCGGGTATTTGTGCTTCATTTTTCTTTTAAAAGGGGATGAAAAGTAAGACCTAAGCATTGAGTTTCCCACGAGCACCAGCAATAATGAGTAAAACGGCACTGAGAACAGACGTCACAAGGAGATCTGGAGGGGAGTCACCCACACCTCTAGAGGCTTTGATCAGCTGGGAGAATTATGCAGCCCATGGGGCACTGAGGAAGGCTGAGGGTGGCAAGATGGTCATGTGGGACAAGATGCCGTTCCAGCCAAACACACCCACAAGTGCCCAAGCAAACCTGGCAGTGTCAGACTCCACCCCACAGAACCACCAGGTCTGTACACTTAGGAGCTGAGGTGAGGCAGGGAGGGGCAGAGGCAGAAAATCTGAGTGCAGGGGAGGGTTCCAGATACCCCAGGCTTACAGCCGATCTTTTCTAAATGTCCAAGAAGCAGGAAAGCCTTCAGTGGTACCTGGGGCAAAGTCAGTAAACGGTAGCTGTGCTGATTTTTCTCCATCTGTGATCAAGATGAATCGTCAAACAGACTCCCATCTCATTCTATTTCGTGCTGGGATCTAAAGACACAGGAGCCATAGGCCCTGGTCTGAGTCTCATCACACAGGAAGTAAGGGAAGGAAGAAACTGGACATAGGACATAATAGATTTCTGCTCTGAATGCCCTACAACTGTATGCTGGGATCTAAAGACACAGGAGCCATAGGCCCTGGTCTGAGTGAGTCTCACCACACAGGAAGTAAGGGAAGGAGGAAACTGGACATAGGACATAATAGATTTCTGCTCTGAATGCCCTACAACTGTCATTAAGGACTCTGAGTGGTGTGTTGGCCAGAGGCAGATTCCCTAGCCGGAAGGCCTTCCTCCCAACATGTACATAGGCAACCCAGAAGTCACCAGCCCATGGGTCTAAGGAGCTGATACCCATAAAGTCCCTGTAGTCACTCAGTCCCTCAGAGTGGTTATCCACAGTGCCACCTACAAGTAATCATCAATACAGCTGTGCTGGAACCCGAGGGCCTCTAGTCTGTCTTCCAGGATTTTCACACTGCCTTCTCCACAGGATTCCCTAAAACATAAACACATAATCTTTTTTAATGAAGAACAAACAAATAAATAAATGAATAAAAGGGGGAGAAGAAAGAATTAGCAGAAGCTGTTTCTAAGTTAATTAAAATGACTTCAACCACTCCGGGATGGTCTGTTCTCAGCAGGAACATGGGCAAGTCTCTGGTCCAAGAGGCTTCTAGTGAACCATGCACCCATGCAGAGGATTTTTGAAGACCCATCAGCAGGCCTAAAGCATGGAGGCTCAGGGATGCACGTGTTCTAGTGCCTGCACTAGAACAGTGATAACTGTATCCAGTAGCAATCACCTGTAATGGTCCCTGGGGCTGGCACAATGCTGACTTTGAATCCGCTCAACCTATAGTGTAAGCTTTAAATAACAAAAGTGCACAAAATTTAAAGTGTTATACCATGCAAATCAGTAAAAGGAAAAAATCATTCTGAGTCTCATCCCTCGAGATAAGGGCTGCTGGCATTTCCCTTCACAGCAGCCCCCCACTTTCCAGAGCTGTGGTCTTCATGACTTCGGTTTCTCAGTCAGTGTGAGCCTGAAAACACTGGGTAGGAAATTGCAGAAATAAAGTAACTAAGAAACTTAGCACTGCACTCCATTTTGAATAGCATGATGCAGATGAACGCTAGACTGTCCCACTCTCCCTCACCCAAGACATAACGGCCCGTTCGTCCATCGTAGCCACACTGTAGCCACCTGTTCTTTGCTCATTTATTCACCACCTTAGATATCACGGACTTGTAGCTCTGTGTTCAAGCAATTTTTATGATTGTCCTCAAAGCACACAGGTAGATGTTGCCAATCTGGATATACCAAAGAGGAGTTTCAAGTATTTCCTTTAGGTGAAAATTATTGACTTAATAAGTAAAAAGTCATAAGCTGAGGTTGCTAGCGGTAAGAGAAAAATCTACCATCTCTGCAATTCTGACAAAGGAAAAATATATTGTGGTAGATCTGCTGTCATAATTCAAAGTGCAAAGTCTAGGCCCACAGTGAGTGACACACGCTTAGTCATTTTCTTCATTTAATCCTGTCATGGAGGCATAAACATAGTATAATAACATATTTTAGGATATGTCACATTCATTTTTTTTTTTTGGTCTTTTTGAGACAGGGTCTCCCTGTAGTCACAGCTGGCCTGGAACTCACTATGTAGGCCAGGCTGGCCTCGAACTCACAGAGATCCACCTGCCTCTGCCTCCCAAGTGCTGGGATTAAAGGTGTGCCTCATCACACCTGGCCATCTCATTCATTTTTATCACAGTGTGGTATTATTACTGTCCTAGTCTATTATTTGTTACTATTGCTAATTTCTCACTGTCCCTAATTTATAAAACAAACATCATCATAGGTTGCACAGATAGGAAAAAAATCGTATAATGCAACATCAGTCCTTCATTCCAAGTTTTGGATTACAGCCCCATGGGTGGAAGAGCTCATTCTAGACTTCCCCATGAGGCTTTTCAAACACTGCAATAGCATCTGCTATTCTGTGTGTTTTGTGTGTTTAGCTCACGTCTGAATTGTGTGTGTACATGTGTGTAGATATATAAATATGCATGTACATGCCATTGTTTGTAATCTTTGCTGACCTTCTTTACATAGACTGTATCTCACCTGTTTCATAAGTTGATTGTTATATTTCAATGCCATTTACACTATGATAAAGGTTGCTGAAACTTCATTTTAGTATATATTTTTAATTATTTGTTTTCTTGGCATAAACTCATGGAGGCTTCCCAGCATCCATTTTGAGGCTCTTCACACACATGCTCAGTGCCCACTTCCCTCATTCGCACAACAGCAATTCTGATGCTCCTGATGGTCGCAGTTAGCAGAGGATTTCTAAAGGCGCCCAGTAGTAAATAGAGTCCTGAGAGCTGTGCTCAACAGGCAAAGCGCTGCTTCGTCTGTGTGCAGTGGGCAGACAGACTAGTTGGTCGAGAGTCCTTGTCCTCTGAAGAAATGAGCACACGGAGGATGTTTCCATAGAAACGGAGTTCCATGCAGGAACGAAAAGGGCAAAGTATTGAGTGATATAATTTGTCAGAACTCTGTTAAAACTTGGGTCAATGCCTTTCTCTGGGCCAGACTTACTACAGGACTTTTCAGTAAGCAATGATACAAGGCTCCAGGATGCTGGGCACAGAGGAGAGTTAAGGCTTTTATAGCTTCCTTAGAGCCAGTTAAAGCCTTGCTGCAGTGAATGCCCCCATGGACAGTTGTGCCATTAGCCTTTTCCTGCCGCACCCGCTCAGTGTAGGCGGCATATTTCTTCCTGTAAACCTGGACTGCTTTGCCAATCTGCTGACCTTCGCAGTGCCCTCGTACAACCTCAACTTCATCATCCTTTCGAACTGGCACAGACTGGACGTTGTACTTCTGTCTCAACTCTTTGGAAAGAGGGGAGGATATAATCTTCGTCCAGATGTGAAAAGGTACATATTTTACAGTATGTTGACAGCTGATTGCTGCTAGATGAGAAAGAGCTGATCTCCCTAAAACAGGGAACTCTAGATAGGCTGACTAGACTCAGCAGATGGACTAGCACTGGGGAATGGCTGGGGGCACTGATAACACAGTGGACAGTAACAGGGATGACAGAGTATATGGGCTCCAGTCAGGGGTTCATGGGGAGAGGCTATGGGAGGGTGCCATTTGGGATGTGGGTATAAAAATGAATAAGATTGTTTGGGATGTTCTGTATGAAATACACAAAAAAAAAATCAATGAATTTTTAAAAATGAGTTATATTTGAGGAAGAAGCATAAAAATGTGCTTCATGTTAATTAGTAGCTATGACAAACATTACCAATGAAACCTACCTGATGAATTTATATCCATGCTCAGGTGCCAAGGATCTCAAAGTAATCGACTGTGACTAGTAATAATCCAACATATAGAGATTAGAGACGCATGTGCAAACATCTAAGTCTTATTTGCATTAAAAATGAGATTTTCTGTATGAAACAGTATATTTTAAAAAGAAATGGAGATCTTTTTTGTTTTTTTCTTTTTTTTCTTTTTTAGAAGAAGCATTTCATTACAGCTTTAACATACTCAACAGTTTCCAGAGCAAAGATACATCTCTTTCAAAAGTGGCTATAAAATTTTTAGGTTCACAGTTGAATTAATACAGTTATACAATATTGAATATTGTTATAAAATTGAATGGATTTTTAACCCTTAAAAAAGATCCCCATTTTCATTTAAAAATATACTGTTTCTTACAGTAAGACTCATTGTTTTTGCTAATAACACTTAGATGTTGGCACTTGAATCTCTAATCTGCAAGTATCTGATTATTACTAGTCATAGTCGGTTGCACTTGGATCCTTGGCACCTGTGTATGGATATAAAGTCATTGGGTAGATTTCAATGGTAATGTTTATCACCTCTACTAATTAACATGATGTAAATGTTTATGCTTCCTCCTCAAATATAACTCATTTTTTAAATTTGTTGATTTTTTTTGTGTGTATATCACACAGAACATCCCAAACCATCTTATTCAACTATACACCCACTTCCCAGATGGCACCCTCCATAGCTTCCCATGCCCCACTAGAGCCCTTATACTCTGTCATCCCTGCTACTGTCTGCTGTGTTGTCGGCACCACAGCCGTTCCCCACTACTTGTTCATTTGGTGAATGTAGTCAGCCAATCTAGAGGTCTTTGTTTTAGGAAGGTCAGCTGCTCCTCATCTCCAGCAATCAGTCGTCAATAATCCTTTAGACAAGATTGGATCTGCTGTTCATTTTCCCAGTTCTATGCTGGGTTACTATCTGGGAGTCTCTTGGCCAACAATTCAAAAGGAGGTATCTCCTGTCTGGCATTGTTTCTTTTATGTAGCCTTTAGCTATACATATAAGAAATGGAGATTTTTTTTAAAAGTTAAAACCTCATTCAATTTTATGTCTTATAGGGATTATACTGAATACAATATTGTGTAACTGTATTAATTGAATAGTATGAACCTAAAAATTTACAGCCAATTTTGAAAGAGATGCATCTTTGCTCTGGAAACTCTTATTGACTATGTCAATGCTGTTGTAATGAAATGCTTCTACTAATTATGTGGTTATTAAATAAAATTTTAAAAAACAATCCAGTTTAAACACTGTGAATTCTTATATGCCTTTTACAGCTCCTGCTTCGATCAGAAATCACAAAAGGATTGAACTTCATTTTGTGGCTGCTGTTTCAGTGAGGCTCACACAAGGGAACAGTGACTTGACATTTCTTGAAGGAAGTATCAAAGGACAAACTCTAATAGATAGATTAAAACAATAACAAGCATAACCTCTAGACCAAGAGCAACCTATTACAAAAAATAAGTGTAAAAGAAACAAGGTATATTGTTTTTCATACAACAATTAGTATGGTTTGTCTTCCAAGAAGAGAAATGTGGATCTTGGTATAACTTATGTCATAAGCAGTTTGCAAAGTTACTGCAGTTTGTTACCCTACAGGGAAAAATAACATCCGTTATGTGGTAAGACTCAGAGCTTCCTACAGTTAGAAATGGAGAATCTGCCAAGGTTTCTAAGAACACATTCAATGGCACATCCACCCTTGGGTTTGGGAGCACTCCCCTCCACATAGCATCAAGGCTCTGAAGGATAAGACCTTGATGCCTCCTGAAGCCCCCCGTGGCTGCTCAGCTAAAAGCAGTTGTGTCTCCTCGCCAAGTTTCTGAGGCAAATGAGTTTAACTTTTTTATCTGGTAGTATTTAGGCCATAGAATTGCTTGCAAGCCATGAGCTAAGCAAGTGAGGGTTTTGGACTGCTCAAGAGTGGACTTCATTCATGAAAAAACGTGAGTTATACCTTTACTATATAAACTCAAGTAGTTTCTGTGAAACTGTAGTTCTTTGAAGTCCTGGTCCCCACTAGTTACTCAACACTCAGTTGTGGAGTCCATTGTTCCTTAGAGAGCAAAGTCTTCATCACAAAGCCCCTGGGTAAATGTGTTGAGCCTTCAGATGATTAGAAAAAATTGACTTTGACCCTCACAAACATGTAAGAAACTCACTTATCCAAAGCTGTCCAAGTCACCCACCAAGGATCACCATGCTTCCTGACTGTGAGCACAGTGGGTGAAGTTTTCTGTCCTGACTTGGCATTCCCACAAGTCATACATCTCTACCAAGCACATTAGAAGCAGAGGACTGGCATGTCCTCAAAACTGGAAGGGTATGGGGCTGGAGAGACAGTTCAGTGGTTGAGAGCACTGGCTGTTTCATAACTCCAGCTCCAAGGGATTCAATACCCACTTCTGTCCTCCACTGCAACTGGATGACACAGGTGCACTTACATAATGTAGGTATAACACTGATACACATAAAAATAAATTTTTAAAAATTAAATCAAACAAACAACAACAAAAACCCTAGAAGTGCAAACCCTGTAACTTACACGCGGGGCTTTCCGATGTCATGCATGACCCAGATCTCAATTCTTGTGATTTTATCCTTCTGTAAGTATGGAATTTCAAAATCTGCAAAAAACCTGAGAGGCACAGAAGACATGTGTGGGTTTTTTCCCTCTTTCTTTCATGATGTGTGTTTATACATGCTAGGCAAGGACTCTACCTCTGAGCTCTGTTTCCAGCCTGGGAGACTATCTCTTGGAGTCTTAAAGCAATATGATAATTTTCCATCTCAGTTGTTAGTTTATTTATACATTACTTTTTAAAATTTTTATTTATTATTTTTATTCTATGTGTATGAGTGTATTGCTGCATGTGTATAAATGTACTCATGTCCATGTACAATGCCCGTGTAGGTCAGAAAAGAGCATAGGATCCCCTGGAACTGGAATTGCGGACAGTTGTTAACTGCCTGTGGGTTCTGGGAAGCAAACCCAAGTCCTTTGCAAAAGCAGCCAGTGCTGTTAACCACTGAGCCATCTCTCCAGCCCCCATTTATACATTGCTTTTTAAAAAGGTACTAGGATTCTTTTTACTCTGTGTGTGTGCATGTGTGTGTGTGTGTGTGTGTGTGTGCATGTATGTGGAGGTCAGAGGACAAACTTGAGTGCCATTCCTTAGATACTGTCCACCCTTTTAGAGTCAAGCGTCTCTCCCTGCCTGGAACTCACCAAATAGACTAGGCTCACTAGTAAGTAAGCCCCAGAGATCTACCTGTCTCCTGCTCTGTGCCACTAGGATTACAAGCGTGTGCCACCACATCCGGTCTTGTGTACTTGGGTTCTGGGAATGGAAGTGAGTCCCACATAATCACAAGGCAAGCACTTTACCAACTGAGCTATCTCCTCAACTGGTCTTTTCACCTTTTCGTTACTGATTCGTGCATTTATCAGCTATTAATAGTACAACTACAAAGACATGGCCCTGGTCACACATCATTCAACTGTTTTGCTTCACCTGAATTCACAAAAGCAAGCATTAGATTAGGAACTGGGATGATTCTCTCTGCCCTTCATTTTGGTATCACCTGTAGTATTTGTTGGTGCTGTAGTTCTTACCCTCTGAGGGGATAGGCTCCTGTTGGCTCTGAGCCATTCAGCAGGACGTGGATCACCCCAGAACTATCTCGTGAATACTGCAAGAAGAAACAGGGACTTTGAGCAAATAAAATCACATCATTTTTTCTATGAGCAGAGCTTTGTCTTTTTATTTGACAAATTTCAAAATGGGTAAATTTGCTTTTTCACATGGTAAATAGGGATGCGAATTGCTTCCTAATGTCAAAAACTCATAGGCTCAGTAATTCGATGTTAGGCACCCTACCCTAAGGGCATGATTCGGAACACATAGCATCACATCAACTAGAATTAACTAGATTAGGCTGACATGACAAACAACCTCAAAATGGGAGTGGTTCAAACAAAGACTCACTTTATGATCACACAGACCCTTACAATGTTTTGTTGACCACTCTGTACCTCTCTTCTTTTTAAAAAGATTTATTTTTATTTATTTGTGTGTGTGTGTGTGTGTGTGTGTGTGTGTGTGTGTGCATCTGTGTTATATCTGTGCAGGTGCCCACAGAGGCTGGAAGAGGGCATCAGATTCCCTGAGCTGGAGTTACAGATGGTCATGAACTGCCCAACATGGGTGGTGGGAACTAAACTCAGGCCTTCTGGAAGAAAATCAAGCTCTCTTAACCTCTGAGCCATCTTTCCAGCCCTCCCATTTTCTACATCTGTATATCTGTCAAAACATCTATCTTACAGGATTTCTATAAAGATGAAAACATTTAAAACAATATTTAGCCTGAATATGTGGTTCACTGGTAGAGTCCTTGACTAATATGTGCAAGGCTGTAAGTTTGATCCCAAGCACAATAAACAGTAATAGCACTATTTATTGAATACTTATCTGGTATGGATCAAGCCCCTCTTCATCACTGTTTTACCTTTGCTCATACTTTGACTGTTCAGCATATTCTAAGGACTTAAAAACTGTGAGTACTGTTAATAGTTTTCCATTAGAGAATTGGAGGACATTTAGGACTGTGGTTTGGAGCACACACTTTAAAGCTATATGCAGTTTTGTTTTGTTTTGTTTTTTTCAGATAATGAAGGCATAACAAACCCACAGCCTCTAAGTCTTCAATAAGAGACTCTGGCAGATGAACTGGAGTTCAAGATGAAACCCATGGAAAGTGGGAATATCAGTCTCCCACTGGAGACTCAGCATGGTGCCCTGTGCTTGCAGCAGGCCCTTTGCTTAGCCTCAAGCTGCAGCCACGAAGGAAGGTTTGGCCAAAGTCCTTCACCCTGACTATCAGCGGACCCAGTGAACACCTGGAGATTAAAGTGGAAGAGACACAAGGAGACATGGTACCCTGCAAGGGTAGAGGTAGAAGTCCCTGTCCTCCACTGGCTTCTTAATGAGCATAAGCAACATTTAACTTCAGCACTGGGCTGAGGACTTAACCCTCTTTATCTTAATCTTTATTCTAGAGACAGAGAATGTAAGCTCTAAACACCGCATTTTATCATCAACTCTGGTGATAGTAATCTCTGAGTCACAGACAGACTTAGGGACATTTCTATGGTTCCAGTTTACATGCAGTCTACCAGCTCTTCTCCCATTAATAACAGTTGTTAATACTTCTGATTCCCATGTCTAGGTCTACCATTCCCATGGTCTTCCACAAAATGAAGATTACCTCTATTTTTACACAGAAACGGAAAGTAACATGTATTTTCACACTAAACACAATCATGACATAATGGAAACACTGGTTGTAACTACTGTACATGTATATGAATATAGGTATATGTATATGTAAAGGCATAATTTTCTCTGAACCAGTCACTACATTAAGTATTTTATCTCCTTAAAGCCTCATGACTTTATGAAGCAGAGAAAATGATCCAGAGATGTTGTAAAAGTGGAAAGTGAGGCCCACAGGGATTAGGTAACAGCCTAGGGTCTCAGTGTCCGAACCTCTGTTTCAGGTCAGATTCTACACACACGCTCAGCACTCATTCATCCATCCAGGGATTACCTGCATGGATGCACTTTTCCAATACGAATCTACAGCATTGTTTTCACAGTCTTCTGCTGTGGGGCAGGACTGATAATCAAGACCTAGGAGAAAAGTACCCAAGCCCATTTCATATCAGGAAAGATGTTATTTAAAATATTTGCTAGCTCCATGTTTGGCATGGATTCTGTACCATGTGCACAGCTCACTTACCCTCTTTAAGTCTTAGTTCCCCCCTCTGGCAAATCAGGAGACCAAAGTAGAGTTGTGCTGGATTCGAATCACAGGCTCTTGGGTCAGACTGTGAGACTGTGCAGTTTACTGGCTATATACAACCTTAATCATGCTGTGCCTCAGTTTCCTCATTTGTCAAAATAAGATAGTGACAGGATTCCACTGGTATATTGAGGGGATTAAAGAGCTGACGTGTAAAATGCTTAGAATCGTACATAGCGAAGGTAAGCAGCACACTGTGTCCATTACTGGGCCTGTCCCTCACTATCACCACCACCTACCTCAGAGGATGTGGGGAGGAACAAACAAGATGAACGCATTTGCAAGTTTTCAGCAGCAATAGTAACCGCACAGGGAAGAGGAGGTGTGGCAGTCTTACCTGAGGCATTTTCCTGTCGACACCAGCTCATGAAATCTCCAACATTTCCATACAGAACGTTGCACAGGGGCATAAAGCGACGGGTGTTCTCTGCAAAGCTGGTAACCAGCAGGTGGTTATTTTCCCAGAACAGGGCCTGAAGAAAAACAAACAAGAGTTAAAACACAAATCAAAGGTCCATTACTCAGGCACGCTGTCATCAAAACAAGCCAGACAGCCACTTCTCATCGAATTCAGACCTGCTGAGCTTTCCTCTCCCTGTCTTTACCTGCACATTTACAGAAGGCCACTATCCCTCCTCCTTCGCTGCAATATGCCATGTAGATGTTAGTGAACTGTTTTCCTAGTCATAGAAAATATATTCAATGCTGGTAAGATCCTTGCCTTAAAATGGTCAAGGGAACTGGACTGGCATCCTGGCTCTGTCCCATGCTGGATGTGTGATCTTGACCAAGGTATTTCATCTCTGTGTCTCAGTTTCTACAACTGGGAAATGGGAGCATGAGCCTCTTCTCTTCTTCTGTAGCTGTAATCAGGATGGTGCACAATCACACAAAACCCTCTGAGAGTGCACAGTGCTTCAGAAACGCATCATTCTTCACAGCATAGCAGCGTAAATGTAATACTGTAATAACAGTACTCCCAGTCACCTTCTTGTCTGAGCCTCAGTGGTCCAGTCTCTGTGTAGACTGGAAGGGCTCCAAGAACTGTTTTACATGTTTGCATCCTTAACCCCAAATACAATACCTGACACACAAAGGAACCCAGTAAGATATTTACTGGGTTCATTAACTAACTCACTAAACCTACAAGAGACCTAAAATGTAAAATTATGCTTCTACTTTTTACCAACAAGAAGACAACAAAACCCCAAATACAGCAGGTACTTAAAAATTACATTTTTAAGCCAGGTGTGGTGGCATATGCCTGTAATTCCAGCACTTAGGAGCCAGAGGCAGGAGGATCTACGTGAATTAGAGATCAGTGGGCTACATATAGTGAGACCTTATCTCAACTCCCCCACAACAGACTGACCATGTCAGAGTCATAAAAATGGTGTTCAACTGTCTTTAAACTCAAGGTACTGTTCTAAGCAAACACTTTATATAGGTTTTCCCATTTATTTCCATCTTATTAGATCTTAGAGAGCAGACAAAATATAGCTATGTGGTTTTCTTAAAGAAAGTGCTATTGAGTAAACATAATATTGAGACTCATTAAAAGAAGTGACTGTAAGGATAATGGCTTTGGGGGTTTTCTGAATTCCTCCAAGTCCAGCCCATGGGCCAGTTCAGATGGAGCTTATTCTCAGCTGAGCAGATCTGTAGGCCAGTGGGAAAGGTCTGACAATAGCCTGAGGTTTTTTTGTAATGATTCTTGATTTGGTAGTTTGGTAAAGTTTTTCCTGCCCATAGCTGGGCAGTAGACCCAGAATCATTGGTGCAGACAAAGCTGCCTAGATGTCTGGTGACACTGCGGGATGCTGGGGGCAGCTGACTGAGCTCCTGACCTTCGTGCCACTTCCTCACACAGAGTAGCAACTTACCTGGGACAGTTGTCCTTACCTTGTCTCTAGGAATGGGGTGCCTAGAGAGGTTAATGAAAAGGTCATAGTCTGAGGGAAGCACAGAGCAGGGATCTTTGTCCAACGCCACTTTGAAGGCTTCCCAGATGGCTGTGCAGTTCTTGTTCCTGTGAAAAAGTACAAGTCAATCAGGATTGGACAGATAGCTCAGGGGGTAAGGCTGCTTATTGTACAGTCAGGACCTGAGTTCAAACCCCCAGCACCCATGTCAAAATCTGGGTGGGGCTGCCTATGCCTTTGACCCCAATGCTATAAGGGGTGGGGACAGGAGGATCACTGGGGCTTGCTACCAACCTAACTCTAGATTCAGTAAGAGAACCTGTCTCAAGGGAATGAGATGCACGACAGAGCAGGATGCCCAGTGTACTCCTCTGGCCTCCATCCCTGCACAGGCCTGTGAGCCCACACATAATAAATGCATGTCATAAAAACAAAGACACATCAGGATGTCCTGTGAAGTGTTTCTATTTCTCTAAGAGGAGGAAACACAGAACTAGATACATGAAGAAAACAGGTTGCCATGGTTCAAACAATGGATATAGAAATCCAGTATTAGAAGTGTCTCCCAGTGGGGGCTGAACTGAGTTCGCCAATCTAAGTGATAGTCTTGTTCCAGGCTCACAAGATGAACAGACAAGCAGACAAGGCCATTGCTAGAAGGTGACAATTTTAATATGCCTCCTCTCTCTCCTCTCTCTCTCTCTCTCTCTCTCTCTCTCTCTCTCTCTCTCTCTCTCTCTCTCTCTCTCTCTCTGTTGTTACTGGGGATGAAACCAAGAGCCTGGTGCATGCTAGTCAGGTACTCCACCACTGAGCCACACCCACAGCCTTTGCCTATTCATTTAGCACAGGAGTGGGGCCATTTTTCGGGTCTAGGGAGTCTCTGGACCCATTGAAGTCAGGACGCAGGACTTGTGAAAACAGGAGTGAGTGCCAGTGTTAGGCGAAAACTCTGAGGCAGAGTATGTCCTCTGAGGCCAGTCTTAATGCCTGAAGGCCAGGTCCCTTTTCAAACACAGCCACTTTTCTTTCCCATGGTGGGTGGTGGAGAACACGACCCCTTCTGTTAGTCTCTGATCCTTTTTATTTCATTGAAATGCATCAAGATAAAAGCACAGGTACAAGTAAAGGACACTGACAACATGAAAAAAATGGGTCCAAATCAAGAACAAAAATCAGTAAAAAGCACAGTGTGAGCAAGGAAGATTCCCACAGGACGTGGACGCCAGCCTCGCAAACTCACTTCTAGACTGACACTTTGTGGTCCACACACAGCTCTCAACCTCTATACCCGCAGTGCATCCTCATCAGCAGTCTGCTCCTGTCCCTGGAGATGCCCGGCCACAGGGGCCGCATAAAGTATCACCCACATTAAGTGCCTGGCTTTTTCCTTCCCCGACCCTCTTCACTTTTGTGTCTCAGCGCTCACCCCAGCTGGAGGCTCAGCAGCGTGGTGTACGCGGCACAGCGGCCCAGGAAGATACTCTGCAACTGCTGGTTGGTGCCCTCCCCGCTCCACCGCGCGCCCACCGTGACATCTAGGAACAGCAGCTGCAGCAGCTGGAGCAGCAGCAGCCACTGAGGCAGGGCACACCCCTGGGCAGCCATTATGGGGACTTTGGCTCCTCCAACTAGTTGTCTCCTGGACTCTTCCACCTCCTCTCCCCCAATAAAGGCGGCACCCTGGGAGTCCCACCCACATGACTCACACCTTAAGTCACTCTGGCTCCACCCAACTTGGGACATCTGTCAAAAGATAACTAACTGCTCTGTGTGGGGCATGGTGATGCATAGGAGGATCTCCGTGAATTCAAGGCCAGCCTGGTCTACATAAGAGTTCCAGGCCAGCCAGTGCTACATGGGGAGCCCCACCAGAAGGGTCCCAAAAGCAATGCAAGGTCTCAGGACAGGAGAATCTCAGCCATCAGAAGAAAAGCATCTCTGGTTCCAAACAGTAACAGACTTGGCGGACTTCTGCCAAGGTTAGGATTTGTCTGTTATTCAGAAAATAACCACACACAACTGAAAGTGACCTAGTTGTTACTATCCAACACTTTGCAAGCCTGATATTCATTTACCTTTCACACTGCCCTTCCTAGCTGGGTTATAATATTCTTGGTTTTCCAGATGAGTAAATTTAGGAAAGTTTATTAACGTCTCTGGAGCACAATTTCACTCCCGAATAAATGCAAAATCCTAAAGGTGCCCAGAGACAGCGTGAACAGAATCCCAAGTTTTTACAGCAGTGGAAGCTGAGAACCTTGGAACTGGGAAAGCACCTTGATAAACAGGGGTCTGGGTAGGGGTGTCCCATGACATTGTACTTGAATCCTTTTTGCTGTAACCAAACTCTACATTCTCCTGTCCAGTTTCTCCTTATGTCAAAGTTCACATTCCAGTGATAGGCATTAAATTTATAGATAATAAACAGTAATAGCAGTAATAGGAAATATAGACTTTGGCACCCAAAAATTTCTGCCCCTGTCCCTTTTCTCTTATTTTTCTTCCAAGACAGATTTGGGGGCACCAACAGGAACAAGACTATTATTCTTGGCTGGCCCCAACCAGTCCATGAAAAGGGCTCCTGAAGATGCTGAAGGACAAGTCAGTCATCAAAATTATGTTTCTGGCCTCAAACTGCTATCACAAATATTGAAAACATGAAATGGTTTGGATTTGGGTAACTGTTGCAGAGGCAGGAAAATAATTTCAGAAATATGAAAGAATAAAGCCTAAATTGCCTTAAATAGAGAGCAGAAAGATGTATATCAAAGACTGTTGATGAGGGCCCAACAGGAACTGAAGAACACAATAAGCCCTGTAATTTCTTAGGCAATACCTAAGTTAATAGGAACTGTTTGTAGAACTAGTGATGTCTAAAGCGCTGCGAGGGAGCTCCCACAATAAACTGAGGAACGTGTTTTCAGACTGGAGGAAACAGTCTGAAAGCTGAGATGAGCTGTTTGCTACAATTATACAGACAACATCTTGTAACAAATTTGTACATTTAGTTGAAATTTCCAAGCCAAGTGTTGAACGTATGGCTGCTTGTTACTTAGTAAAATGGAAGAGAACAATTGAAGGAACTATTACAAAAAAGAACCAGGACTTCAGAATTTGGAGAAATTTCAGCCTGTCCAGGCTGAAAAAGATGCTGAAGATGAAATCCGTGGTGAGGAGCACAAGCTTTGGAGAAAAGAAAGCCAGTTATACGGCAAGACTTCCTTCTTTTGAAAAATATAGTTTAAAAAAATTAAATTATGATACGCCATTTTTAGGTAGGAGCATTCTTTTCTTAGTACTCAGGAAATTTTTTTTTTTGTCTCTTTGAGATAGGGTCTCCCTGTAGCCCCAGCTGTCCTGGAACTCACTATGTAGACCAGGCTGGCCTCGAACTCACAGAGATCTTCCTGCCCCTGCCTCCCGAGTGCTGGGATTAAAGGGGTGTGTCACCACACCCGGCCATAATTTCCTCATTCTTAATGCTAACCAGTTATGTAGCTTTTCTTTTTTATAACAGCTTCAGCTCCCCCAAGGGGGTGCACAGTTCCTGGAGGTGCTGCAATACCAGGTCGGTGCGTGAAGTAGAAGGAGCAAGCTCCTAGTCCAACTCGTACTTGGGAAATTTTTAAAAAATTCCATCAACACAGTGGGCTCTCTGAAATGTGATGGGATCACGGATCCCTTCTGCATCTCAGGAGCCAAAAATGATGAAGAGAGAAGGAGCAAGCTCCTAGTCCAACTCGTACTTGGGAAATTTTAAAAAATTCCATCAACACTGTGGGCTCTCTGAAATCTGATGGGATCACGGATCCCTTCTGCATCTCAGGAGCCAAAAATGATGAAGAGATTATTCCGGAAAAATCTAAGGAGAAGCTCTTCTTTTAATGGGGTGAATCACTGTAACTCATAAAGCTTTCAAGATTGTTATACTAAAGCACACTAAGTAGGACTAAAGGAACAGATGATGATTTAAAAAAATACACCTTGAGGGGTACTGTTGGGCTAGCAAAATTAAACAGGCACAGACAGCAACAGACAGGTGCTAGTCTCTGTAAAAATCAATAGCTTCGAGAGTAACCATAGGTACAGAGGGCACAGACATGAATCACACGTTATTCCCAGATTTGAACCTAATGGAGTCTGTCCAGGTAGACTGAAAGTGATTGCCTGGTGACTTCTTTTTCCTTTATTTCCTTCCTTTTTGAATGACAGCATCCATGGGTGTTACCCTACCCCCATACCAGAAGTTTAAGAGCATAGGACTTGCCTTCTAATTCATAAGTGCACAGATACTTTTTCCCAGAATAGAGAATAACCATTTCTAATTCAGACAATCTAGATACGAGACTTGGGACTTGAGTTGATGCCTCAGGTTAAGTTCAAAACTTTTGGAGCCATAAGGATGGATGAATGTAGTTATCAAGTGAGTTGGATGTGAGTCTTCGGAAACCAGAGGATTGATTACAATCAGGTTGAATTGCACCCCCGCAAAAGATGTTTACGTATTAATCTCTGAGACTTATAAATGTTTGTTACCTTATATGGTAAGGTATTTTACAGAAGTGATATATGCTCACAAAAAGACCCAAAGCCTCTGGGTCAGAGAGACAGTTTATGGCCCCCACAAAAAGTATCTAGGGTGGTGCTGGTCAGTCCCCTTGCTCCAAATTCCTCCATGTGACACAGCAGAGGCCAGGTGTTACCTCTGTTTTTAGTAGGCTGCACTACAGAACAGCTTCAACTTTAACAAGCTGGGTTTCTATAGTTATCTGGTTTACCTGTCAACAAGGCCCTCTACTGCTCATTATTCCTCAATATAAACAGACACTTCTAGGGAAGAGGGGTGAAAGAAGAATGCTTTTAATTGTGTGTGGTGTATGTATGTGTGGAAGGGTGCTCTTGCCTGTGGAGGCACATGTGGTGGCCAGAGCTTGATGTCAGGATCTTCTCCAGGGGCTTCTCTACTTTACTTTAGGGGACATGATCTTTGCTGAACTTAGAGCTCACCATTTTGACCAGGCTGGCTGACTGGCCAGAGAACCCCAGGGAATATTCCTGTTTCTACATACACACACACACACACACACACACACACACACACACACACAGTCTCAGAGAGCTAGGACTCCAAAGTGTCACCATACTAGGTTTCACTTATGTGCTGGGGGTCCAAACTCGGGCCTTTATGCTTACACAGCAAATCCATGACAACTGAGCCGTCTCACAGCCCTTTATCTTTATTTTCCCAGGATGTCTCTGGGAAAAATCTCTAGTTTCATTACCTTGGTTGTCTCATTATAGGCACATTCTTTTTACTTTAAATTTATATATTTTTGATTTTATGTGTATGAATGTTTTGCCTGCATGTATATAAGATGTATATAAGTGCACCATGTGTATTAATGCCCACAGAGGTCAGAAGAGGGCATCAGATCCCTTGGAACTGCAGTTATGGACAGTTGTTAGCTCCATGTGGGTACTAGAAAGCAAACCTGGGTCCTCTGCAAGAGCAGCTAGTGCCAGTGCGCTTAACAACTGAGCAATCTCTCCAGCCCCAAAGGCACATTCTTAACTTGAATGCAAATACCTTCATTCAAAGAGCCTGGGCTGTGTACAAATAGAGCTCTTCACAGAGAACTGTTTTCTAACACTTCATCTAAAGCAATAACAACAGGTGTGTGTGTAAGATCTGCAAAATCATGTGTTACAATAAGGCTAGTTGTGGTAGCAAAGGAGAGGAACTACTATCCTGGCTCACTTTATAAAGACGACGCCAAAGAATATCCCCAGGGACTAAAGAGAGGCAGAAGTTAAAATGTGTTTGAAGATGATTACTATGTGATACAGTCTGCTTAATCGCAGCAGGTGACATTACAACATCAATTGATGCCATTTTGGATGTCTACAGTGGTTTACCTAGCAAAATCAGACAGGTTTTTGCTTTTGTTGTTTTTGGTGCTGTTGATTAAATCCAGGGCCTTGGTCATGCTGGGCACTCTTTAGCTGAGCCATACTCCCAGCCTGAAACTATATTACAAAAAGAAGTATAGGATTTGTCACACTATTATTTTCGTAAATGACTATGAAGTACAGACTTTAAGCATCGCTGGCTCCTTCGCCCTGTAGAAAGGTGCATTGAGCATCCACTTCATTTCATATCCCAAACGTTTCTAGAAAGTTTCTGGCCTTTAACAGAGGTTTTTGTTTGTTTGTTTTTTTCAATAAACATAAATGACTTGATTTTACTAATATTTAAAGTTAATAAAAATTAAGACAGCTATTACAAAATGACATTACAAGATAGTAGGAAAAGTAGGTACGTTCTTAATGTGTGAGTGTGCAATGCTACCCACATACCTGCTGTCTCCTTCACCTGTTTCTTGCCTTTGACCCTAACTGGGCGAGGACTGAAAACCCCAGCTGACACAACCTCAGTGCTGTGAACAGCAGTAATAGCGACACGCTCTTTCTACTTGACAGAAGAGTTTTCCTTTAGCTTAATCTAAAATGCCGCTAAATTTAAGGTCTCGTAATCTTTCTCCAGTGACTATTAAGAATGAAGGTGTAACCACGTTTAACTCAATGACTGATTCAGAGTTTTCAAAAGCAAATGGAGCTTTTACCCAACTTTTCCTCCTAAATTCTCAAATTTCTCTTCTGGAAAGAAATGGTTAAAAGGTTGAGTCAGAGACGTGGCATGCAGCAATATCTCCGATTTCATTTGCTTTTCAAAGTTTTTTCATTAATAACATTCTCTTCACTATGTTAGAAACTCTTGGAAACATTAGTAACCAGACAGTTACTTCGAAGCCTTCTTTCCTTTCCATGATAACAACTCGGTCTGCACTGCTTGGATATGTTCTTCGGTGTGTGGAACTGTCACTGTTTATCCCTTGCAGCACCTTCAATGGTTCACATGTCACTGTTTGTCCCCTGTAGTTTCAAACTCAATTCAAATGCCAAAATGTCAGCTAAATATGACAATTTCATTACATAAACATTGTCTTCAAAACTATTTGCTTTTTTTTTTTTTCTTCATGAGAAGAATGAGAAAGATTCTAATCTCATTCCTGAGTTGATGCACCCTGCTTAGTATTTCCCCTGAGATAATCAATGAGCTTCGGTCTGACACAGTAGGTAGGTGTGATGGATTCCAATTGCTAACAAAACGCTTCAAAAAGTCAGCTCTTCAGTGAGCTTCCTTTAAGAAGATTAACATTTTTACAGCACTTTTCCACACTTCCAGGAGACCCTGTGTTACAACTAAAGTTTCTCAATGGAGGAAACAATGTTTCAGTACTGAACCCTCATCAGTAACTTCTAGAGTTTTGTTAACTGTTTCCAGTAAGGAAACAGTTCTGTGGCTTGTAATTCCTTTATAATTTTACCAGTTTAATTTATATTGACTAACAATGTGCTTTTCTACTTCTGTAAAATAGCTAACCCATTTAGATGTGGTTGAATTAAAAAAAACTCAGAAAGTCTTCCACAAAATTATCTTGCCACACATACCTCACATAAACTTGTAGTGTCCAGGATCAGTGCTTTCATCGAGCTAGGTCGCAACATCTACTCCAGACTGTACCAAGTAATGAGCACTGTTTCTAAATGTTCTGCAGTAAATTCAAGCTGGGCATTTTAAGCAGATCTCTTTTGAGTCTATATAGGAAACCTGGTCTATATAGGAAGCTTCAGGACAGGGAGGGCTACATAATAACATTCTGTCAAAAAAAAAAATACAGTTCAAAGAGACACTGTGTTATCATCTCAGATTGTAAGTGAATAGTAAGCACTGTTTCTCAATGTTCTGTAACAGTACAAATTTGAAGAGACACTATGTTATCACTGAGTAGAGTTCTTATCAGCTGACTTACCAAAAATTGTATACACCATATCCAAATACGCTGGATAGATAAATTTTTCAGCAGCTGTGTGAGACACTGCTTCTTTTGCTATATGCTATGCAACCAATTATGATAGCAAGGCTTTCTCACTAACAGCAGAAGACCAACTAAGAAACTGTTGAAAGCCCAGTGTGGTAGCATGCATCTTTAATCCCAGCACTCAGGAGGCAAGTGGATGGATCTCTGGGTTCGAGACCATCCTGGTCTACACTTTGAGCTCCAAGCCAGTCAGGAAAGAACCTGTGCTGATAACTTTACAGCTTTTTTTCTTTCATCGGAACTATTGGAGCTTACTGATAAGTTCAGCATGCTGAGTTCTTAAGTGCCTTTTTGGTTTTGATGGTTTTAAGCTTTCATTTGCAACGATATTATTACAAATGACACACTGGGGTCCATCACATTCAAAGGGCTTTACCCATTTGATAAAGTCATATTTTAAGAAACCTTCATTATTATACTTCTTTGTTCCTGAATGTGACTCAAAGTTATCGGAATCAGCTTTTTCCTCATTATTACCAATATTCATACTTCCAGACCCAATAGTTGAACCTGAACATGTCTCTGTGTATTTCATTATTGCCTTTTCTTTTAATAATTTTAATATTACTTTATGCCATCTTAAATGTCATAACTGCTACTAACTAAAAAAATACCCTAAATAGCATTTCTAAAAATGTGCTTAAAGTTTGCAACTGAATCTCAGTTGAGTATCTCAGATGTCACATCTACTTGCAAAATAATATTGCAGATTAATGAACACTAAATGATATGCATAAAAATCACTGAAAACAATTTCTTAGCCAATATATTATATTCATCATCTCCCCTTAATTTTTTT
>NW_008331789.1:4532653-4543773 GCF_000622305.1 Nannospalax galili
AAATGGACCTCAATAATCCTGGGAATGTGTATAACTCAGGCAAAGGATTTTTGCAAAACATTCTGATATTTTATATTTTATTTTGTTTTTAAAGTTTATCATGACTAACACCTGATTCAGTGATTCACTAATGGGTCAAATACATACTGTGAAAATCACCGATATGAAGGCATTTTGTGCCCTCTGCTGTTTGAATATATCTGTTCACTGATTACACTAGCTGATTGGCTAGGTATTGGTGACTTGTGTGGGAACTTCTTGAAGTGGTAGAAATACATCCTAGATATTCACTGCTGATACATTTTGATGGGGAGCTTTTAAGAGTGCCAGTCACACACAGATCTAGTGAGATTTTCCATGGCTCAGTCAATTATCAAGTTAGAGGTGCTGAAACATCTTCATTGAATGTTCTTGGGGATGCATTCTTGCCCTGGGAATAAGTCCAGAGATGTGATAATAAAGCTTTAGAACACTAAGTTATAGTATCATCAGCCCTGGGGACCTTTAATATAAAATCACGTGTGGTAAAGCAAAAGGCCCCCAGCTCTTCTCCTCACTGACTAATATGGTAAGTAGGAAATTGATGTCAGAGTTGGGCATGCTGGTGCCATCAGGAGGCCGAGCTACATAGTGAGTTCAAGACCAGGTTGGGCTACCTGAGACCATGTCTCAAAAAACAAAACAAAACAAAACAAAACAATAAAAAAGAAAACAGACAAAAGCAAAGAAAATAAAGCAAAAAACGATGGCAATAAAACCTAGAAGTCACCAACAGGAGTTGCAAAGTACATGAACAAAACAGCACAGCAAGCGACGGAGGAACACAGCTCTGCGCTGTGCATCCAGAGTCCTTAGCTTGGCTGTCTGATAATAAAGCTTTAGAACACTAAGTTATAGTATCATCAGCCCTGGGGACCTTTAATATAAAATCACGTGTGGTAAAGCAAAAGGCCCCCAGCTCTTCTCCTCACTGACTAATATGGTAAGTAGGAAATTGATGTCAGAGTTGGGCATGCTGGTGCCATCAGGAGGCCGAGCTACATAGTGAGTTCAAGACCAGGTTGGGCTACCTGAGACCATGTCTCAAAAAACAAAACAAAACAAAACAAAACAATAAAAAAGAAAACAGACAAAAGCAAAGAAAATAAAGCAAAAAATGATGTCAATAAAACCTAGAAGTCACCAACAGGAGTTGCAAAGTACATGAATAAAACAGCACAGCAAGCGATGGAGGAACACAGCTCTGCGCTGTGCATCCAGAGTCCTTAGCTTGGCTGTCTGTCTTATCATTCCTGCCTTGGAAGTATTTACAACACTGTTCTACTCGTCTTAATGCATGTGGGTCTTATCACTAAAACAGCAGTGTCTTTCTGTGTGTGCGTGCGCGCACATGTGTGTGTGTGTGTGTGTGTGTGCTTGCAGGCATGTGCACTGTACGTGCATGTGGAAGGCAGAAGATGACATCAGGTATGTTCCTCAGTTGCTCTCCACCTTATTTTTGGGAAATGGTCTTTCACAAAGCCTGGCTGGCGCATGAGTCCCTGGGATTCTGGGGCTCCACCTCCCCAGCCTGGATTGCAGGCGTTCTCTGATGCACTGGCTTTTTACACAGCTGATGGGGGATCTGCACTCAGGTCCTTCTCAGGCTTGTGTAGCAAATGCTTTTCTGACTGAACCATCTCCCTTATCCCTAAAGCAGCAGTTTCAGCCTTCCCCCATCTGCCTTTCAACTACTAGCTCTTTTTAGGGGAGGGGGCCAGTTATTTGTTAGGAATTTAACCATATCAATAATTTTATTGGGACTGTATCACCTGTATTTTTTTTTCATTTTCTGTATTCTTGATGCTCTGGCATCTGGATGGGGCCTAGAACTAGGGAGGTGCTGCCCTGCATAAGTAGGCTTGCCCCCACACAACTAACCCTCCAGAACCAGGGAGGTGCTACCCTGCACGAGTAGGCTGGCTCCCACACAACTAACCCTCCAGAGCTCTTTCCACCTTTGCTACACTGCCTCCCTGGCCAATATTCTCCTGGCGGAATCACTCTGGGGTCAGGAACCAAGCAACTAGGAAGAACACACATGCCCCAAATCAGCTAAAATGACTCAAACTAGTTAACCCTAAACTCACTTAAGCTTATTAACCCTGCTTTGCCACTTCTGTACCCCCAAAATCAAACAAATGCCTCGGTATAGTTCCATGTGCTTTCTCTACCACTCGCTGATCCTGGTGCTTTCCAGCGTGGTGACCTGCATGGTCTCCTGTTTCCAGGATTTATGTATCCCGGGGCAATCATTTACAGACTGCATGTCTTACCATACTAGAATGAAACCTGGGTACCTTGTAAAACATGTTACGTTACTGGCTTCATCACAAATTTGGCTCTGGCCCAAATTTAACATTCTGACTTTCTTAGAACTCATGACCTGCAAAAGTTGTGCCCCTCACCCCCCGAAAACCCAAAAAAATCTTGAGGAAAATTGTTAAAAGGCTACTTATCCTAACTCAGACAATTTTCTGACCGCAATAAATCAGGGCATTAGGGTAGAGACTGACAGAAGCAGGATGAAGGCATGGGGACATGCTGTTCTAATTGAAATGCAATGTGAGGGAGCACTAAGTACTGCAAGTTTGACAAAATAAAAACGAAATAATTATCTAGGAAAGTGGTAACATGAATAGACTAGAGATATTTTAGGATTTTAAGTGAGTCTGCAGGTTGTCTTACAAGTCAAGTGGGGTGAGCACGGTTGTCATTACTGCTATTGATAATCCTTGATAGGCAGGCTTTGCCTCTACCACGAATCTCTTACGGCCTAACATACACTCCCGGCATGCTAGCGGCATCATGTTTTCCGCATGCAGCTCTGCATAGTCTCAGCACACTTCCACAGCCGAGGTGGCTGCGATAGGTATGGTCTTCACCAAATGTTCTGCATCTTCAGCTATAAAATATGAACTTCTTGAAACACTGGAAGCAATTTCATGTCTGGATTTTTCTTCCCTTTGCCTGGACTATATTTCTTGACTTCTTCGAGACAGAGTCTCCATATGTTGCTCCAACTGGCCTCAAGCTGCTGATCCTCCTGTCGGTCTCTACCCAGTAACTGGGACTACATCTGGTGTGCATCACAATACCTGGCCTTTTCCTGCCTTCCTGGCAATTTGGAATCTCTTCATTTTTTACAACCTATAGCATTCAACAGTTAAGGGCTAAAAGTTTTGGGCACTAGAGACACAAAACAGGAAAGCGGATATTGCTATGCTAATAAACACCTGTTCACTGTTAGGGTGAAATAGAGCTACATATGACAGATCTTAAAAATAACAATGAAAACAAGCTAGCTGCAAAGAAAATACAAATTACTGACCTACTATATGCATTAACCATACTGGATATTTAACTAAAAATTAAAGCATAAAGATGCACGGGATAGTGTTACCACGGCAAGAGGTTCGGGACGGGGTGAAGTTGACAAAGGATTTCAATTGCTTATATAACCATTTAATTTTCTGGTTGGGTGACTACATGTTTTGTAGTTTTCTGTTTTCTACAAAACAGTCTTAAATTTTTTAAAATGCATTTCTGAGGCTGGGCGCCTTCTCAGGGGCATGTCAAATTGCCATCTATAACCATTGGCATACACCTGCCGTTCATCTCTTGTATGCCCTTCCGTCTGTCATGTGTCATGTGTCATGTGTCATCACAGACATCATGACCTGCAGTCTGAAGGGTACGACTTTCCAGGTACCGGCTGTGGGTGCACGAGGCTGTAAGCATCTTCCCAGGAGACTCCCGACCGGTCCCGGCCCGTCCTCCAGGGGCCCTGCTAGGACTTCCAAGAACTCAGTCTCACCCTGCTATACCAAGTCTAACCCCTCGGGAGTCCTGGGGTGTCTCCACCTGAGACTTTTCTTCCCTCTCACTTCCAGCCCAGATGGACGGCCCAGGCCAGACCCACACTGCAGGCTGGCCCTCTGCGCATGCGCCAGGCTGGCTGGGACCCGAGCCTCCGCTTTTGCTCTGCGGATTCCTACGCTCTACGGTGTTCTAGCGGGATCTCCTCCTCTCGCGCGGGAGTTATGCGGAGGCCCTGGCGGTACCTGATATACAGGTCTAGTGCATCTCTAGGGTGGCCCTGGTTTCCATAACGACACTGTCGTTTCGTTAAGTAGACACTCGTGTTCTTTCCCTGTAATGATTTTAACACCGCACATTCTGGATTAGTGACAAATTGGTGCAGATAAGCGTGTCGTTGGCACAACCCGCACTACTTGATATTGGTGTGTTTGTGGGAGGGGCTGGGATGGTTAGGGATGCTTGCCCTTCCTCACTAGGACGCGAGTTCGGTACCAGCACCACATCAGGTGGCTCGGCAACTGTAACTCCAGGTTCAGGGGACCGACCTGCTCTTTTGGTCTCCACCCTCGCTTGCACACACCACACACACACACACACACACACACACACAAATAAAAAGAATAAGTCCTTTAAAAATAAAAATAGGAAAAGAAGTTGGGGACGGAAGTTTGATTTCAACTCAGATTCCATTTCCCGTACAGCATTTCTTTTTCTCAAGCTGCTAATTACATAAGAGATTTGCTGCAGTTTTTTTTTTTTTAAAGTGCTTCTCTCCAGGTTACTGTTGGTTAGGAAGAATAACTTCTTATGTTCTAATGCACAGTAGGTAACTATGGTTGACAGCATTTGTCTATTTCATAATAGCTCAGAGAGAGGATTTCAAATGTTCCCAACAAAAAGCAATAGTAAATGCTTGCTGCAATGAATACCAGTTACCTCAGCATTGTACATTGTAGACAGATGTTGGACTATTACACTGTACGTGTGAATACATGCCTATTCTGTGTCCTGCTTTGTATCCTAACTTAAGAAATTACACGGGGCTGGAAGATGGTTCAGCACTGCTACTCTTGCAGAGGACTGGAGTTGGGTCCCCAGTACCCACCTTGGGTAGCTCACAACCACCCAGTGCTGTACAACCACCTGTAACTTCAGCTCCAGGGGATCTGATGCCCTCTTCTGACCTCTACAGGCACCCAGATGCACATGCACATACTCACAGGCACACACATGCATACACATAAAGTAAAAATCTCTTTACAAAATTACTAAGCAGTTGCTCTTAATAGATTATGGTTCATTCTACATTCTCCTTAGCAGACAGGCAATGGAGGTATTGGGGGCTTTTTGTTTTGTTTTTGAGGGTTTTGACAGAACAATAATAAAATTGGGGAAGTATTTTCTGATAGATACAATTTGTAATTAAAATCCTGAAATGTGTAGAAATATGTTAGAATGACAAAGGGTATATTAATGTCAAAATGATAGGAAGCCTGATGTTGAATGAAAGTATTGAACTGGGATCAATTTGAACTTTATTACTTAACTCCTTTGGTACATTTCTCTAAATAGAATCAAGGTTATTTTAAAAAGTTTTAAAAAGCCACCTTTACTGATCAAAATATAAATATTACAGAGTTTGCTTTACTTAGTCCCTTCTACTGAACTGACTGATGATTATTTTAAAATACAGATTTTAGCTTAAACAATTTTGGGAGTCTTAAGTTATTGCTATAGAAAAGACATCAATGTAGTTTGTGAAGGGCTTGATTTGCTTTTCTGGTGATCAATAAAATAGTTTTTAAGAAGCATGTGTTCTTATCTTAAGCCATGATGCTCTGTAAATATGAACCAGCAGTAGAGTGGAAAACAGAATTTGAACAGGTTGACCAAACGTAAGACAATAATGGTAGTGACATTTCAAATAATTTTAGTTATTTTACCTTCTGCTGGAACATACTCTCAAAATTTTGTCAATTTTTGTTAGCATTTGTTGTTGTTTTGGTTTTTTGTTTGAGACAGCATCTCCCTGTAGCCCCATCTGGCCTGGAACTCACCATGTAGACCAGATTGAGAACTCAGAGATCCGCCTGCCTCTGCCTCCCAAGTGCTGGGATTAAAGACCTGTGTAACCACGCCTTCTGAGAACTCAGAGATCTGCCTGCCTCTGCCTCCCAAGTGCTGGGATTAAAGACCTGTGTAACCACGCCTCAAAGCATGTGTTTTTAAATGAGTGTTTTACTTAGGAAGACAGAAGACTATTCTGTCCAAAAATTGTGCTTGTTATTTGGCAAATATTTCATATAAATATTATTTTAAGACTTATAAGTATATATTTAGTATACTTGTTTATGTAATTGACATTGTAGATTTCCTTCTGTTTTGTACAAATATAATCGCTTCATAAATTGTTAACATTGAATTCTGAATTTGGAGGAAAGTAAGTGGTGATTATTATGATGCCACTTGGGAATAACTTTTGATTTGCTTTTGTTTCAGTACTGAGGCTAAGAACAATCAAATTCACATTTTGGTGTGCCAAATTCTAGGTAAAGTTTTAGGAACTATGCTATAAAATGCCCAAATTGATAATGTTTTGTGTTTGAACTTAATGAAGCTATCCTCATTAGACTGAATAAAGACATTCCTGGCTGTGTTGAGACTTCAGATTTCAGGATAATAACGTGCCCCATGATTAAAGATATGCACAGTTTTATAGGTTTGATATTCACACAGAGATTTCTAAAGATACATACTGTCCCCTGGAGGTTGATATTGATTACCAAGAGTGAGCAGGGACCCCTACAGGCTAAGGACCTAGCTGCTCAGATTACAAGACTGTGCCCATTTCAGATGCAGACCTCAAGTCTTGCCTCTATTTGGTCTACTGGCAGAAGTGCTTGCCTGACTTTAAATTTGGGGGCAACCCCTGTCATCCCCCATCAAGGTTTGATGCTACAAAAGAATGACACAGATTCAGGGAAGCGGCATACATACAAGCATAGTTTTAGTATGAAAGATACAACTTGGAGAGTGCCGAACGTAAATGACACAGGCAGGCTATGGAAGACTGCATGCCCAGTGTTCATGCCTTCCTTGTGTGTGCTCCCGTCCCAGCACATCCGTATGTCAGGCTCGAAAGTCCTTGAGCCTGGATGCTTGAAAGTTTTTACAGGAATAGTTACAGTTTTACTGAATAGATGATTGGTTAGTCATGAGCCACCTGTCTGAACTGTCTCCGTGCCCTTTCCCAATCTCAGGGCTGGAGGTTGGGATGAAGAGTCCAAGTCTACATTACCTAGCTGGTTGACCAGTCTATGTCTTGAAGTTACTAAAGTTCCTTTCTACAGTCCAGCCCCCTTGTGTCACCTCATTAGCATAAATTCAGGTGGAAGGAGTGAATTACAGGATGATTGCTATCAGGAAATGCCCAGGGTTTAAATGGCTCTTCACTGGGAACCCAGAACAAAGAGAAAATACTATTTTTATTATACCATATCAAAAGGCAATAAAATTCATATTACACTGATTAATCCTTCACTAGGGATATTACATGTTAACTTTTTGTAGTAACATCAGTTACAGATGGGATTATTTAACTCACTTTATTTAACTCTCCTTTATGGCCTGTAGCATGAAAAGAAAAATACCTTTAAAATACATATTTTTTAATATTTTATTTACTATTTTAATTGTATGTGCATGAGTGTATTGCCTGCATGTATGTGAGTGTACACGTGTCATGCAACACCGCGGAGGTCAGATTCCCCTGGAACTGGAGTTAAGGATGGTCCATAGCCACCATGTGGGTGCTGGGAATCAACTCACACACATGCAGGCAATACACTCATACACATAAAATGAAAATAATAAATAATTTTTTTAAAGTAATCTAAATGTGTGTTGTATAGGTTTTCCCTTAACTGCTATGCAGCATTCTGTTTTAGAAACGTAACACTTGAGTTATTCATTATCTTCTTTTAGTCTGAACTTATAAGTTGTGGTTTGAATCTGAATTGTCCTCCACAGACTCATGTTTTAAGTGCTATTTCCCCTGCAAGTGGCACTGGTTGGGGAGGCTGTGGGGCCTTCGGGAGTTGGGGTCCAACTCTGAAGGTTCAACCTGCCCTTGGCTCTGCTCCTTCTTTCCTGTAGCCACCATCTGAACAGGTACCACTGCGTGTTCCCATGCTCCCATCTACCACAGACCAAGCAACTTCACCATGCATTTCCCTTAATGAAGGGCTGAAACCATGAAGTAAAATAAATCTTTCCTTCTTTAAGCTGTTTCTCTCAGACATGTTTCTGTCACAGCTGTGTAAAAACAGCTAATACATCAATGTTCTCAACGTGTGCAGATAGCTCCTCTAGTATATATGCCAAATGATAATGTTTTGAACTGAATTGTGCTTCCTGAAGATGCACAAGATGAAGGGCTAACTTCTAGTACCTCAGAATGGAGACAAGATCTAGGAAGACATGGTTAATCAAAATGAGAGGCATGTGTGAAGATGCCAGTCCAACTTGACTGTTGTCCTTAATAAGAAACTGGTTCATACAGAATGACACCAGGCCGGGCGTGGTTGCACAGCCCTGTAATCCCAGGACTTGGGAGGTAGAGGCAGGCAGATCTCTGTGAGTTCAAGGCCAGTATGGTCTATATAGCCAGTTCCAGGCCAGCTGGGGCTACAGGGAGACCCTGTCTTAAAAAGACCAAAAAAAAAAGAATGACACCAGACGTTTGTGTGAAAACAGAGGAAGGATCGTGTAAGAATGCAAGTGGGCAGCCATCTCTGCGCTATGGAGAGAGGCCTCAGAGGAATCCAGACCTTCTCACATTTTAATCTTTGACTCTAGCCTCTAGAACCATGAAAAAATAAAATGTCTGTTACTTAATTTACCTAGTCAGTGGTATTTTGTTATGGTGCCTCTAACTAGTACAGTTGGATTGCCAGATGATTGGATTATGCACACACTGGTAAGTAATGTCAGTGTTTTTCAAGGTGGACAAATTTACAGTCCTATTAGTTGAATGCCATGGTTTGTACCTTCCAAACTGAATGTTGAAATTTAATCCCCATTATGAGATACTAAGAGCTAGGACTATGTAGGACCTTTAAGAGTTTATTAGGGCTCTTGCAAATGGGTCAATCTATTTATGTAGTTAATTGACTGATGGATTAGTAGATCTAGAGACTGGATTAGCTGTGAAGGTCAGTCCTGTGATGCTTCCAAACTCTGCCAGCAAGAAGGCCATAACCACATATGAACCCTAGACCTTGGACGGGAAATGTCAGGGAAAACAAACCTCTTCTTTGTATCTAGTCTCTGCTATGCTATTAGTCATTATGTTTTTAGCCACAGAACATGTGCTGAGGGCCAGCAAGATGGCTCAGCAGGCAAAGGTGATTGCTACACAGGCCTGGCCACCTAATTTGAGTCATAGAACTGACGTAAAGGTGGAAGGAGAGAAATGACTCCACAAGGTTGTCCTCTGACCTTCTCGTGCATGCTGTAGCACATGTACCTCCCACCATACTAATAAGGAAAAAGAAAATGGTCTGAGACTATGTGTGAGCATTGCTCTATATCCTTACCAAAACATGGTTAGTATCAGCCAATCTGATGGGGACAAATGAAATCTCACCGTCACTTTAATTACACATATACATACATACATATTCCCTGTTGTAGTTTTTGGCTCTTAGTCTTAATGGTAGAGTTAATTTTAATGAAAGTAAGATATGTTTTGCGCTTCCTTTCAATGGTCTGCCCTCTTGTCTCTTAAGAAGGCTTTCTCAACCTCTACACTAAGAAATGTTAGCCTCATATATTTACCTTGCTTTCTTTTGAGACAGGGTCTTAGTGTTTATCCCTGGCTGGTCTGGAATGTGCCGTGGACCCAGAGGTCAGTGGGAGAATTGGGATTAGAGGCATTCTTCAACATGTCCAGGTAAATTACTTTTGACATTTGAATCTGTACCTGGCATTGGTAGCATTTGTTTTTTTGGGTTTTTTGTTTTTGTTTTTGTTTTTTGGGTTTTTCTTTTTTTTTTTTGAGGGGAGGACTATGATGGTTTTTATTTTCTTCTAAAGATAAGGTCTCATTATATAGCTTTAGCCTAGTGCAGACTGTCCTCAAACCCCTAAGCCTCCTGGCTCAGCGTCCCAAATATTGTGATTACAAGCATGCATCTGCTTTTGGAATTGATTTCATTTTGCTTTGTTTTAGTGTGTGTGTGTGTTTGTGTGTGTGTGTGTGTGTGTGTGTGTGTGTGATATGGATGAACATATATGTGCAAGTACATGTGCGGAAGCCAGAGGAAGACCTAGGTTGTCCTGCTCTAGCACTCCCCATGTTACGCCCTTGAGAAAGGGCCTGTCACTGCACCTGAAGTGTGCTGGCTTTCAGCTAGGTTGACTGGACAGAAAACCCAGCAATCCTCCTGTCTCCATCCCCTACAGCACTGAGGCTATAGGCATGTGCAGTGAGTGACACTGGGCTTTTTCTGTGGTTGTAGAATTCAAACTCAGGTCCTCAGGCTTTTACATCCTTGAGACAGGGCCTGTCACTGCACCTGAAGTGTGCTGGCTTTCAGCTAGGTTGTCTGGACAGAAAACCCAGCAATCCTCCTGTCTCCATTCCCTACAGCACTGAGGCTATAGGCATGTGCAGTGAGTGACATTGGGCTTTTTCTGTGGTTGTAGAATTCAAACTCAGGTCCTCAGGCTTTTACATCAAGCACTCATATACCCTGGGACATTGCCCCAGCCCTGGAATTGATTTTTTATGTTTGATTGAAATAGTTATATAGTCCATGTTTTTCACATATATTCGCCACACCGTTTATTGAATACTCTTTCTTTTTTCTCAGCTGATCTGCAGTTCGCTCCATCATGCTGTCTACCCACACAGTTCGCTCCCTCATGCTCTGTCTGCACACAGTGTGGTTGCCTTTTTGGTTTCTAGTCTGTTATTTAATTACCTCTCTAGTATCAACACATTATGCTAATATGGTTTTATAATGTCATAACTGTAAATTTTTGTTTTAAATGATACATGCTATATAATTATATAATAATGTATATGATCACAAACATGTAATGTGGGGACCAGAGATAAGCATAGGAAATTTTTTCTTCTTCCAAGACTACATTTTTTCAAAGACAATGCAAAAACCAAATCAATAAATGTTTAAAAAGCCATTTTTGGGCCAGTGAGGTGTTTAATTGGGCAAAAATGCTTGCTGCTCAAGCCT
>NW_008331789.1:4543864-4550454 GCF_000622305.1 Nannospalax galili
AAGCCAATTTGTGGGTTATTTATCTACCTATTATTTATTTATATTTATGTGTTTATTTATTTAGTGTTTGTGGGTTATTCATCTATCTACCATTTATTATTTGTTTATTTATTTATTTTTATGCATATTAATGTGTTGTATGCATGTATGGAAGTGCACTGGTGTCATGCAACGCCCGAGGAGGTCAGAAGAAGGGGTCAAGCCCCTGGAACTGGGGTTACCTATGGTTGTTAGATGGAAACCAAACCCCAGTCCTCTGCAAGAGCAGCCAGTGCTCTTAACCATTGAGCCATCTCTCCTGCCTGAGGAGGATAGATTTTTTTTTTTTAAATGAGTTGTGAGTTGATAATTGTTGAAGCCGATTGTGCCAAACTTTTTTGTTGCTGTAACAAAATATTTAGCAAAATACATAACAACCTAAGAGGATGAAAGATTTGTTTTGGTTTAGGGTTTCGGGAGTTTTAGCTCATGGTCAGGGCTGTGGTGAGGCAGAGGGTCATTGTATGAAGGCATGAAGGGTTAAAACCGGTCACCTCATGGGTGCCAGGAGGCAGAGGGATTCCCGACTGGGCTTCCTTCTTTTTCCACTTCTGTTCAGTCTGAACTCTCAACCTACTGGCCACTGCTTATCACAATGAGGTGTTTTCCCTGGGTGTAGACACACCCAGAAGTGCTTTCCCAACTTCTTAGACATCTCATTACCCAAGCAAGCTGACAATCAAGGTTTACTATCTCATTGAATACATTAATTTTATAAATGTTAGTGGTTTATTGTCTTGATTTAGAATGTATCATTTGCTTGATGATTGTATAAGACCTTTGGTGACTACTTTTTTTGCATTATGCTTATTTTTTAAGATTTTGTCCTTAGTTCAGAAAAGTCTCTTTCTTTGAAAAGGACTAATGAAATATCAGGACAGGCATATGCAGTATACAGGACAGAAAGTCATACTCTCAAAAACTGTTTATCATTAATATATGTAAGAATTGTACAATGAACCTGACATCTGGACAGGTGTATAAAGTTAATAGAATTAGAAGTCATACTCTTAAAAAATAATCATGAAAGTTTACACACACACGCACGCACGCACACACACACACACACACACGTGTACAATGAAGCCAACATCTGGTTTCAACCATCACCAACCTTTGTCCATCTTTCTCTGCTCCTCTCTAGCCACATGCATACGCACCTCATGCACTCCACAGGACTCAGAATTATTTGGGGGAAAATCTTTGACATAATATTTTGACTAATATCGAAAAATGTTTTTACACTTTTGTTTCTTTGAATTAGGAGCTAAGCTATATTGTCATATTATTTAATTGGTATTTTTATGTCTCTCATATAACAAGCTAGTCCTAGTTTTCTCTCCTTGACTTTTGTTGTGGAGATTGGATATTTTGTGTCGTTGAATTCCCCATATTCCAGATTTGGCTATTTTCATCGTTCTTGGAACACTAAGCCTTTTCTATTATGTGTAGTTCCTAAAAAGTGACAGTAAAATCTAGATGCTTAACTACTTCCAGGTTTGGCCTGCTTTTTGACAGTTGGGGGTAAAAACATGTCTTATGTGGTAGTTTATAAGCATCCTGCTACATTGTATCACGAAAAGTTTCAGTAATATTTTTGAAACTATTCCCATCTACACAAATTACTTACAGCACAACAATAAACTTTTTATAGGCTGTGTTCCTCTGTGGTCATATCTCCTTTAACCACCGTGGTTTGGCAGATGGAAAAACTTAGGCTTGAAGAGCTAAATATTTGCCTAGGCCAAACAGCTAGTACACCACCCTTTAAATTTTTTGTTTTGTTTAGATCTTTATCTGATGGTATGTGTGCCTCAGAAAAAACTCTGAGGTGGTAAATATGACATTTCCACTCATCCAATTTAAGATTTTGTGGTTGAAACGTTAAGACATAGTGAAGTTTCTACTCCCTTGAGTGCTTTTATTTTTTTACAGCTGCTGTGGTAGGTGAGACCTGAGGTTGAGAGCAGTCAGGCTAGATGGGACCCAAGACAGAAGCCCAGGAAATCTCATACAGGAAGAACAGAAAAAGAGACTCTTCATAGACTACAGAAGTTGGTAATTTGGTCCTAAGTAACTTTGGCTTGTGGTAGGCATTCGCTAGGATGGCTTGATTCCCACTTTGGTTCCCACTCATCTTACAGATATTAACTGCAAGTCAAGATTGATTTGGAAAAACGAATAGTGAGAGAAGACAGAGGAAGGAAACCCCAAGGGAGGTGGCGTTCCTCTGCGTCTTACGTGACTGAACGTGGAATCAGCTTTGCAGAAAATCTATGAGCTCCACTATGCCTCGCTGAGCTATCTTACCATTGCTCCTCCTGGTGTGTAAAGTGATCTAAAGTGGTCAGCTCAGTGCTTGCTTTTCCAGTGACTTCTAGTAAATTGATGGTAATTCTCAGAAACAATGTAGGTACAGAAAAAAAAGTATCCTCAAATGCCATTACCTCATTTTCTTTTTCTTTTTTTTTATTGTATGAGTGTTTTACCTGCATGTATGTCAGTGTACCACATGTGTGCAATGCCTGTGGAGGCCAGAAGAAGGTGCTGGATCCCCTGGAAGCAGAGTTATTGTTACCTGCTATGTGGGTGCTAGGAACCAGACCTGGGTTCTTTGCAGGAGCAGCCACTACTCTTAACCGCCGAGCCTTCTCTCCAACCCCAACCTTGATAATTTTCTAACTTGACAGAGATAAATTTTCTGACAGGAGTAAAGGAAGACTTGATGATACCCTAAAGTTCTGTCAATATCTTTACTTTGTATAAAGTTATGGGCACATACAGTTTCATTAATATGTAAATGCAAAATAGAGAAATGGTCCCAGAAAAACACAATACAAGTAAAAACTGAGGAACATTTTATTTAATGTGATGAGTATGTCATCTCTAAGTTCATTCCATTGTGGGATCAGAAGGGCTGGTCTTGCATCTGGTATACTGTTAATCCTGTTTATTTCCTTTGTTTTAGATTATGTTAAATGTTAGACTCCCAGTAAGAGAATCACATTCATTCTACTCAACAGTGGATAGTTATTTCATCCACATGAATGTACTTAATGTCTTATAATCATTCCTTAATGTTCTGAAGTAAGATATAATGTTTAATAATATTCTCCATGCCTCAAGTCTGTGTGTGTGTGTGTGTGTGTGTGTGTGTGTGTGTGTGTGTGTTTGTAGACCAGAGGTCAACTTTGAGCATCTTTCTCAATCCTTCAGTTGCTCTCCACCTTTTTTTTTTTTTTGAGACAGGGTCTCTCCCTGGCCTGCAGATTAGGAGAGTTTACAGATTAGACTAGGCTGGCTAGCCAGGGAGCCTCAGGTGGTCCCCACATGGCAGTTCCCCAGTACTGGGCCCTGGGACTTAAACTCAGGTCCTCATGCAACTCTGGTCAATCTCACCCTGATGGAATCACAAGTATCTAGCATCCAGAAAGATAAATTCCATATTGTACATCCTCCAACCAAAAACTACCAAGAGACCAAGGCTGGTCTGTATATATATATATATAGCTCAGTGGTACAGCACTTGTCTAGTGTAATGGTTTGAATGAAAATGTCCCCCATAGGCTCCAAATATTTGGACATTTTTGTCCCCACATGGTGGCACTGTTTTGGGAGGTTTTAGAAGGTGCGGCTATCCTGGAGGAAGCACATCCCTGGGGGTGAGCTTAGAGAATTCTTAAGCCTTGCCGGATCTCCAGTTGTTTTCTTGCTTCCTGTGCCTTCATGATGATGTGAGAGTTGAGCTTCTGCTCCTCCTCTAGCCACCTCCAGCCACCATGCCTCCCTGGCATGACAGACTGTAATTCCCCTGGAACTGTAAGTTCAAATAAACCCTTCCTTCTATAAATTGCTTGGGTCAGTGTTTCTATCACAGCAACAGAAAAATGACTTAATACATCTAGCATGCATGAGGCCCTGGCCCCAGCACAACAAACAAAACAAACAATGATACAAATAAGCAGGAAAATAGGACTTGTGGTGAGGAGAAAAAAAATGAGACATTGAAATTCACAAACATAACTAAGCCTTGTGCTCTGTGAGGTCAAAGTCAGCCTGGTCTACATAGTGAGTTCCAGGCCAGCTGGGGCTACAGGGAGACCCTGTCTCACAAACAAGGGTGTGTAGACACATGAAAAGATGCATGATAAACTTCTAGACAAACTACAAGATGTGAAATATAAAATACACTATCTAGGGTTAGTGGGAAATTAGTGTAAACTATGGTTACATGTTTAAAGATAAGAAACCAAAGTCAAACAAAAGTAGACTGTGAACAAGCTGTGCAAATTTTTAAATAGTCTAGTACTCTTGTAACAAGAGGATGTATATAATATTCGAGAAAAAAACACATTATGTGTGAGAGTGTTTTGCCTGCTTGTTTGCAGGTACACCACATGCATGCACTGCCCATAGGGATCAGAAGAGGAGATCAGATATGGAACATCAGATGGATGTTAGCCACCATGTGGGTGCTAGGAACTGAACACAGGTTCCCCCAGTGTTTTTAACCACTGAGCCATCTCTCCAGTTTGAGTCTGAAAATGGGACTGTAACAACTTCTCTGATCCCCTTTCTATAGAATGTTCATTTCCACTTGCTGCAAAAATTTGAGAAGTATGTAATAGGTAGATGGCTAGTGACATCACAGTGAGGTCATTCTGAACCTCCAGCTAAGTCTGAATGTTTACATAAACACATTTAGTTGCAGTGAATATTAGTTATATATGTGATGTTGCTGCTTAGATATTGTCTTGGGAAGTTTGCAAAATAATAATTACCTTTCAGCTAGAAAAAGGTTGACCAAAAAGTAGTAAAATGACTTTTCACAGTGTGAAATAAGAGGAATGCTTTTGGATATCCAAGCTTTGTACATTGTATATAACTTGACACTTGTCAGGGCTAGGCATGGAAGAAGTGGTAGGGGTGCTCCTTATACTTCTGTGCTTATTTGAAATTTTCTATCATAAGACATCTGTAAAACTTTATATCTAATTTTATATCTAGAATTTTTATCTAATTCAGTTTTGTTAGTATATTTAAGCAACATGCTATCCTTTGCCACTGATCTTGCTACATATGTCTAACAAACAAAGTGTTACTCAGTTGTTCTCAAAATCTGGGTTATGAAACCAGTATAGACTGTTGAGAATTGTTTCTAAATGTTCTTTAATGGTAAAAAAAAAAGTGACCTCAGGCTGGGGCTATATCATAATATAGAATGGTTTCCTGGAATGTGAAAAGCCCTGAGATTGATTCCCAGTACCACATTTAAAAAAAGAAGAAAAGTTAATGAGCTAGGACATTTGCCACTCTACATAGTTTCTAGGTAAGTAGCAGAGATATAAAGTCCTACATATGATCCACAAACTTGTCAGAAGACATATGAACTGCTGTGTGTTCCACAATAAGTATTCTTTAATGGTGAAAATCAGACTTCATAACTAACCATGGAGGGATAACTAAGAGATCGGGATGGACTCTTGAATATTACTTTTCTATTTCTATATCAAGTAACTTTTTTCATTTTTTTCTTCACCACTGGAGTTTATATAGGGCCTTGCACACATTAGGCAAGCACTCTAACACTAAATTACAACCCCCAGTTCCTAAACAGCTTTTTAATATTTTAACGTATTCATCTTTATTTATATCATTGACACACTTGATAAACATATGAAATTATCTTCATTATAATCTTTTTGTACCTCATTTTTAGAATGTAATTTGAGGTGGTGTGTGGTGGCACACATCTTTAATCTCAGCACTCAGAAGGCAAAGGTACACAGGTGTGCTGGATAGCTTTAGCGTCAGCTTGACACACCTGGGTTGAGGGAATTGCCTTCATTGGACTGGACTGCGGCCATGTCCATGGGGCATCTTCTTGATTGTTGAGTGATGTAGGAGAGCCCAGCTCATTGTGGGTGGTGTCACTCCTGGGAAGGTGGGCCTGTGTTGCATAAGAAAGCAGGTTGAGCAGGGGCCAGGGGAGCAAGCCAGTAAGCAGCGGTCCTCCATGGCCTGTGCTCCAGCTCCTGCCTCCAGGTTCCTGCCCTGAGTTCCTGCCTTGGGCTCCCTGATGAACTGGCTGAATAAACCCTTTCCTCCCCAAGTTGGTATTGGTCAGAATATAGAATATTTTCAATGAAGAACAAACTAGGACAACAGGTCTCTGTGAGTTCAAGACCAGCCTGCTTTACATAGTGAGTTCCATGCCAGCCAGCACTATATAGTGAGACCCTATCAAATCAACAGCAACAACAAAATAGTATTCCTTGAATAAAGTCATATTTTCTGTTAGAGTCAAATTTTGAATTTTTTATTAAAAATGTTTTTATGAGTGTGTGTGCACACGTGTTCATGCTACAGTACGAGTCACAGTGCGTGTGCAGTGCTCAGAGGACAACCTCCTAGAGTTAGATTTCTTTTCCACCATGTGGGTTCCAGGACTCAAACTCAGGGTAAAGGTGCTAAGCGCCTTTCCCCGCCAAGCCAGCTGTCTGGCCCCAACAATTTTTCTACATTGTCACTTATTTTACATCTTAAATCCA
>NW_008331789.1:4550704-4551265 GCF_000622305.1 Nannospalax galili
GGGGGAGATGATGTCCTCTTCTGTCCTTGGCAGGTACTGCAGTCATACACACACACACACACACACACACAGACACACACACACACACATACACACACACATGCACACATACACACACAGACACACATACACACACACAAACGCACACATACACACATACACACATGCACACACAGACATACGCACACACGTACATACACACAAGCACACACATACACACACGTACACACACACGCATACACAAATTACTGGTTTCAATTAACATTTAGCTTGTGACCAGAGGATCACAAAAAACAATAGCACTGTAATGTGCCACTTTGATTCAGTGTTTAGAGGGTACAGAGTGTTTTGAATGTTCTCATGTGGATGTAAATATTTTCTGCAAATCTATGTGTCAAATAGGATGGTACTGTGACTAATGTGTAATTCCTAAGGAAGGTAACTTGTTTGATAGGACACGGGTACATGTCCATATATGCAGGCAACACACTCATACACATAATAAAATTTTTAAAAATAAATTTTCTAATTTATCTTGAAATATATATATTATTATTAACT
>NW_008331789.1:4551344-4554940 GCF_000622305.1 Nannospalax galili
GAAGTATCTGATCACCTGTTCCCTCACTCTATCTAAAACTGTGTACCTTTAATCAGCAGCTTCACATCGTCTCTCCACACTCACCCACATCTCTATTCCTAGTCAACATTTTTAGTTTCCATCTGTAAGTAAGATTGTGCATATTTGTATTTCTGCGCCCGCCTTATAGTAATTCCTTTTGAAGTGAAACTTATTTAGTAACAGTGAATTAAAACACTACCACTTTTTAAAATCCTAATCTAGTAAGAAGTGAATGAATTTTATGCATTAGTATATATTCCCTAACAGGCTGTAGTTTCATCAAAATAAACAAACAAAAAACAGTACAATATGAGCTAGCAGCAGCAACCACCACCATCACAACAACAAAACTCCTATTTTTAAAGTTGGAAAAATCACATCAACTGAAAAGATTTACATTTTGTGAGTAAATTAAGCAAATATTCTTCTTAAAATAACAATGACAGAAGAAAAGTGAGTAGAAAAATGAGGCAATTCTGTACATATTAGAGCACAGAGTGAATCGACTTCCTCTAGCTTCATCTCGGAGGGTGTGGTGGCATGTGATCTTAAGCAGTTCACTTACTTGTGATACAGTTTCCTTTAGAGAGTTCTAGCATGTAGTTATGGGTAGACTGAACTAACCTGAATGTTTTTGGTCTTTTTTTCCACTTAAGTTGTAGGATTTCTGCGTAGATTTTGTTGTGTTCCTTTTTAGTTCTGCTCAAATAATGTAAATTTTTATTTACATTCACCGAACAGTCCTGAGGATTTGGTGCATGAAGAACTCTGTCGTAGACAATGGAACTGGGTGGGACGGAGTGAGACTGAGACAAGGGTAAGCTTGGACCGTATACTTTGAACACAGGCTGTAGGTACTTCAGGATTCATAGAATTTTAGATATATTTGGTAATTTTGTAGGTGGCCTCATAAAAGTTCTACCAAGTCTTATAGCTGAGAAAACTAATCTGAGACACCTCACTAAAGGAGAAGAAATGAGCTGGATCAATAATAAAGCTATTGCTAGAGTGAAGGAGAGATTCTGATTCTGATGTTATATTAGTTACTTGTGCATCACTGTGACCAAAAAACTTTACAGAGACAATTTTGGTTCATGGTTCCACAGGGACTTCTGTCCATTATAATGGACAGTGTGGTGGCAGGGGTGAGTGGTGGAGCTATTTATATCCTGGTGGATCAGGAAGCAGAGATCATGGCGAGAACGAGGACTGGTTACAATCCTCAATAGTCTACCTCTAGTGGCCCGCTTCTGCCACCAAGCCCTAAAGACTCCACATCTCTCCAAAGCTGTGAAGGTGAAACTTGGGTTGCACTGGAGACCTCAAGATGTTGGAGATGCCAGAAACCATTGACATCTGCCAAGGAGCGCTGCATACAGGAAGTAGAACAAGCCCAAGAGAGATGTATGTTGCAGGCAGCAATGTCAGAGGGGCTGAGCCATGTAAGCCCTTTGAATCTAATGTCCCATACACCAGACATGGAGCTACTAGATTTGGTGTTTGCCACACTGGTTTCTGGTCTCGTGTTTCCCCAGTATGCCCCATTTTCCGCTTTTGCAATGGGACTGTATATTTAGTCCCATTGCATATTGGAAGTTTGTAATTTGTCTTTTGATTTTACAATGGATTATGGTTAAGAGTGTTTTGCTTCTCAGAAGAAACTTTGAATTTTTGAATAATGCTGAGACTGTGAAAAAAAAAAGGGGGCTTTTAACGTTGTACTAAATGCATTTTGCATCATGATCAGGCCCTGAGCCTATTGGGGCCAGGAAGTGGAATGTGGTGGTTTGAATGAGAAATGTTCCCCATAAACTCACACACATTTGAATACTTAGCCCTAGTTGATGGTGCTGTGGAGTTTTGGGAGGGATAGCCTTGATGGAGGAAACACATCACTGGCAGTGGGGTCTGAGAATTCATAGCCTTGCCTTACTTCTGGTTTCCTCTCTTTGCTTCCTGTGAGTGACCAAAAATGTAAGAGCTCAGCTTTCTGCTCTGGCTGCCATTGGCACCGTGCCTCCCTGCCATGATGGACTCCTGTTCCTGTCACCATAAGTCTAAATAAACGCTTCCTTCTATAAGTTTCCTTGGTCATGGTGTTTATCACAGCAACAGAAAAGTAACTAATACAGACTCCTTTAATAGTATGTCCACAAAGGAGAAAGCCATTCTTTCCTACTCTAACATTCAAATTCACATTATGTACATGAGAATACAGGACTCAGAAGAAAACTAAGAAAGACAGAGCAGCTCACTTTTCACCCAGGGTCTTACTATGGCCATACCAAGCATGTGAGAAATATTCCTGAGGTCACAGATGCCCTTTGTAGAAAGGGTAGAGGGATTTGCTGAAAGCTCTCTATGTATAGCCTTGGGTAATCCTTGGGTAATTTATCTGACCTCCTACTTTATTTTTCTTTCTTTTTTTTTTTTTTTTTTTTTTTTTTTTTTTATCTTTTTGAGATAGGGTCTCCTTGTAGCCCCAGCTGTCCTGGAACTCACTATGTAGACCAGGCTGGCCTCGAACTCTGGGATTAAAGGTATGAGCCACCATGCCTGGCTTTAGTTGTCTTTTCACCTGTAAAATCCAGATAATAACATGGCCAACACATCATACAGTTATTCTGTGAATGGAGATAATTTTAGCCCCCCAAGTCTTAAAATAGTGCCTTGTATTTAATTTTATTTGTTATTCTTATTCTAACTAGGGCAAATACGTGAACAATGATAAGGGTCAATGAGCCTCTCCTTTTAAAAACTGATATGGCCGGGAGTGGTGGTACACACCTTTGATCTGAGCACTTGGGAGGCAGAGGCAGGCAGATCTCTGTGAGTTCAAGGCCAGCCTGGTCTATGTAGTGAGTTCCAGGACAGCTGGGGCTATAGGGAAATCCTGTCTCAAAAAGATCAAAAAAAAAAAAAAAACCCCACAAACAAACAAAAACTGGACATGGTGGTACATATCTGTGATATCAGCACTTGGGAAGTAGATGCAGGAAGATAAAAACTTCAAGGTCATCCTTGGCTACAGAGTGGATTTGAGACCAGCCAGGGCTACATGACATTCTGCCACAAAACAAAACAAAACCACACACACACACAGACCCAAACAGTCCCTAAACCAAAACACAAAAGAGAAGAGAATGCCATCATAGTCTACATTGAGATGGGAGGATCATATGACCCTAGGAGGTCAAACAAGCCTGGGCAACACCACAGATCCCAGTTAAAAAAATAAAAACTTTCCAGGCATGGTGGCACAAGTATGCTTTTAATCCCAACACTCAGGAGACAGAGGCAGGCGGCTGTCTCTGAGTTCAAGGCCAGCCTGGTCTATATAGTGAGTTCCAGGACAGCCAGGGCTATGTAGTGAGACCCTATCTAAAAAAAATTACCAAACAAACAAAAAAGTTAATGAGATGAGAAAACAGATGACATGGCAAACTCAGAGGGCAGAGGAAATGGCAAGTCACATACTGCCTGTAGAATAATAACAGAACCATCAATTATTATTTTTTTAAAGCATTTAACAAAACTATGTGCCAGGCACTGGTCATTTAGTAATACATTATTTT
>NW_008331789.1:4556428-4599062 GCF_000622305.1 Nannospalax galili
GCTATCCTGCCTTGATTTCCCATGCTCTTGATCCCCTGAGATCCACCTGCCTCTACCTCCTGAGTGCTGAGATTAATGGTGTGCACCACCTTTTATATGTATGGGTGTTTTGCCTGTATAAGTGCACCCATGCATGCAATGCCTGCAGAGACCAGAAGACGGTGTCAGATCCCCTGGAACTGGAGTTAAGGATGGTTGTTAGCCTCCATGTGGGTGTTGGGATCTGAAACCAGGTCCTGTGCATAACCAGTGCTCTTAACTGCTGAGCCAGTCCTACAGCCCCTTAAGCTTCTAAATTTAGCTGTATTATATATTTAACCCTCATCACCTGTAGGTTCCATATTCAAGGATTCCATCACCATGAACTGAAAGTGTGTGTGTGTGTGTCTGTGTGTGTGTGTCTGTGTGTCTGTGTGTCTGTCTGTGTGGGAGAGATCCTGTCTGTACTGAACATGTAGACTTTTTCTCCTCATTTTTCCTTAAACAACTATTTAGTTAACATATATGCCACATTGGATATTATAAGTAATCTAGAATTATTTAACGAATATGGGAGGATGTGTGTGGGTTATATTCAAATATGGGGCCATTTTTACATAAGGGCTTGAGTATCTGGGGATTTGGATATTTTTATATGGGATGGGGAAGAATTGTCCTGGGACCAATTCCCAAGGCTACCAAGGAACCACTGTATTTATTGCATATGGTATCATGATGCCATAGACTTTGCAACTACCATATCAGGTTTGAAAAACTTCTAATTATGGAAGCACAGTAAGGAAGTGGAACAGTGTTTCTCAAACTTTAGTTGCATAGGAGCATTATAGAATCCTAGGCCTTGCCCCAAACTCACTGATTTTCATGGGTGGCTCTCAGAAGCTACACCCCTAAAGCCCTTCCAATTCTGAAGCATGTTCTTCTTTGAAGAACTCTGCAAAGGGTATGGCTAGTCAGATACCCTCGGCATTTAAACTTTCCAGGTGAAGTTTTACCACCCTGGCATATTCAGTACCATGGAGTTTATTACCTTTTATTAGTTCTTATCTGCTATCATTACTTTAGCCTGAGGGCAGGCATATGACTGAGAACCCTGAACAGCGCTGCACTCTGCCTCCTGCTCTGCTGTACATTATTTTCTACGATGTTCCCTTTACACTGATGATCACATAGCTTAGCAAGTCTACATGGTCAGATTTGTTTTTAATAGAAAGCAAAGGTGTGATGGTTGTGTAAAGCTAGAGCATTGGCTTCAAATCCTATTGCCTGTCTGAACTTAGGTTCCCTCATCTGTAAAACGGGGTTGAAAGAATCTCCTTTCTAAGATATCATGGTGCTAGTATACAGCTAACAATTGAATAATCAATGGCTTTCATTAATGCCCAATGCATGCTTAACTTTGGAGAATATAATGGAAGCAGAGGATGAAGCAGGGGTATCATTTCCCAGGAAGTGTAATAAGACAGTGACAACACTAAACACGTATAAGCCAGTAGGTATTTATGAATAAGAGCACTTATTTTATTGTAGCTTATTCTAAAGCTGACCCAAATTAGACAGAGCATTTCACCATCATGTCTCACCAATTCATTGCTCACCTTGGTTACTTGGGCAATATGACCTACTATTTTCTTTTATGAATGCTATTTAGATAAAATGTCATTTTGAGAGAAGACCTCTGAGATGATCAATTTTAAATGTCAACAGCTACAACTTAGAATCACCTGGGAAGTGAGTCTCAATCGACTAATAGCCTTTACTGGGTTGGCTCCTGGGCAAGTCTATGTTGGAATGCCTTGATTATAAATGAAGGTAGGAAGACCAGCTCATTGTGGGCAGCACATTCCGTAGGCAGGGGTTCCTGAACTATACCGGACGGGGAAACAGAGTCAGGAGGCAGGCATCATGGCTGCATTTATTTCTCTTCACTTCTGATTGTGGATGTGACATGATGAGCTGCTTTAGTTCCCGCCCTGATTTCCCATCGATGATGGACTGAAACCTGGAATTGTAAGCCAAATAAACAAATGCTTTCTTCCCAAAGTTGCTTTTGGTCAGGGTATTTTATCACAGCAACAAAAATGAAGTTAGGACAATCTCATAGCAACAATTGGCACACCTACGCTTTTTCCTGAGAATTATGCTGTTCAATCACAAACTTATTCACTATTCTATCGTCCTTTTTTCTATGAAAGCATCTTCATGAAGGAAAACATTCTGTAATTTACTATATGCCATCTACCTAGGAATATTTATATCACATAAAGATGATTACATAAAACAACCTTTGCTCCTTCCAGAATGTGATCAAGGAAAAGGATTTTAAAATATTAGGTTAGAAATTTCGGTAAGAGCCTGTATTAGTTACTTTCTGTTGCTGTGATAAAATACCATGACCAAGTCTGGTTAAAGAAGAGTTTATTGGGCTTATGGTTCCAGAGGTATAAGAGTCCATCCTGGCATGAAGAGCCAGGCATGGAACCTGGAGCAGAAAGATGAGAGCTCACATCTTCAAGCAGGCATGGGAAGCAGAGAGAAAAACTGGAACTATGGCAAGGCTTAGGAACCCTCAGAGCCCACTCCCAGTGCTTCCTCCAGCCAGGCTGCACCTCCAAAATCCCCACAAACAGTGCCACCAACTGACCAAGTGTTCAAATATTTGGAGCCTATGGGGGACGTTCTCATTCAAACTACCACAGAGCCTAACTTGATTGATCTAAATTGAGAGTTTTGTAGCTGTTGCCTCTTACCAATGATTTCTAGCCTGACATAGCAAAGAAACGAGGAATCCTTGATGATGTCTTGAAAGTTGTTTTTAAAGTTTGCAATATTAAATGCTTTCTGTCAGAAATATTGAATGCTTTCTGTCAGAAGCCATGAAGCCCTGTTGTATCTACTCAGCTAATTCTCTAAACTGAAATATGAGATATATTATCTCATGTTACCTCATAGTTTATAAGTGAGGATGCAGAAACTCAGAGCGACTAGGGCATCTTCCCTGGGTCATACAACAAATAAGGATGGAGCTGGGATGTACCTAAATCTGATTCTGAGCTCAGATTCTAATGCATTGTCATTCTTTCCCTAAACCCTCAAAAGTGAATTCGTTTTTCAAAAAATCATATACCATTAACTTGGTTTCTTTTTTTTTGAAAAAGGAACTTTACCGCCCAAGTTCTCTCTGGGTCCCTTGCGCGATCTGACAAACCATATATGTTTATGTGAATTTATTATGGTTTATGCCCTTGGGTAGGGAGGGGGTAAATGGGGGAACTTACAAAGAGACAAATACTCTTGCTACACCTCAGAGCCCGCCAATCCAGGCTGCTCCAGGGCGGTCCATAGTCTCTGTTAACTTTCACCCACGCATCTTGGGTCCCGCAGTCTCACCCTACGACGGCAAATGTCCCCTCTAATGTCCACGCAGGTGAGACGCCAGGGCCATCTTTCTTTCCATGCCTGCTGCCATATGTTCCCCATGCCCGCCACCACCATACATTTCTGGCGGCTTGTGGCTTCTGTCCCAAGATGGCAGCACAAGCCCCTCCTTCTGTGGCTAAGTCTCCCCAGTCAATTCTCCACAGCACGCCCTGCCCCTTGGAAGAATCAGGACCCCTGGGGAACATAAATGTCATTAACTAAAACAAAATATGACAGAACAAGGTAATTTCAAATAATGGCAATCAGAGCTATATGTGTACTTAATTAATCAAGGAATTAATTGATTGGCTTTCCATTTCAAGACAATTATTCATTTATTTTTGGATTTTTTCCCAATATTTTAGAATAGATTGGCAGCTGTAAACTATAGGAAGCAATAAATCATTGTTTGTGTGTGTGTGTGTGTGTGTGTGTGTGTGTGTTTCTTCTCTTAGGTTATGTTTTTAATGGTTTGTTTCTATTTTTGTTGGTGGTGTTTTAAATTTTTTTTATTTATTCTTTTTAATTTAAAAATATTCTGTTAGCACTGATTTCTTTAAGAAATAATATGATTACACTATAAAACATTGTATAGGTTGGAAAATTTGGAAAGGGAGTAAATGCTGAGCTCATGTTATAGCAACAATGACAAATTCACATTATTGTTGAAGCTCAGTGTAGTTCTGTCAGTAAATAACAATAAAAAATAACAGTAGACATATAGAACTGTGAATTTATATTCTAATATAATTAAATATTTTTAGTTTGAGAATTATATCACTTTAAGCTGTAACAGTACTTTTCATTTCTTTCTTTTTTCTTTTTCTTCCCATATTGTGATTTTTATCTCTAGAAGTTCAATTAGGTGTTTTGCATTTTCTATAGGGCAGGTGAAGGTATACTGGGGCTGTACAAGAGTAATAGAAAAATAATGGAAAACTTCTTGGTGTCAGGTAATGGGAGAGATCCAACATCAAGGCCTGGATGCCCAGGACCACATGTGGAGTCAAGACCACAGCTGGACCTCAGGGGAGGTGGGAAGTTCATTCCAGAGAATCAGTCCTTCCTAGACCAGAATCTGCCAATGACACAGACCTCCCCTGTCCCCAGCATAAGAGGCAAAGCCACTGCCATGTACAACCTGGGACCTCAGGGGAGGGGGCGTTGGAGAATGCAGCCACTCAGAGAAGGCTGAAAATGCTGCCCAGCACGGGGCAGTCCTCCTTCCTCCACTCTGTTTCACCATCAGCCTATCACCAGAGAAATGTGGAACTGTGGTTCACAGTAGGGAACCAAAGTTCCAGGCTCATGTGAGAGGCTCACAGCTTCACCTCACAGGACAGGACCACTCTCCAGCTCCCACGGTGGGATCCCAGCTTCAGCTCCTGGGAGGGAACCACAGCTTCAGATCACAGAATTCTTTGCTTCTTCGTTTTTTTTGTTTGTTTTTTGATGGGGTTTTTATATTTAGTCCTGGCTGACACTGAACTCATGTTCTTCCTGCCTCAGCCTCCTAAAGTGCTGGATTACAGCATTGGGTGCCACGTCTCACCAGATTTGTGTTTAATGTTTACTAACAATGTCACTGATGCTAATGTCTTTGTTCACCTCATATATATAAAGTGAGAGATACTAATATTACCTTCATGTGGTAAAGATATGAAGATATCAGCCTGGAGAGATGGTTCAGCAGTTAAGAACACTGACTGTTCTTGCAGAAGGCCCGGGTTTGAATCCCAGCACCCACATGGCAGCTAACAACTGTCTGTAACTCCAGTTCCAGGGGATCCAACAGTCCCTTCTGTCCTCCACGGGCATTGCACGACATGGGTGAACTTACATGCAGGCATAACACTCATACACATAAAATAAAAATAATATAATAAAAAAAGACATGAAGATATCACCATTATCAAGAGATAGTGAATCTGATCTAGAACTCTGCTTATCATATATTAAAATATTCAGTAACTGTAGTATTCCAGATTAGTACTTACCTGGCAGAGTTAATTTTCCATGTGTTGTTAAATAAATTAGTATTATTTAGTTCACCTTATCACTCAACAGCATCCCAGGCCAAGTCTGTAGTCAGGAAAGTGAGACCTTAGAATGAGCAAGTAATTAGCCCATAGACTTGTGGCTGGGCAGTGGCTAAGGTGCTGCTGGAATTCAGGTCAGTGTTCCATGAATTAACCAGGTTGCTCCAAAGGAGCAGTTACTCATTAGACAACAGGAATCCTTGTCTTTCTACCCACATAACTCCAAGCAGTTTTAAATTTTTCAGAGTGTTGCTTTATGTAATTAGGATTTTTTTTTGTACTCTGGCTTGAGATTTTTTGTCTTTTGTTTTGATTTCCTTCTCAATCAAAGCTAGGGAGGAAGGAAATATAACTGATATTTCTGTAAACATTTTTTTTTTTTTACCCTTTCTTTGGATGAGATTAAGCAACTGCCTGCCAGATTGCATCATCCCAATGACTGTAACTCTGACAATTTAGAGGAAGCTTATCGTTCTTTTTCATTCCTGAAACTTGTGATACTTTTCCTTACTACATAGTACAAACAGCTGAGTCTGGTTGTCCATGAAACCAGTCACCTTTTCCTCAGGCTACACACACTGCATCATGCAAACCAGTTCACAACAGAGTCTTTGGTAGACTGGAACTCCAAGAGTTGATGTTGACTTGGCAAGCTTTGTTAACAACAAGAGGTGTATGACTATGATCAAGATACATTGTACGCATGTATGAAAGTCTCAAAGAATTACTAAAAATGTTATTTATAAAAGAACAGGAGAGGTGGAGGAGCGGGGATGTTAGTGGTAGAGCCCTTGTCTAACATGCACAAGGCTATAGGTTCAGTCCCCAGCACAAAAACAAAAAATCAAAACAACAAAAAGCTCAAGATAGATGACACAGATATGTTTAGGAAATGGAAGGCTCTTGTCTGAGGCGTTTGCAAAGAAATATGGACCTCTCTAGACATTATATTTCCGTATTTGAAACAAATCAAACCATGGTTTTTATCATCTAACCAAGTTTTCATCTAAAGGTGATCTAAGGTGATGTGCACACTTGTAATCCCAACACTCAGGAAGCTGAGACAGGAGGATTGCCATAAGTTCTAGCCCAGCCTGGGCTATACGGCAAGACTCTACGTCTGAGAAAAGGAAAAAAAAAAAAGGAAAAAAGGTGTCCTAAGAATGGAGAGTGTTCTCATTTAGACATGTGAGATTTATGGTGTGATTTACATTCCTGTGGGAGAAGGAAATGGAAATCTGAGCCAAGAGGTATGTCTAGGTGAGCCTTGCACAGTACCCAGTCCAAGAATGGATTTCTACTTGAGTGATCAAATGAGATTCCTTTAAAGGGAAGAAACACTTTTTCAAAGAAGGATTTTAAATCTAGCATTCTCGTGGTTAATTTTTCATGAAAAGTACACATTGGTAAAATCTGAAATTTTTGTTTGTAAAAGCTTTTAAATGCCCATTTTATTTCATTCATGCCGCAAGACATTTTCTGGCCACTCCATGTATGCTTACTATTTGTTCTGAGGACATAGGTAAAGGCAGGTAAGTGCATTAAAACAGAACAATAAGTACCTAAAACTGAAACAAGATTCATTAGACTAGTCCTTCACATGTTCTTTTCTGTTATTAAGGCTGCAGTCATCACAGCAGGGAAGGAGTCAAGAAGGAAGCACTTGCCACATCACCTTGGCTGTTCAGGATGGGGTGGTAGGCAACATGAAAATGTGAATCTCCTTAAAAGCTGTAATATTTTTAAGAATGATTGTTTGTACTAATCCAACTCAACATCTTGATGTATTAGTGCCGATGAATGAAAAGAAACTCTTTGTAGACCTAAGTGGGTGACTCCTCTGAATTCTAAGACTGCCCCTGTCTAGAAGCCAGAGCTAGGCAACCTTCTGCATGTGTCCCTGGGCCCACTGCTTTCTCCATTCTTAATGGGTTTTACTCTGTTACATGTTCATTATTTCACTAGGACAGAGAATGAGTCCTACAACAGTCAACTTCCTCTCCAACTCAGAAGTTACGCATATTAAGCAATTAATATGTTGATATGAACTAAAGACAGAAAATTATTTTTTGAGCATAAGGTTTTATTAAAAAGTTCTAAGGAAGGTTGAATTTACAGCCCTTATTTTCCACTCACTAAGTCTGTGAACTTGGAGAAGACAGTGCCTGTCTTTAAACATCGTCTTCCTTTTCTGTTCAGTGGGAATAACAGAACATGATATGGAAGGGAGCCTGGGACGTGCCCTGATAGAGTTCATTGTTTTCCTCTCTTTGCTTCCACCTATTTGTTTCTTCCCTGCTTTCTTTCCCCTTCTGCCTTTCCTCATCTGCAAATTTTGTGTGTGTGTGTGTGTGTAGACCTCCTATATCCTTTAAGTCATACTCCCCAACGACCGGGTGACCACTCATTAGATTCTACCTCTTAAACATTCTGCCACTTCCCCAAAGCAGCATGAGTTGGGGACCGGGCCTTTAACCCACAGGCTTTGAAGGACACTTATGTAAACTAAGGTAAATGTAAACTTGAAATTCTGAGAATGGATACTGTTCAAGGCATCTGGTATGTGGCATTTTGTTATGACAGGTCTAGTGAACAAATGTACACAGCAACATAGGTATGATTATATAATAAAAAACATGAGGGGAATAGTGTTAATCATTTAATTAACCAACCTTTTAATAGACTCATTTTGTGTGTGAAAGAGCCCCAAATTTGGAAAATTCCAAAAGTGGGACATACTTTCAATCTTCCGACAATTTTGTGGACTTTAAAGGGAGCTCTAACAACTCTGGGTAGCTAGAGACTTAGGAAGGCAAAGTATGTACTGTGTTATGTCACATGTGTTGGGAGCTATTAATCCATTATGTACATTGAGCTGTGGCAGGCTTGTTTACTGAGTTTGTGTTTTGCACACCAGTACCTAATCTGCCAAGTCAGGAGGAATGTGTTTATACGGTGGAGTTCACAACAAGTATTTGACTGCTCCTTGACCCTCAGATACAGGTAGGAAAAACAGCTGTTGAAATTAATTGAGTTAAGATCTCTGATGCTCTGTATAAAAAGGCGGAGCTAAAATAAACCGGGGCTGCAGTCTCTACTGACAGTCCTCCCAAGTATCTTTTCTGTCTTGTTTTTTCTTTCATTCCTCACTTCCCCTTTCAGGTACTGTCCGTCTTGGCCAGCTGGCACTGGCACACATGGGGGCTTGGTGGAAGTCTAAGGAACAGTGAGCCAAGGTTGGGATCACTGCAATGATTTCCCAGAGACAAGCTTAGAAAATTGTATGACAGAAGGGTGAGACCATGTGGCCAGAGATGTGGCTGAAGGTTTCCAGGCACAGGCATCTGATAAGTATGTGAGGCAGGATGGGCCCTCCTGGAGATCAGACATAGCTCTGGCATTCTATACATACTGAATTAGTGACTTTTCTTGTCACTGTGACCATATACCTGACAGGAAACAACTTAAGAGGAGGGGTTTATTTTGATTCACTGTACAGTCCATCTTGGTGGGAAAAGCAAGGTGGCTGGAGCAGTTGGAGGTTGCTTGCTCATGTCTCCATGGATGTAGAAACAAAACAGGAAGTAAGGCCAGGCTGTAGACCTAAAGGCCCAGTACCCAAAAGCCCACTTCCACCCTGTTTCTCAAACATTTCACAATCTTCAAAACAGTGTTAGTAGCTGGGGCCTAAGTGTTCAAACACACTAGCCTGTGGGGGTCATTTCTCATCAAACCATGACACAGAATAATGGTGGCTAATATTAACTAAATGGAAATCTCTAAAAAGCCCTTATTTTGTTTTCAACTACATATTTTGGGACAATTTATGTTGAAATTTAGGGGGAAAGGTGGCTTCCCTCCAAATCAGAGGTAGTCCTAACACCGAAGACAGACACTGTTACCATTTTGATATATGTATGTGTAAAAAATATTAATACATATTTTAAAAAGCATTTAACTGCTTTCTACCCTGGAACTTTAGTCAGCTTACAAGTTTCTGACATGTCATTCTATGACATTTAAAGATTTTTATGTGCATGTGTGTCTATGTATGTATATGTTCATGTGTATGGTGGTGTCTGCAGACCGGAAGAGGGCACTGGATCCCCTGTAGCTGGAGTTATAGGCAGGTGTGAGCCACCCAACATGGGTCCTGGGGGTTGAACTCCAGTCTTCTGAAAGTGCAGCCAGTGCTTTTAATCGCTGAGCCATCTCTCTAGAACCTCACATGTTGTTCTAGCAACATATTTTCCCACAAATGAGAGTATAATTAACAGTATGATCTGTATTTTTAAAATTAACAGTAAATCTTGATTTTGCTCCACATTAGCCAATAGAAACCAATCTTATGCTTTTTACAGAAGCATATTGTTAATCAAATACATGTGCAATTACTTATCAAACATGTGGTATTCCATTAATGGACATTTGTTTCCAAATTTTTTGCCATTTTGAGAAATTTTTTAATATACTTTTGGAAGAAAATTTTCTTTCTGTGGTATTTTGAGATGATTTGTGCAGTCATTAAAATTCTTACCTTGAAGCCCTAACTTTCAATACCTCAAAATGTGACTGTACTTTCAGAAAGACCTTTAAAGAGGAAATTAAGTTAAAAATAAAGTGGTTAGAAAGGGCCATACAATCTGACTGGTATCCTTTAGAAAATAGGAAATCAGGACATAGCAAACACACACAAGCACACAAAGGCTGTGTGAAGACATTTGGAAAAGGTGGCTCTGGCAATCTGCAACCCAGAGACCTGAGAGGAAATGAAACCTGCTGTCCCCTTGATCTGGGACTTACGGCTTCCAGAACTGTGAAGAGATTTCTGTTGTTCAAGTCACTCGGCACGTGGCATTTTGTTCCATCAGACCCAGTAAACAAACATGCATAGTAACATGAGTAGAACCACATAGTGAAAAAACCAGAGAGGAGTAACGTTAATCATTTAAACAAAAAAAAGCAAGGTTTAGGGGAAACTACAAGTCTGTGTGTTCCTACACAAATCTTTTGTTAACTGAGGTCTACTTCCACATGCTATATATTAAAGGAAAACGACCAGCGCTTATGGTCCTGCATTTCAACTCACTAGCTCTATTTCCTTTGAATAATGCCAACATTTGTCCTATAAGCTTACCCCTAAATCTCCTTAGCCTGATGTAATGGTTGCTGATTGGCTATTTTGACCAGTGGTGATGATCAGGTCTGAACTGAAGTAGGGCTATGATGCTGTTTCATAACTGCAATCTCTCAATGCTTATTTTCAGCACTCTGTTGGTAGAAAATGCTGTGTCATATATTCAAGTAAACAAAGTTAAACGCCTCAGAATTGATATATCCTAGCTAGCTATCCTTTTCCAAGCCCTCAAACATATAGCTGGAAAATCCTACAAAGGCCCCGTATCACTGTATTTTCAGTTTTCCAGGGACAGATACGACTCTGTCCCCTACCACTGCATGCATTTTTTCCCCAGAGAGAAGATGAGAGACTAACCAATCCAACGAAGCACTGTACCATGTGCATTTTCACTGCTCTGTTCACATATGTTATCTAATCTCCTGGGGTAGCAATTTCTGGTTACACCTGAAGAAATCACAGAGGTGACTAAGCTCCCAGCCTGGACCTTAGTTAACAATTCAAATCTGCTGTAGTTATAAGAACTTACAGTGACAGTATTACATTTATCAGTACTGTCTCTTGGGCTAAAGTTCAACATAAACTAATCATATCTGTAAGTGGATGATTAATTGATCATTGCTCAATACATGGAAATAATGTCAACAGCTTCCTTGAAAGAGAAAATGACCCATACTCTTTGTTTTTTAATTACTTTCATTTTAGTCCCTTAAATAAATTCCTTGAAACAGCCAAAGTCCAAAGTAGCTGTTATTCTTCTTCAGCTGACTAAAGCTTCAAAATCTGGGTTATAGTGAAACTCTATTTGTAAATGGATATTTTTGTTGTTTACAGACCTCTCAAACGTGCCTTGTTCTAGGGAACAAGAGGGACATAGCTATGTGAATGAGAGATACACATAAGAGCACAAGCTCATACACATATAAGCATAAGAACGCCAGGAACTTCCCGTATTCATTATTATGACAGACCATGTTCTGAGTGCTAAAAGTAAACTAAGGATAAAACCAAATGATCTCATATTACTTATTTCTCTTCATAACTGGTACACTTGAAGCCTGATTCTACATTCCCAAATAGCCCAAGTGAAAGTTCAGGATGAAATAAATACGGGGTAAGCAAATGTCTTTGAGGGTTATTAAAAACACAGAGGCAAACCCTACTGGTATAACAGAGAAAAGGGGAAAAATGATGAGAGGAAGCAGCTAGGGAGGGAGGGAGGGAAGCAAGGGCAGAGAGGGAGAAATCTGTCCACGATTTTTTGTTTCTTTAGGAGAAATGCTGTGTAAGCCAGCATTGTGTTCCAACTAACACAGTGCCTGGGAGAGCGTTTACTAAACTCAGACCTACATCGTATGGCTGGATTATTCTTGGGGTTATTTGTGAGACCCGGGGCAGAGTGTTAGTTCCCTACCTCACAGCCGTTAGGTTATTTAACAATATTTATAGACAGTATTTACTTTGTGCCAGGTATAGCTATAAGCACGTCAAATACATGAACTCAATTCTCAAAAACCTCAAGCAGTAGGCATTCCCTATATTATATAAGAGGGCTGTACAGAGGCACCGAGATGTAGCTTTCCAGGGTAGTCCAAAACCAGGACCCGCATTTTCATCTCCAGCCTCTTTTCACTGTTCACACTGCCTGTCAGTAAGCATCGCCCGGTAGGACGAGAACTTAGCAGTCGCTCTCTTCAGGGGAAGGTTTTCTCGCCTCCTACTCCATTTTCCAGGCTCTGACGCCCTTCCCTACCTCACGGAGTAGTGACAGGAGAGAGAAGACTGCACACAGCCTCTGGAGTTTACAGCCATTGCGCACAGTGGCCTGTCCTCTCTAGGCGCTCAGCCTCGCATCCCTCAAGCCCCCCTGCCCCCCGGTGGGAGCACCATCTCTGGGAGGACGGCTGACTTGGGGGCAAGAGCCTGGCCTTCCTCTGGGCAGTGACCTCATTAAGGCCTTTACTTCTCGTCTGGGCCTCGGCTTAACATGGCGGGATGTGTGCTAAGGCTCCTCCGTACGAGCGCGCCAGGACTGCTCGCCCTCCCCACCCAGCTCCTCGGCCGCCGGGAAGTCTGCCCTCCTGGGGGTCCCGGGCTCCCCACGGCCAGCCCTTCCTCTTGCCCCCACACGGGTCACCGGGAGACCCCGAGGCAGCAGGCTGGGCCTTGCGAACCCCGGGGCAGCTGTGGCGGTCACCCAGGCCGCAAGCGCACTAGGCCAGGTGCGCGGCCTCACGCGACCCGGGGTGTGTGTGTTGGGGGGGGTCTGCGGCCTCGGCGTCCACAAGCCAGGCGGGCACGCGGAGGGACGCCCTGGAGTAGCCCTCCCCTCGGAGCAGGCGACTCCATGAGGTCACAAAACAGGCTGGTTTCCACACGCCACGCCGAGAGGACCAGGAACGAGGGAACGCGCACGCGGGAGCAGGGAACGCGGGTTTCCGCGCGCCCCGGTCACGTGGGCCGCAGCACCGCCTGGCGGCGGCCCGCGCGCGCCCACGTCTCCTCCGAAAGAGCAGCACGGGCACGCGCGCCGACGGGGCGGGCGCATGCGCAGGGGGGCGCGCCGCCTGTGCCCCGCGGCGAGGGTGTCTATGGAGAGGCGGCGGCTGCGGCTGCTCCGGCGGAGGCTCAGGCCGTGGCGATGGCGCCCTTCCCTGACGAAGTGGATGTCTTCACCGGCCCACACTGGCGGATGAAGCAGCTGGTGGGCAGCTACTGCGACAAGGTAATGAGTCGCGGGGCCTCGGCGGAGGAGCGGGCGGGTCTCCGGGCGGCCTGGCCTGCCGACTCCCGCCGCCCCCGCCGCCCGCGGCCTGTCAGGCGGAGGCTCAGGCCGTGGCGATGGCGCCCTTCCCTGACGAAGTGGATGTCTTCACCGGCCCACACTGGCGGATGAAGCAGCTGGTGGGCAGCTACTGCGACAAGGTAATGAGTCGCGGGGCCTCGGCGGAGGAGCGGGCGGGTCTCCGGGCGGCCTGGCCTGCCGACTCCCGCCGCCCCCGCCGCCCGCGGCCTGTCACACACTGTCGGCCCAGGTCGGGTCCCGCGTGGGCCCCCCGGCGTGGCTTCTCGCCCGCTGGCGGCCGCTGCAGCCCTGGCTCCTGCTGTACCGCCTTCCGGCCCCTGGGGGCTAGTGGTTTGCAAACCGGGCTCCATCCTCCTGCTGAAGCTTCACTTGCATCCTGGCTCACCTGGCTGAGGCCGCCGAAAAGCAGGGCAGTGCTTATTTGACCTCACAGGTCTCCCCTGGGCTTGGCTGTGCCGCAACCACCCAGGCGTAGCACCTTCTTGTATGGTTATCTTTTTTTTTTTCCTTCCTACTTTTGTTTATCCGAATATTCATTCTATGTAGAGTTTGTGTTACGAGACAGCTGTTCCTGTCTTGGAGTTCCTTTTCCATGGGCTCAGATGAAAGAGGCCTCAGGAAAAGTTGATTTGCCCATAGAACGCTGTTTGGACGCTTAATGCAGAATAGACTGAAGAAACACTTGTGGGGAGAGGTGGGGGGGTCTTTAGTAGGGATCCTAAAACAGTATTAAAATCCCCCATAGTTGTTGGGAAAGGTATATGGACAGCTGTGAACATTCGAGTGGTCCAGTTTGTTGTAAAAATGAGCCAAAAAAATAGCATTTAAAGGTCTGTTATTCAAGCATAGAAATAACTTTTTTTGTGAATTTTCCGAAATCACATAGCGAAGGAGCACCATTATCAACAGCAAGCAGGAGTTGTCTTACAGCCCAGAGGGCTGCTTGTAATGTGCCCAGTATTTTCAGTGCCAGGCCACGCAAAAGACCAGCAATTTGAAGTTTTCAGATCTTACCACTGCCTCAGAGTCATCTCTCCCTCCGTTTTGGGAAAAGGAACCAAAAAAACTACGTCTTGATCAGGGGTAGTTTTAAACCCCGGGACTGTTTAGGATAAGTGGTTCACTTGGTTGCTTATTAGAGGTACCCCGAAAGCTATTCAAAGTCCTGATGCCCACACCTCCACTAAAATTGAAATCCCAGAATAGAACCCAGACATGAAGCAAAATTTCAAGTTCTCAGGTGAGTGTGGGGTGCAGCCGGGGGTGACTGCCCCTTCTGCGGGAGAAGCTTAAGGAATGGCCCAGTCTTGAACAGAAGTGTATAACCTTGAATTTCCCGGTTAGCTGTCTTGTTTTTACTCTTCTATCTTTTGAGTTTTGTTCTTTCTGACAGTATCCTTTATTTCCAGGAAAGGAAATCAGAATGGAAATTAGTGAGGACTAATGAAACCTGAAGTTTTCTGTAGTTTGTGTTGGAAAGAGTCCAGAGAGCCTCTGTGAAAGGGGACTTTTCTTGTCAATATGTTCATTTTCCTAGGAGGGTGCAGATTTCTAAATGATTGTGACCTTCCAGATAACCAAGATTGTAATTTTGTCACATGCTACCCAGCCTCATCTTCCATCTCCCAAGTGCTGTGATTGTAGGCACCAGGCACAGTCTTTATTTCTGTGTCTTTTTCTGGTGGTTGAGAACATTAAAACAGATTTTGAAGATGCACTTTCCTTAAATAAGATTCTTTTCAGTAGTTATTTGTTCTGTCTTGCGTAACTGGTTTAATAAAGCATTTTCAATTTGACCTAGCCTAAGACAAAATTGGCACTGATTTATTCTCAGCATTATTTAAAAAAAAAAACACCAATTCTGAATTAATTGCATATGAGATTATTGCATGTATTCATCAAGAAGATTAAAAGTCCCGTTTTCTTAACTATGACCAAGGCGATTTAGCAAAGGGAAAAAACCAGGAATTTTCGTCATCATTTCTTTTTGATACTGATAGCGAATGGAAATCTTTCTTAGGATGTCCTGTGTGAACAGGAGTGGGAAAGTCAGTGTTTTGTGATAGCAGAATAGCCCTTAAGGTTTAAGAGTTTGTTTGGTTTTCTTAGTTTGTTGTCTTGAGGTTTACCATCACCATCGTTTGGTTGAATAGATTAAGGATCTCTTATCCAAACAGCTTTCAGGAAAGCTGTGCCCAGTGAGGACTAGTCTTTGGTTAAACTAAAAAGCTATGAATTTTTCTCTTTCACTGTATTCCATATTTTTATTACGACAGTCCAAAACTATAAAGTTGACAGTTTTTTATTTCCAATATTAAACCTCTAAAATGCAGTGTATTTTAAAAAATGATTTCTTTGGCCACATCAAATCAATTATTTCTGTGCTTAGAGTAATTTAGTTAGAAGTTTATTTTCAATTTGTTACAGATTATGGCTAAATATTGCTGTGTAATACTGAGTTTAATATTTTCCTTATGGATTTTCTTTTATAAAAGGTCTTAGGGAAAGGTTTTCTACCTGTTAAGCAGACTGCAGGCCTTTGGAAGAGGTGAAAACAGGGCTGTGGCTTGGCTTGTCCCTGAAGTTTTGTAGGTCTGGACTGATTGGACAAGGATTATGTAAGCTGTTGTTGGATCTGGATAGAAACCCAAGTATTAAGGTTCCTAGCTTAATTTTCTTCATATGAAGCCACCATAGTTTCTGACTTGTTTTGTAATAGTCTACTCCAAAATCTCTCTTGGTAGTTTACTGACCTTCCAAATTGGGGTGAGTTTGGTGAAAATTTCTCATTTTCCTCCCAATTGTCAACATTCCTTCCAATTCTTAAAACTTAATTCCATCAGTTCTTGTCAGAATGTGAGACGTAGGCATTGTTCTTCAGGTGTTCACAATTGCATGTGTAATCTCATCTGTGCTGATAGAGACAGCCAAGAGGGAACAGTGGGGGTCAGGGGAAGGAAGCCTATGCTAGGGCCACAGTCAACATTGGGAGTAGTCTCTGAATTGATTTCTGAGAACAGAGTTGGGTAGCCATTGGCAGGATGTGGTTAGGGTACAGATTCCCAGACTTACATGTAGACCAGTTATAAAAATGTTGAAGTAGCAGGGGGTGGTGACACACACTTTTAATCCCAGACAGAGGCAGGCAGATCTCTGTGAAGCTGGTCTACATAGTGGGTTCCAGGCCAGTGGGGGCTCAAAAAGACCAAAAGAAAAAGTTTAATCAGTGGAGGCTTTGGAGAGGTAAGGCTATTGAAATGCCATATACTTTTATCGTTTTGACTTAAACTAAGAAGGCTCAAAATAATTACTTTCGAAAAACTTGAGTATAATCAAATTTATGGTTAGATTTCCTTGTTTTTCTCCTTTTTCCACATTTTGACATTTGGAAAGATTGATTTAGTAGAAAGAATATTGAATTGAGAGCTGAAAGGAACAGGGAGTTTAATGAATTCTTGCTACATACTGACGATACTTCTCTAATCCTCACAAGAGCTCGCTCTGTAAGACAAGTATTATCCCTCATTTAAAAGTGAGGAAACAGTCTTAGTGGTTAAATAACTTGCCCAACTCATTCAGCTACTAATTAGTAGGGCCTGAATTTTAATCTTAAGAATTTTTTCCCATTCTGAAGCCCCTGGTTTTTTGTTTTGTTGCTTATTACTAACGCTGGTTTTATGCAAAACAGTTTATCTGTGAATCATTTTTTCCATCTTCAAATTTGATCAGTAGTACTGAAGTTTCTCCATTGAGTGTATGTCTCGTTTGATTAACTTAAAGTATTGTCTGACCAAATGGACAGAAAATAAAAATTTATTTGGGATAGTAAAGTTTGGGTTCTTACTGTGTATTTTCATATCTAGTCTTGAACTTACTGACTTTAAGTGGCAATATTTTTGGGAATCTGTTTTAAGGCCAGTCCTTATATTTTAGATTGTGCGGTATCTGAGACAGAAAGTCATTTATACATTTTTGTATGAAAAGATCGTGATATTTGTTACTATTTGTTGATAATGTATATCCTGTTCCATATGGGTTCTTGTTGAATTGCTAGGCACCAGCCTATGTTACTGTGTAGTGACATACTACATACTAGAAAGGCTGCTAGTAGCCGTTCTATTCTTCTGTAGACCATTGTTTTTCACAGTATGCCTTAGGACCCACTAATGGATCATAAATCAAATTTGTGCATCATTAAAAAGGAAAGTTAGGTTTGTTTGTTTGTTTTTTTTCCTTTCCTGAAATCTGTTGGCAGTGCTCATGGTATGAGCATCTCTGGGCCATACTTCCCTTTTTCCCTGTTTGTGTGGTAAGGGATGACTAGGTCATAGTGAGCAGTATTTGGAAACTTGTCTGTAGCAACAGTTCTCAGTGAAGCACTGATGACTGAGGGCTGCCTGCATTGTAGGATGTTGTTGTTGTCTTTACACACTAGGTGTCAGTAGCACTTTTCCCTGGTGACAACCTAAACTGCAGATCTCCCCCTTTGTCTCCTGGGGGACAAAGTTGCCATCAGTGGAGAGAACTTTGGTTTAGAGCAAGTATTCTTTCTGACCATTTACTGTCTTGGATCTGAATTTTTATGATTGAGATACTCGTTGCCTAAGTTAGTTAGAGAAGGTTGTCTCTGTTTACTGTGTAGTTCTGTGATTTAGGCAAAATTTTTTCTTTTAGTCTGTTTTTAATCTATAAATCGGGCATGATAATACCTATATTCTAATGCCATCCTAAGAAATAATAGTTCAGAACACCTTGTCTAGATTCCAGCACTGTGTAGGCCTCCTCAGTACGGCCTAGCATTGTTAGTGTCCAGGTCTTCTCTTAATTCAGTCTAAATATTTGACTGTCTTTGAGACAAAATTTTGAGAAAATTATTCATATGAATATATTTTTAAACATTATATTTTATGTGCTGTGGCATTTTTGTATGTTTTTATTTGTGGTACTGGAGGTTGACCTCAGGTTCTACCACTGAGCCACCCCAGCGTGACTAGACTTTTAACTGTCGGCTTTTGGTGCCAGGTTAAAGTTAAGCATTTGTACTTTCATGTGGGAAAATTGACCTGGGTGGTATCTTGAGGACCTTCTTCTCACTTTTTTTCTTTGTTTTTAACCTTGTCTTCATTTACTCGTATGTCAACACATATGGAGAATTTAGCACAAACGAAACTTTTCTTTACCTGTTGTCTAAAAATTTTCTCCCAAGAATGTGCTTTTCAAATCTGATTACTGTTTTCTAGCTTTAATGTATAACTGACAAAATTATATAAATTCAAGATATATAATGGTATAGTATAAATAGACATTGTGTAGTAATTACTAAAATCTAATTAAGCTATCCGTTGCCATAATTATGCTTTGGGTATTGGTGGCTTTGCGGGATAAGGTCACTTAAGTTCTACTGTCTTAGCAAATTCCAAATAATAGAATACAGTTTTGTTAGCTGTATCAACTTGAATGTGTTGCTTACTTTTTGACACTTAAAAAATTATGACTGTTAATGCTTTTTATTTATGTTATGTCTACTAAGAATTTTTTTTCTTCTGGGAGTTGGGACTAAACTCACAGCCTTGTGCTCGCTAGGCAAGCACTCTACCACTGAAGTATGTCCCTATCTGCTATATGAAGACTTTTTAAGGGTCCCCCTCCAGCCACGCTAAGCAGAATAACCCATAGTGCTATTTTTGCCCATTAGCCACTAAGGAAGCTTGTAAACTGATGTGATGTTTCTGAACATTCTTAAAATCTAAAGTGTGAATTTCAGCAAATCTGTCCTCCGTATTGTTTGTTCCAATTAAAAAAAATTTATGTGTATGAGCATTTTGCCTGCACATATATAAATGCATCCATGTGTGCTAATGCCCATGGAGGCCAGAAGTGGGTGTTGGGTCCCTCAGAACTGGAGTTCTAGACTGTCCTTAACCACCATGTGGGTGCTGGGAATTGACCCTGGTCCTCTGCAACAGCAGCCAGTACTCTTTACTGCTGAGCTATCTCTCCAGCCCCATATTGTTTTTAATATGGGGCAAGAGCTGAGGTATTTTTACATCGTTACATATTTACAAATGAGAGTATATTTTGTGGCTTGTACCTTAAATTTCAGTGTCCATAAATATGGACTATGTCCATGACTATGATTCCTTTTGTGTGTAGCGGTGAGTTAAGTAGTTGCTATGGACTTATGCCCTAGGAAATTTAAAACATGTTTACTGTCTGACCCTTTACAGAAAAAGTTGCCAACCCCTCCACCTCAGCACCCCCCCCCAAAAAAAAAGAGAAAAAAGGCATGTGTGGTGGCACATATCTTTAATTCCATCTTAGCACTCTGGAGGCAGAAACAGGTTGATCTCTGTGAGTTCTAGGTCAGCCTGCTCTGCATAGTGAGTTCTAGCCAGCCAGGGCTACATAATGATACCCCATCTCAAAAAAAATTTAGCCAACTCCTGCTCTAGGATGATTTTTTTTTTTTTTCTTTTTGGTCTTTGTCTTTTTGAGGCAGGGTCTTCCTGTATCCTCAGCAGGACTGGAACTCAACCATGTAGACAGGGCTAGCCTCAATCTTACAGAGATCCATTGGCCTGTCTCTGCCTTCCAAGTGTCTTCTCTTCATAGACTGTGGAGTCCTTAAAGGTAGAAATTTTCATTTTGTTCACTGTGTACCAGGAACAGTGCCTAGTCCCTTGCTTATCGTAGCTCATCGTAGCACATGGGATATTTGAATAGCATAAAAAGCATATGAATTTATAAAAATGAATATTTATTTTTTAGAAAGATGATCACTCAGAATTACCACTCAAGCATGTAAAGTACAGGCATTTTATTCCCATTTAGCTTCAAGCAGAAATAAAGATATTGAGAGAGAAAAATTACATAGGTAAATAAAATGGTAGTGCTGGATCTCAGTTAAGGCATCTTGACTCTAGGATTGGGTCTCCATGTCTTACTATTAATCCCTGCTGCTGTTACAGAAACTTCTTAGTTAATTCTATTATGTGTAGCTTGGTTTTCCTTCAGGAGTTTGTATGTCACCTTTCTCAGTGCTCTCATCAGAGTACAGTTCTTGCTGTGAAAAGGTTGACAGTGTTGAGCGCATGCCATGTTGGAACACTAGACCAAGCTTGAGGAAGCAGGTGTAAGAAGTGTGGCCTTTAGCATTTGCCCTTTATTTTATCCACCTGCTGTATTTAGTTTGTTTCCCTTTAAAATGAAGTTTGAAACTAGAATTGATATAATGGAAGTTGTATTCAATTCAGATAATAGAGGATTTGACTGTTTGAGTTTTAACTTGAAGCAAATTTCTTGATGTGTGTGTCTTAAATTTTAGAATTTAATTTTCTACCAAGTGTGGTAGTTTAGAATTATAGCAAAAGAGGAGTTTTTCTTCCGTTCTGTGTCTTTCCTTCACATAGATTTTCTTCTTCGTGTTTGGTTCTGCACTGTTGTAATGTCTCCAGCCCAGAAATTAAGCAAGTTCTTATATAAGCTCTTAGCTATTTATACTAGTTTTCTTAAAAGTTCTGTTCTCTTACATTATCTAATGTTCTAATTGCTCAATATTTTATACTTGTTTCCTGAACAGATCAGCTGCATCTTGACATTAAAACTTAAACTGTGGTGGAATATCTTTGAGTTTTTAAATTGTGCTTGTTGTGTAATGGCATAAAGGACATTTTGAACAGAGGGAAAGAAACGTGTTATTCTAATCTTACTCTTCTGTGACTGAGGAGGCCTCCTTGATGCACCTGCCTGTGCTCATGACACAGCCAGTAGAAAAGCTTGAGGTTTGGAGGGAACTCGGCCTGATCTTTTCTATTTAAATAAACTCTATCACTTTGTGGGACCCCCCCCCCCATATCACCAAGTCCTTGAGAATTCAACATCTTCCTGGCCTAGTGTACTTTTAAATTACGCAAGTATGATTTGTTATTTTATGAAATTCCTTTATTTAAACGTTAATAGAACCAGTGTGAGGGAAATACCATGCTTCATGCAAAAGTTTAGGGATACGTTTGAATGTTGCTTACTGTTTCATGTTTGCATCTATTTATGCCCTTCTTTTTGAATTTTTATTCAGCTTTCTAAAACCAACTTTTCCAACAACAACGATTTCCGAGCTCTTCTGCAGTCTTTATATGCTACTTTCAAGGAGTTCAAAATGCACGAGCAGATTGAAAATGAATACATTATCGGTTTACTTCAACAACGCAGTCAGACCATTTATAATGTACATTCTGACAATAAACTCTCTGAGATGCTTAGTCTCTTCGAAAAGGGACTGAAGAATGTTAAGGTGAGTTGTGAAAATTGTTAATGCAACTTACAAATTGTGCCATTTTCTGTCATTAGCAATTTATAGTAAATGGTATTATTTTAAGGAAAAGTACTTCACTAAAGATGGGTAGGAAGACTGTTCATGAGGGATGACTGTAGTAGAGGCTTGAGGTTCAGAGGAGCTAGAGCTCAGCTCCGAATGCAAGAATAGGTTCATAGCTGAGAAGCAAGGAGGGACCAGTGGAGAGAAAATTACTAAGAGAAACCATCAGGGCCATAAGGATTCTTATTGTATCAACTGAACAGAGATTTTGCTAAAGACAGGCCAGGGCAGTAAGTTATTGAGAACTGAGGGAGGAGGGTAAGCAAGCCATTTGATCAGATATTGAGGTGGTCACACACCAAGGGTAGAGACTTGCTAAACTGACTGAGCAAGATTCTTACTAAAATTGAACTGAGAAGCTGAGAACAGAGGCTAAGGTCAGACCTAGTTGAGAAGAGGGTTAAGAGTAGCATGGCTCAGGCCTCTATTAATGTTTAATAAAATTTTATCATGAATGCTGACTGCCAAAATTTTTAAAGGTGTTTTGTAAGTTGAAATTTTAATTACCATGAAATTGTTATAGACATGTGCTGAATAAGTAAAAGAGAGCCATTAATGCAGATATTGATGACTAAAGGAATAATTGTTGAGGATAAATAACACTTTAGTGTTATAAATTTTACTTTAAAATTGAAGGTAAGGGATGTGGCTCAGTCGTCGAGTTCTTGCCTAGCATGCATGAGTCCTTCAGTTTAGTCTCTGGCACACACACAAAAAATGTTTTTGAATGGCAGCTGTAATGTCTACCTTATGTTTTTTTCCCTTCTAGGAAGGAGAGTGGTTAAAGAGGCTGATTTCACGTGTATAAAATGAAGAATGTGCATGGTGGTGGTGCTTGTCTTTAATCCCAGCAGTTGGGAGGGAATGGCAGAAAGGTCACTAGTTTGAGGCTAGCCTGGGATACACAGTGAGATCCTATCTCAGAAACAAAAATAAAATACTAATAAAAAAAGAAAATGAATTGTATTTTGAGTGTAGTTTAGGATAATCATGTATATTTATTTTCTTAGAAGATACTTGAAATTTAATCCTAGTTTTATTTCCCTTTCCGCTCCATGAAACAGGAGTAAGTTACAGCTTTCAAACCACCATGTATCTTTCACTTAGAGATTTTGTTCTAGAAAGGTGATTCAGTGGGAAGGAGGATGGATTGAAAGAAAGAAAATACTTGAGCCAAAGACCATTATTAAACTGTGCCAATAGCCTCTGGAATAATACGTGGTAGCGACCTGGTGGGGAGGTGGTAGGTTAGGTAGGAGCAGTGAACTGGGCAGTAAGGAAGGAGATTCGCTTTTCCTGTTGAGTGCTTCTTTGTACTCTTCAAGTTTTGTATCATATAATGTGTAATATAGTCAGTAAGTGCTGGCCAGGTCACATTTGAGCTGCTTAGGTAATACAAATGCACATTTATTGGTAGGAGAAGGCATGGATGGATTTGAAGAGCAGAAAGGGGGAGTGGTATAGCAAAGAAAATTTGATAATTCTTAATAAGTGGAATTGGAAGCCATCTGGGTGAATAAGCTTAAGAATGCCTAAAATCTCAAGAAAATTCAGCATGGAGCTGAACATTGGAAAGTAATCAAATTTTCTCAAAAGAGGAAACAGGACTCAAGAGGGATAATATAGAGCCATGTTTTAAAATATCTCATTATTTGTAATTTTCCACATTTTAAAATTGAGAGACACAATACAGAAGGGGTAGTGAGTTACAAGAAGTGATTTTAATCCATGTGAGGAAGAACTGTTCAGGTGGTGAGAGTTGTCCAAAATCAGAATCGTTTGCTTCAAAATGCTTTGAATTCCTTGCCTTTAGACACATTGGCACTAATGTATGTGATCTGTTAGGATAGTATAAAATGTATTATGAATTTTTTAGTGGGAACATACTAGATTAGATTGTATGCTAATATCCCTTAAGGAGAGCCTATAATGGTAACAGTCCAATAGGATCTTAAGAGTTTGGAGATAGAGAAAATGGACGTATAGATGTACAAATCAGAATCAGATCAACAAATTTTGAGTAAGTACTTGATATTTTTTTATCCTGAAGTTTTTTGTTGAATTTTTAAACTGACCGAAAGGTAAATTTGGCTTCCTGTGCATCATATAATGAAGCAAAATATTAATAGAAGTTGGGGGTTTTTTGCTTTTTTTGGAGGGCGGGCTCAAGGCCTCACTATGTTACCCTGCCTTATCTGGAGCTTGCTATATAGGCCAGACTGGCCTGGAACTCAGAGAGATCCTCCTGCCTCTGCCTCCCAAATGCTGGGATTAAAGATGTGGGCCACCACACCTGGCTAAATGTGTATTATTATTTGTTTCCAGAATGAATATGAACAGTTAAATTATGCAAAACAGCTAAAGGAGAGATTGGAGGCTTTTACAAGAGATTTTCTTCCTCACATGAAAGAGGAAGAAGAGGTGAGCAAGCAGTTTTTTCTCATTGCAATTTAAATTTGTGAATTTTTAAAACTACTATTTTGCCTTAAGTTCGTCAAAATAATGCATGCAAAGGTATATTCTGTTGATGGAGAGCTGTTTCTATTTCTTTTTGTGAACTGAAATAAAACTCAACGGGAATACAAAAAGCATTAGTATTATTTCTTTAGAAAGGGTGTTATGTTTACTGAATGAATAATTTAAAATCTTTTTTATTTTATGCGTATAAGTGTTATGCAAGTGCACCAGTATTATGCAGCACCCCCTCCCCAAGACCAGAAGGGGGCAGCAGATCTCTTGGAACTGGAGTTACAGACTGTCATTAGCCACCTTGTGGGTGTTGGGTCCTCTGCAAGAGCAGCCAGTGCTATTAATCACTGAGCCACTTCTCCAGCTCCCTGAATGAATGATTTTATTTACTCAAAAAACACATACTTTTCTCATGTGTTGATAGCACTATATGTTAATAACTGTCACCCGATATTATTTTAGAACCTTTAGAAGATTCTGTAAATCTTAAAATAGTTTCTGTATGCCAAGTTTAAAGAGTTTTTAGTATTTTTTTCCTAGGGGTGGACTTGAGTAATGGGTTGTTTTAAATTTATCAGTGTATGCCTAATACCCATATATTAGCATATCATTAAACAGGCAAAACATTTACTCTCCTTCCTGTAATCAATTAGGATGAGCATCCAAGGTTAAGATACAAAATAGTCTATGAGAACTGGATTCTTTTTTTTAATGAGAGAGAGGCGGGGGGGAATGCATACTATAGTGCATGGGTTGAAGTCAGAGAACAATTTGCAAGAATCGGTTCTCTCCTTCCACCAGGTGGGTTATGGGGCTTGAACTCAGGTCATCAGGCTTGGCAGCAAGCACCTTTAATCCACTGAGCCATCTCATTGGCCCCCTGGCACTTTTTTTTTTTTTAAAGCGGTAAATCAGTTAGTGTACGATTACAACTATAATTTCACCATATCATTAAATTGATAATGAAAAAGAAATGTAATCTACTTTCTCAACTCTTTTCCAGGACAATCAAATTAGGTGGGAAGCATTGAGTTTTTCATTGGTATTTGATGATATCTCATTGTAGCTATTTTTTACATTGTAATATATAGCCAATGCTGAAATCAAGGTTAATAGAACAGTGTTTCTTAACCTGTGATACCAATCAAAGATATCTATGAAACTGAAAAACAAGAACAGCAAAGCCTTGGTTCTTCATTTAAAGATTCTAATTCTAATTCTGTAAATTACAGGATAGGACTAAACATCTTTTTTTTGCAGAAGAAATCTCTGAATAAGTTTCATAGGAACCACTGTACTAAAAAATAATGATGTGAGGAAATAATGTTGGATAGTTTGAAATGTATTGTGACTGTGTGGGTCCACTGTATTGGGGCCCATGCTTATTTAAGGTAGAAGCACTGCTTGGGTAAAAATCAGTAACTTAGTACCTACCAGAAGGCAGTTAACTGGTCTGAGAGTGCCAATAACAGAATGATCGAATGTGAACAAGTTTGGTATAGGAAAACTTTTTTGTACTTTAAATTTTTCTAGGGGCCTGACTTACTTGCTGAAAAAAAATCATAGAAAAAAATCCTTTGGGTTATATTCTTTACAATTTTTGGATAAATTAGTTTCGTGGCAATAACTGAAGTTTCTCTTTGAAACACAATTCATAATACTATAGTGGAACAGTTATTAGAGGTATTGAGTAAAAGATGAATTGAAACTCTTTGTGAACATTTTGTTTAATTTAGGTTTTCCAGCCCATGTTAATGGAATATTTTACCTATGAGGAACTTAAAGATATTAAAAAGAAAGTGATTGCACAACACTCCTCCCAGGACACTGCAGAACTCCTTAGAGGTCTCAGCCTGTGGAATCAAGCTGAAGAGCGCCAGAAGTTTTTCAAGTATTCAGTGGATGAAAAGTCAGATACAGGTGAGATTCCTATATTTCTACAGAGACCAGTTTATTCATTCAGTGCTGTTGACAGTTTGTTTAAAGTTACAGATTTTGTTCAAGGAATAATTTAAGTCAGCCTTGCACTATAGTCACTTGGAGTCATTGTTTTTTTCCACTTATAATTGAAGATAGTTTCTATTTTAGAATTCAGTGTTTATAATACTCTAACATCTTATATACATGGGTTAGATGTAATATTTTTTGAGTGAATTTATAGGCATACAGTAATTACTACTTTGATCAATCAAAATTGAAGATTATTTCAGTGTTAATTACAGTATCCACCAACTTTCTGAGCTCCCTTAACATAGTGGCAGCTTTTATTTTTGTGATTTTTTTTTTTCATTACTTTTCAAAGTCAATTAATTTTTAAACATGGTTCCTGACTGATTTATCATGGTTCGACTTAGAAGTTTTGGATTTTGTAATGGCATGTATGTAATTTCCATAGTTCAGTTTTGAATTTTGACCTTTTTCTGCCTAGTTAAGTACTGTATGCACCTTTATCAATGCTGGACAGCAGTGGTATGCCATAGCTCCTGGTCACCCAGGGGATCTTCAGGGAAATAGCTATGGTGTTGAGCGGGTTGTGTGCACTTTTGGTCTTGGACATATTTACCGTAGGGTGTGTTTATTGGATGTAAGTTAAAGAAAGAAACATACGTAGCTTTATTTTTATCCTTTGCTGTTTATCATTCTCCCAGTTTATTTCCAGTATAGTATTCAGGGCAATGAAAATGAGAACCAAAGCAAAGCTTTTCTGTGTGTACTTGGAGAATGCATACAAGAAATACAAATAAATGCATGCTGCCATTTTAATGGACTTCTTTATTTTATTCTTATTTGTCTCGATAGCTTTGCTTTTAAAAAAATCTTTAAAAAAACAGTTGATGTCCTTAGTCCAGCAAAATTCTTTTGCTTTTTTTAGGTGGGTATTAGCAATGCTGTTCTGTAAAATATACTGCAATTCTTTGAAATTGATGCTTTTTTTGATATTTTATTTAGCAAACTAGTGAGATTCATGTTTAAACAAGTGATTTTATAAGTTGAAGCTGTGATTAAACCCATAAAACTTGTAAGCTTTTCTCTGAAATACAGTTTGTGCCCTAGATACCATGCCAAGACCTGTTGTGTCTTGTTTAATTATAATGTGGAGCTTAAAAGCATCACACTACATTTAATTTTCCCTCTGCTTCAAAGCAAATTATAGCTGCATTATGTTTAAAATATTTGGTATTTTAAAATTGGCAGTTTAAAGTAGTTTGATCATAGTGCTTCTATATTTAAGGTTCTTTGTGAGACAAATCAGATATACAAGATACTCAGATTTTTCATAGTGCTTGGGTGAAAATTCATTCTTTATCCTAACAGCCCATTTTAATTTTTCTTTCAGAAAAATACTACAAAATTAATAGATCATAGGGAATTGTGTGTCTAATGACTTTCTATAATAGTTACTGACAAAATATTTCTTATCAGTACATCAGGAGTAGTTATGTTTACTAGGATGGCACATAGTTTGATTAGGTTAAGCTGTCTGTAGACTAATCAGATTTCCTGGACCTTTTATATGAAATGTGAACATCAAAGATGGAACCACAAGGAAGGTACTAACAGGAGCCATAGTACATGAATAGAAAATGTGAGGTTTGTGTGTGTCATTAACAATGTCTGGAAGATCTCATAATCTGTCTGACTGTACACTTGCCAATTTAAAGCTGTGTAACCTGTTTGGTTCCTTTTTCAAATGATGATACCTAGGCTACAAAGTGAATATTGTTTTCTCTATGATGCCTTTGTAAGAGGAAGTCAGTTCTGTGTTCATTATTGTAGCTCCCACTGATGAAGTATGATCTGGGCCACGATAGTTTAACCCTACAGGTTCTTAACAAGTTTAACATTCCCATGTTCCCTCTAATACATGTTATTTCCTTTTCACATCTCGCAAGCAGGAAGGAATTAACTTCAGGCACTGGCTTTTAATCATGTGGTTGTAATTTCCTACTGCATTTGCTCATGTAGCCTTACTGTTAAACGTTTTCTTTTTTATTTCAGAAGCAGAAGTGTCAGAACACTCCACAGGTATAACCCATCTTCCTCCTGAGGTAATGCTGTCAATTTTCAGTTATCTTAATCCTCAAGAACTGTGTCGATGTAGTCAAGTCAGTACCAAATGGTCTCAGTTGGCAAAAACTGGATCCTTGTGGAAACATCTTTACCCTGTTCATTGGGCCAGAGGTAGGTAAATGGTACTTTGAATTTTATTAAAAATCATTTCAGTCTATCTTTCTAGGTGAATGGCAGTCATTAATTAGTAAGGCCAGGAAGGGGAAATTTTGAGAGCTTAACCAAAAAGTAGATTTTATAGTTGATGATGTGATTTGGGTATACATTTTAGAAAAGAGCACTGGTGAACTATTTGTGAGTAAATTATATAGTGTCTACTATTTCCTTAAAAATACTTGGGCAAAATAGAGAGAGTGCAAAAAATACTGGCTAAATGTTGATCACTTGTTAAACATAGGAGATGACTATGCTTAGAATTTTTCATAGTAGAAACTTAAAACTAAATGCAATAGATTTTTTAGAATTATTAAATAGATTATTTGAGTACTTTAAAAATATGGCATCCATTTTATTAAAAATAAGAAGTTGAGGCATGATTATGGTTCCCTTTTGGTCATGGCTTAAAACAATTGAATCTGTTTTTGTCTTTAGCATGTTTTTTTTAAATGGTAGATAATATGTTCTCTAAATCATAATTTCAGATTATTTCATTGTGCTTTCCCATGTGAAGAGTTACAGAACATTTCTTTCTATGAGCATAATATAGTCATGGGATACTTGTAACTGATGTAGGGTACATTTTTCTCTCACTGAATTAAAAGTTTCTTCTAAATATCAGCCTCAAAGGTCATATTTCTTTATTATTTCCGTTTATGGGTCAGTTTACTGTGGATGTATGTATTTCTTACAAAATTTTGACTGATTTAAATTATGAGTCTTGTTTAAATTATGAGTCTTGTTTAAAAAGTGTTTATTTGGTAAAATATGTAGCATTTTTTTTTGAAGTGGTCTTAACTATATATATTGCCTAGGCTGACCTCTAATTCTCCATCTGCCTGTATTGGTCTCCCAAGTGCTGGGATTATCTTGGTATAGACTAATTTTTCATATTAGTTTAGGATAGTAAAATACATAATAAAAAGTCAAAGAAGCCACATACAGATTTATTTTTTTTTTTTAAGACAGGATCGCCTTGTAGCCCCAGCTGGCATGGAACTTGCTATGTAGACCAAGCTGGCCTGGATCTCACAGAGATCCTTCTACCTCTGCCTCCCTCATGGTGGGATTAAAGGCATGTGCCACCATTCAGGGCAGGTACATATGGATGTAACAGTTTTTTAAATTAAGAATTAAATAAACTAGATGGGATGTTACAAAGACCATTAAAGGTAATCTGCGCTAGGATCCAGGAAGTGCCGTGTCTTACATATGCTACTGTTTTTCTGTTTTAAACATATTTAGACAAAACTCTTGAGTACAAATGTTTTTTCTTTATGGTATTTAAGTGTTTTATGCACTGCCCCCCCACCCCAGTTTGAAATGTCTGGGGAGACATCTTTGCTTGTCCTAATTTTGGATATCATACTGTCCTGTGGTGGGTAGAGGCCTAGGTTGCTGCTAAGCACCTTGTAAACAATAGGTTAGCACCCTATGTCAAAGAACTGCCCGGCCTAGAATGTCAGTGGTGGCTAGGTTGGATACAATCTAAGAGCTTAATAAATTGATTTCATTGTGTCTTGCTCACTAACATGAGTCATATAATTTAGTTATAGTATATTCTGTAGGATCTATAAATTCATGATTTCACTTTCCTTTGACTTCTGTTGTACCTACTTCTGCACCCACTTCTGCATTGCGGATAGAGACTGCAGAGTAGAAAGTCCTTCCTTTTATCTGTTAGCTGTCATCGTAATGGGGCTATTGCTGGAGCCAGTGTGAAGCCACAATAGGGGTAAAAAGGTTAGGTTCTTTTCAGTGATTTTTAAAATTATACATACGGGTACTATAATTTTCTTAGAAATTGGATTATGACCATTAAACTTATTTTTATAAAAGAAAAATGTTCAAAAATAGATAACAGGTATATGACAGATTATGTTTTTGTAGTTCTGTGACTTTAGTTTTAGAGAAAGATTTACTTCATGTAGTATCTGCTGTTGATTAATAATCTAGTACTATTAATTGTACTTACATAGTTGTAGCTCTTTGTGTGTGTTTGAAATTGAGTCTTTTGTTTATATGTTTGTAATTTTTTTTTTTTAGCCACAGCTAAATACTTCTAAAAATAGCTGGGTCATTGCCTGGGATATAGATATATTTTGTGTGTAGGGATTTTTACTATAAATAGTTAACGTTTTTTATGATAGTAGTACATCTATTCTTACTTTGTTCCTCTTGTTTATTCATTGAAAGGTGACTGGTATAGTGGTCCTGCCACTGAACTTGATACTGAGCCTGATGAGGAGTGGGTGAGAAATAGGAAAGATGAAAGTCGTGCTTTTCAGGAATGGGATGAAGATGCCGATATAGATGAATCTGGTAATTCATGTTTGGAATTACAATTATTACATGATATTTAAATATAACTGACATTCTAGTTAATAATTATTAGGCTTCAAAATGTATGTATTTCATGTTTCATATTTTCTAAAGATACTTAAAAGATATTTTAAAAGCCTACAACTTTATAACATTTTAAGGAATAATAAGCAAATGTAAAATTCGTCAGAAATGTGTTTTTTTAAATAGAGTGGATTACTATGTTTTTATATTAGAATAAGAAAATGATGGCTACTTTTATGTGGATATAAACTATATTCAGTATAGTGCTTTATAGTTTACAGTGTAATTTTTAGAATTGTTTAATCAGTCCATTGGCATTGACTGAGGTGTCTTTGGCTGAGAGAAGGAAAACATGAAGTTTAATCTGTTTATTCATATGTAAAGTCATCTCATTTGCCTCATAAGGTTTTTGTGGAGTTAAGAAGTAATGTGTGTAAGAAGTTTGGGGTGCATGTAGCCTAGGGTAGAGTGCTTATATAATGTGCATAAAGTCCTGGTTTACTCTCCAGCACTACAAAAAACAGTGAAAACTAATTGTGTTGTATGGTTGTTGGTTTGATTATTTTTCATTAAGTACTATGTGAGAGAGTTTGAGGATAAGAATTTATCTCTACCTTAAGTCAGAAATGGGGAAGAATTTAGAATATATAATTCTTCTTTTAAAAATATTTTATTTATTCTTTTTATTTTATGTGTTTGAGTGTATTGTCTGCATGTGTTTAAGTGTACTCGTGTCATGCAATGCCCATGGAGGTCAGAAGAGAGCATCAAGATCCCCTAGAACTGGAGTTATGGATGGTTGTTAGCAGCTATATGGGTGTTGGGAAATGAACCCAGGTCCTCTGCAAGAGCAGCCAGTGCTCTTAAACACAGGGCCATCTCTCCAGCCCCTACAATACATAATTCTCAATCCAAGGTACATAAAGAAAATTGCTGTAATAGAAATACACAGGTGGTGTTGGGGAGTATGGAGAGACACAGATTCTGTCTTAGATATTTCCTAAAAGATGATGAAAATTGCAGTTGAGAAATTGTAAACACCCCCCCACACACACACACGGAAAATAAGGACTACAGTGATTGCTGTTACTATTTCAGAAGTAAACTAATTTTTTAGTTTTTCATGGAATGAAGATGGCACATTTTGGTATAGTTTTAAAAGCTTGCTTAGTAAGGAAGAGTTTATTTCAGTTAGCGTTGGTCATGGGCTTATCTCTTGACAGGCAAAGGCTGTTTAATATTTTTAAAGATTTTAGTAACTACTACACATTTAAATAGGGAAGGCCACAGGAAAGAAGGAATGGATTAGGAAGAAAAATAGAGTAAGATAAATAAGGGAAGGTGATAGAATTCTCTGTGGTTTTTTTGGTTTTGTTTTGGTTTGTGGTTTTTTGAGACAGGGTCTCAGTATTTGTCACTGGCTGGCTTCTATCTCACAGAGATCTGCCTGCCTCTGCTTCCCGAGCGCTGAGCTTAAAGGCCGGTACTACTACACCCAGTCTATGCTAAAATTCTTAGTTTTATTTAGTGTAGTAGGTTTTCTTTATATCAAACTGGGGTTTGTAGGAATTTTTTCTTCTGTAATATTGGGGCTTGAACCCCTGTCTTCACCCATGCTTTGAAAGAAGTTTGCTGCTGAGCTGTATCTCTAGCCTGTAGTTTTTTGTGCGTGATGGTTGTTGTAGTAGTACAACTCGTTATAAACATCTACACTTTACCGAACCTACTGAGTAAAATGCAAAAAAAAAAAAAATTGCTCATTTTTAATTTCCTGATGAGTCTAAAGTACCTCTTTTCCCTGAAGGTTCATGATGGTATGGCTAATCAGTTGTATCAGATCTCTTCTAGCTCTGACTCCTTTTTATTTAGGAACTGATGATACTGTTTTCTATGGATCATTGCTCCTTTGCGATCACTTACTCTAATCTCTTGAAGAATTTTTACTGTTCTCTCTTCAAAATTCTTTCCAAAACTCTTTGATTGCCTGAAAGTAGAATTATTTGTAGAAGGGAGTTTAATGACAGTGCAGAGTATTTCATAATTAGTTTTGGTGATTCCTTAAGTAGCCTAGTTGTAATTGGTGTAACTAACTGGTTCTTAGATGTTTGAATTCATTTTACAGAAGAATCTGCTGAGAAATCGATTGCTATCAGCATTGCACAAATGGAAAAACGTTTACTCCATGGCTTAATCCATAATGTTCTACCATATGTTGGTACTTCCGTAAAAACTTTAGTGTTAGCCTACAGCTCTGCAGTTTCCAGCAAAATGGTATGTATAAATTAATACTAGCTAGCTAGAGTATTAAGAAAAATAGCAGTGATGTGACTTCGATTTGCTTATTCCCATGTTTATTTAAGGGGAAGAGAAAAATCAAGTGTCTTCCCATGGGTAGATGTGCACTGCTAGCTTTCATGGAATTCCATTTCCTAGAGTATTCTTTGTAGCATAGGTATTATTGCCTGTCCTAGTTTGTTCTTCTTTCCTGTGACAAAACACTGATCACCACCAACTTGGGGAGGAAAGGGTTTACTCAGCTTACATCTCCCAGGTCGCAGTTCATCAGGGAGCCCAAGGTAGGAACTCAGGGCAGGAACCTGGAAGCAGGAGCTGGAGCACAGGCCATGGAGGGACGCTGCTTAATGCCTTGCTCCCTTGGCCCCTGCTCAGCCTGCTTTCTTAAGCAACACAGGCCCACCTGCCTAGGGGTGGCACTACCCACAGTGGGCTGGGCCCTCCCACATCTCTCATCAAGAAGATGCCCTTCAGACATGGCCACAGGCCAGTCCAATAGAGGCAATTCCCTGATTGAGGCTCCCTCAACCCGGGTGTGTCAAGTTGACACTAAAGCTATCCAGTACATTGCCTGTGTGTATAGATAAGGGAGCAGGAGCTAGGAGAGGTCAGATTTACTCAATTTTATAGATGTTAAGTGAAGCCTAGTTTTATATGGTTGTTGATAACATGGAAGACAAGGAAAGATGTGCAAATATTTCTGTAAAAATGTGCATTTTTTTTTTCTGAGTCTTATTTATAAGACATTTTGAGCCCAGGAGTTGAGGAGATAGGTGGCTCATTTGGTGAAATCCCTGTACACAAGCATGAGGACCTGAGGCAGGAGCTCCAGCTTCCATATAAAAGCTAGGTACAGTGGCAAGCACCGCTAACCCTAGTGCTGGGTAGAAGGTAGTGGTGAAGACAGGTGGATCCTTGGAGCTTATTAAGCTGCCCTAGCTGAATCCATGAGCTCCAAGTGCAGTGAGAGACGGAATGATGGATGATACCCTGACATCACCCTCTTGCCTACATGTTCATGAACAGACACACACACACACGAGCAAACAGAAAACAAAACAGCAACAAAAGAAATTTGAGCCCAGAGCACATATATTTTAATGCACTCCCTGAGTGATTTTTTTTCTTTTAGTACGCATGTAGGCTTGAGAAGAACCCCTAGGTTGTATTTACTATTGTTTATTGCTTGTTTAACTTCAGGTCCCAGATCCTCATAGTGACTTTTTTCCATTCTTAGGTTAGGCAGATTTTAGAGCTTTGTCCTAACCTGGAGCATCTGGATCTTACCCAAACTGACATTTCAGATTCTGCATTTGACAGGTTAGTTATTTTTAAATAGCTGGATAAATTCTAATTATGAATCATTAGAAGTGTTCTCTATTTTCTTATTTGCATAATTTCTGTTTACTCATACTATTATATTTTACTACCAAATCCCTACTGTGGGTGGCTATCACTTGATAGAATCCTCCCAAGCTCTTGCCTCTTGGCCAGGGGAGACAGCTGATCCAAAACACCTGCTTTGCCATCTGTGTGTTATGGTATGAAGTCTAGGCTTGCAAACCTAGACATGGTATTATCTGTTTTTAAGGTATTATTTGTGCTTTTAAGTGCCTTTTGGAAAAGATCCCTTTTAATTCATGCTTTTTTGGTTCAGTCCAGCTTTCTCTTAGCAGCTTGTCCTTCTTATTCCAGCCCACCCTTCATTCCCACTTCTGTGGTTTCCTACTTCATAAGTAGAGGTTCTCTGAGGGTCTCGCATCCATGGCTTTCTCCCATCCTGTCCTCTATTAACAGTATTGGTGTTTAATTACTACTCTTAGTATCTCTTTGTTTTCTTAGCACTGGAAATAGTCCCTGATAGTAGAAATTCCATAAATGTTTAAGTGATTTTATTATACTTAAAATCTTTCTAGTATTTATCTGTATACATGTGGTCTAATGCATTTGAGGAACTTACTAGTTTTGTTGCCTCTTAATTGTAGCTGGTCTTGGCTTGGTTGCTGCCAGAGTCTTCGGCATCTTGATCTGTCTGGATGTGAAAAAATAACAGATGTAGCTCTAGAGAAGGTTTCTAGAGCTCTTGGGATCCTGACATCTCATCAGAATAGCTTTTCGAAAACTTCTGCAAGCAAGATTACTGCAGCTCCGTGGACAGATAAAGACATTCCCGAGCAGTCCACTGAGCAGTATCCCTGTTTGCAGGATCTAACTGACAAAGGCATTGGCGGAGAGATCACTAATGAGCACGCCTGGACTAAACCTGAGCCTTCTGAAAGCTTCTCTGCTCCTTACGTGTGGGTGTTAGATGCTGAAGATTTGGCTGACATTGAAGATGCAGTAGAGTGGAGACACAGAAATGTTGAAAGCCTCTGTGTAGTGGAAACAGCCTCCAGCTTTGGGTGTTCTTCATCTGGTTGCTACAGTAAGGATGTTATTGGACTAAGGACTAGTGTCTGTTGGCAGCAGCATTGTACGTCTCCAGCCTTTGCATATTGTGGTCATTCATTCTGTTGTACAGGGACAGCTCTAAGAACTATGTCAGCACTCCCAACATCTTCTGCAATGTGTAGAAAAGCATTAAGGACTACATTGCCTAGGGGAAAAGACTTAGTTTATTTTGGGAATGAAAAATCTGACCAAGAGACTGGACGTGTACTTTTGTTCCTCAGTCTGTCTGGATGTTATCAGATCACAGACCATGGTCTCAGGTGAGTATTCAGTTACAGAGCAATTAGGCAATGGGCATGTTCTTGTTCTCAGAGGAAATATTAAAATTTTGATCTTTTTTTTTCCACTTGATTTATTTAAGCAAAGGGGTTAACCAAGCTTTGTTAGTGTTGAACCAGTATAATTTCTGATACCAGTATTAAGCTTCATCTTAGTTTAAATACATTGTGATATACAGAAGCATTTGCATTTACAAGTTTAGTAAGTACTAATAAGTAATTGGCCATTGCATTTTTGTAAGACATTCTGATAGGTAGATATATATGTAGGTTTTAGTCTCAAGGATGTGTTACAGAAGGAAATTTTGCTTTGCGGACTTGGGAAAACAATGTCCGTAGTAGCTTCATTATGATACACAGCTTCTAAGTGCTTGTAAACAAACCCAAAGTGCTGCTGAGCTAGAGTTTAGATTATGAAGCTAGAGTTTAGGATTTGGGGCTGCTGGTGATCAGTATCTACTTACTGATTCCCCCCCACCCACACACCTTTTGAGACAGGGTCTCACTCTAACCCAGACTGCACTTTTACCACAATCCTTCTTCGGCTTCTGAGTGTTGAGATTATAGGCATGAGCCACCGTGCCCAACTTAGTACTTTAAGTCATAAGGCTCTTCTTTTTTGTGTGCAGGCACACTCTTTATTTCTTTTTCTGTCCCCCTCCCCCTTTTTTTCCTTTTTCTTTCTCTCTGATTCAGGGTTTCGTTTCCAGGTTGGCCTCAAACTTGCTAAGTAGAAGAGGGCAGCGTTGCACCTCTGATTGTCCTGCCTCTACCTCCCAGGTGCTTGCAGGTGTGTACCACCACACCTGGTTTAATGCAGTGCTGAAGACCAAACTAAGGCTTGGTGCATGCTAGGCAAGAGCCCTAGCAACTGAGCTACATCCCAGCCTTGTAAGCACAATTCATAGCATATCAAACTAGTCACCCCTCCCCCTTTTTTCCCAGGGTAAAGGATAATTGTAGGCAAAATGATGAGTTGCTCTGAGAGGTGGATTTCTACAGCCAGGTCTTCCAGATGCTTTGTTGGACCCACTTGGAGCTGTTAGGCTATGTGTACTCTGATACAGTGTTGGGTTCACAGAATAGGGGGCTAGACTTGTTCCTGAGAGTGGAAGTGGGCTTGAGAGCTTGGTCAGGACTGAGACTTAAAGCTGGTGGATTGCCATGACTCCATAGGTCATTTATACAGAACCGGCCTTCTTCCGTATTCAGACATGTTCTTGTGCATGCTGTTTTGTTACCATGTAGCTCCGGTTGGTAGGGCAGGGTGCCCAGTCTTCCAGTCAGCTGGCTTTCCTGTATGACTCTTGATGCCTGTTTCTCCAAGTCCTACTCCTGCGATACCATATTTTAGCTATTTTGAATAGTGCCTCTGTAAGCATCTGCGTACAAGTATTTGTTTGAATCTCTCTTTGCATTTCTTCCATTTATTACATTATTTTTTATAGTTTTGTATGCCTTACAAAATTTATTCTTAAGTAGTTTATATTTTTGATGCTATTGTAAATTGAGTCATTTTCTTAATTTCCTTTTTTTTTAATGCCAGTGTATAGGGGGAAAATTGGTTTTGAGCACGGTCTCACCATGTAGCCTAGGGTCCCTCATAACTCTCCACCTCCTTTCTCAGCTTCCCAGCACCCTGATGATAAATGGACAGATGTTTAGGAATGGGACTGATTTTTTTTTTTTTGTCTTTTTTGTCTTTTAAGACAAAATAACAGCTCACGGAGAGCTGTTCTTTTGTCTTTTTTTTCAAGTAACCCAGACAAGCCCCATTGTCTGCTTACCCTTTTCATCCACAAGCTCGATTTACATGCTGATGTAAATCAAGCTGAGGCTCTCCTACCTCATAAACATCATATCCCACTGTGGGGTTCAGCACAGCCACTAAAGCCCCAATAGAAATCCTGAGGATCCTCCTGAATTAACTTCTTCCTAGACTCTCCTGTGTACATAGTCCTATCTAGCCCAGTGAACTGGGTATCAAATGTCACCTCTTATGCCTAGTCCCTCAGAATGCCTGTCCTTCCAGTCTTGATATACATGGGGACCTCAGCCTGTGATAAAGATGTGTCCCTGATTGTTTATATGATCCAGTCCCTTAAGGACAGATTTCCTTTGTTAGGCCTCAGGTTATGCAGACTTTATGCTAAGGAGAGATGAATAGTTGATGTTACTCAGGCTGTCTCGTAGGTAGCATATTTGGTTTCTGTGTTTTTTATTGGAGAATTTAATCCATTTACATGCAACATAATTCTGGAGAGGAAAAAACTATACCATTTTGATCATTTTTTTTTCATTGTTTTTAAGTCCTTTGTTCATTTTTTTTGTTATTTTTTAATTTGGTAATTGTAGTACCAAGTTACAATTCCTTTCTCATTATTGTTTATCTGTTACATATCTTTTGGTACATGCTTATTATGAGGCTTACATAAAAATACTGCAATTAGACTCTTTCTACACCAACTTCAGAACTAACCTCAGCTGTGTATAAAACAAGGGACATCTGGGGACACAAATGTGACTTGATAGGTCTTAGCATATATGATATAATACATAAAATCCAGTAGGGGGAGAGGGAGGTGCATAAAGGGGAGGGTGTTTAAATATGATTAAGATACACTGTATGAAATACACAAAAGTTCAATAAAAACATATGTATATTGAAAAATCTTCCACACTCTACCTCATTTCTGCTGCCTTTCATGTATTTGACTATTTTAGCTATTGTTATTTTTTATTGTTTTTGCTTATAGACTTCCATCATGAAGCTTAAATGATTCACACGATATTAACAATATTCAAGTGGTCTGGATTTGATGATATATTTACATTTAGCATTGAATTTTATAGTTCCAGAAGTTTCCTTATTTGTACTTAGCACTTTGTTTCTACTTGAAGAACTTCCTCAAGCATTTTTTTTTTGTAATGCAGATTTAGTGAGGATAAATTTCTTTAATTTTTCTTATCTGGGACACCATTCATTTTTGAAGAACAGTTCTGCTGGATATAGTGTGTAGTTGTCTTAGCTGACAGTTACTGTTTCTGACACCTTGACTGATTTATTCCATTATCTTCTGGCCTGCAAAGTATCTACTTGAAAAATCAGTCTAGTTGTGGTCTTAGTGCTTTTAAATTGTTTTTATAGTTTAACTAGAATGTACCTTTTGAAGGACCTCTTTTAATTGCATCTCTTCATGTCTTTGAACCTCATGGATTTGTACATCTATATGTCTTCTAACACTTGGCAAGTTTGTAGCAATTATTTCATTAAATAACTATTTGAGACAGGGTCTCCCTGTAGCCCCAGCTGTCCTGGAACTCACTATGTAGACCAGCTGGCCTTGAACTCACAGAGATCCGCCTGCCTCTGCTTCCCAGTGCTGGGATTAAAGGCATGTGCCACCACGCCCAGCTAGTAACTGATTTTTATGTGTTGCTTTGCTCTTATTTTGCTGAATTTTTAGGTCTAACAGCATTTTGCATGTGGTTTTCTTTTCCTTTTTTTTTTTCCTGTGCTGATGAGCTAACCCAGGATCCAGTATGTGCCAGACAAACACTCTACCACTGAGCTATATCCCTAAGTCTGTGTATAAATTCATTAAGGTTTTCTGCATATAATATGCCATCTATAAAGAGATCATTTTGATTATCACTTTCTACTTTGGATATTTTTTATTTCTTTTTGCTTATCTAATTATTCTGACTAAATTTGCTTTGTAGTAAGTTTGAAAACTGAGAAATATGTCTTCTAACTTGTGTTTTTCAAGATTGGCTCTTGGAAGTGGCTTGAGATTATGAATTTTGGAGGGACATTTTCATTTTTGTAAAGAATTTGTTTTTGATTTGATAGGTTGTATTGGTTGGTGTGTCAATAATACTGTCTTTCCAATCCATGAACGTGGGATGTCTTACCATTTATTGAAAATCATTTTAAATTACTTTCTGCAGTGTTTTGTAGCTTTGAGTATACATGTCTTTTACTTAGGTTAATTCCTCTGTATTTCACTGTCTTTGATGCTGCTGTAAATGGAATTATTTTCTCAGTTTATTTTTCAGATTTTTATTAGTGTATATACAACTGAGGTTTGTGTGTTGATTCCATCTCCTGACACTTTGCAGAATTAATTCGTTAATACTAATAGGATTTTTGTGGAATCCTTTATGATATTTTTATCTGACAGAATTTTACTTTTCCTTTTCCTTTTAGATACTGTTTACTTCTTTTTCTTGTCAAATTACTCTGAGCAGTACTTCTAATACTGTGTTAAATACAAGTGACACCCATGAACACTTATTTTATTACTGGTTTTATAGGAAAAACTTGGACTTTTATGACTGAGTAGTATGATGTTAGCTGTAGGTTTTCCATTTTTGACCTTTTTCATGAAGAAGTTTCCCTTACTGGATGTTTTTACCAATAAGAGATACTGAGTTTTTTTTCTCAAGACAATCATGTGGTTGTTTTGTTTTTTTTTCCTTAGCAGTGTATCATATTTTGCTGGTTTATATATATAATCCTTTCAGTGTGCTACTAGATTTAGTTTACTAATATTTCGATGAGGAATTTTGCCTGTGTTAATAAGGGACAGTGGCTTATAGCTTTCTTACTGTATTTTTGTCTGGCTTTGATTTCAGAGTAATAATGGTGGCCTTATTAGAATGAGTAGAGAATCTTCCTCTTTAGTATTTTGGCAGAATTTGAGAAGGTATAGTGTTAATTCTTCTTTAAATGTGTAGGAGAATTCATCAGTGAAACTTCTTGGTTTTGACCTCTTGTAAGAAGGTTTTGATTATTCAAAACTAAGCTAAGGGGATACTAAAAAAAAGATAAATTCAAATATAGCATGAAAACATTCCATTGTATGTATTAGCTGTTCTGTCAAAAATACAGTGCTGGCCGACCCGCTACCCACTCTGGGTCCTTGTCTGATTGAGTTGGCATGGGTCCTGTGCTCCATCTACAAAAGTTCAATAAAAATTTTTTAAAACTCCACAATGTTGGGTATTGCAGAATGGATGTAGGCATTTCCTTATTTAGCCATCTGTAATCCTCGCTCTGCATGAGTCATCCTGTCTCCTTATCCTGGGGTGCTGCTCTGGGGATCCTGTGTACCTCCCACTCCCATAGGTTTGGCAGGGCCAGCTTATGCTGCTTGCTCTGGGTCAGGCCAGGATGGTGGAACAGAGTTGTGTCCTTGTTTGCTGTGCTTGCCACTGGAGCTGGCTTCCTGGTTCGGACAGCTCCGGACAGCATCATGCCCATTGTCTCTCTGAGGCCACACCTGGTGGCAGAAAGTTCCCTGGCTGAGTAAATAATCTCAACCTTCAGTCTCCTTTCTTATAGGGGAGAAATGCCTTCTCTAGGGAGGAAGCTGCTCACCCCTAAGACAGCCTAATCTTTTTCATTTGTTCCACTCTGTCTTTTCCTTCTTGTTTCATCCCCTTGGTGAGCCATTATTCATGTTTCAGAATCTTCCAGAGAATCACTAGCACAACACTTGGCTTTCTGTTAGTTTTTTCCCCAGGAACTGTAGTTCTAAATCTTACATGTTTGCTTTCTTCTCTTTCAAAACTGGCTGTAAATTATTAGGTTTACAGTTAAATTAAAACACTTATACAATATTGTACTCTGTATAAACCCTATAAGACATAAAATTAAGTGAGGTTTTAAACTTTAAAAAAGTTCTCCATTTCATTTTTAAAATACACAGTTTCATGCAGAAAAATTCATTTTTAATACAACTGATACTAAGATGCATATGTGTTTCTAATCTCTATATATCTGATTATTACTAGTCACAGTCAGTTCATTTCTGAGCTCCTTGGCATCTGAGCATGGATATAAAGTCATCAGGTAGATTTCAATGGTAATGTTTTTCACATCTACTAGTTAGTTAGTAAGGAGCAAAATTTTTATGCTTTGAAGAATTTTTTTTTTTAATAGACCTACTTCCCAGGTAGCACCCCCCCATAGCCTCCCTTCCCCCACTAGAGCCTTTATACTTTGATATCCCTGCTACTTCTGCTGTGTTGTCGGCACCCCCAGCCATTCCCCAGCTACTTCTGCTGTGTTGTCGGCACCCCCAGCCATTCCCCACTACTTGTCCTTCTGGTGAATCTAGTCAGCTTATCTAGAGGTCTTTGTTTTGGGAGGGTCAGCTGTTCCTTATCTAGCAGTATTCAGTTGTCAATATTCCTTTGGATAAGATTGGGGTCTGCTGTTCAATTTCCAAGTTCTATGCTGGGTTACTATCTGGGAATCCCTTTGGCCACCCTGGCCAACAACTCAGAAGGAGGTATCGCCTGTCTGGCATTGTTGCTTGCTATGTAGCCTTTAGCTATACATATGGTCTCTTGTGAAATTATATTGGCCCCTTTAATCTTTGGTTATACTTTCCTTTTGGGTGTTTAAGGCCACACAGTTGGTCCAGATAAACCGATTTATTTTCACTCTTAAGGTCATTTAAGGATCTGTTCCTTAGGGGTCACATGGGCTTAGGATGAGCCCCTGGCTCCTTTCTTTTACCAGTTCCACCTATGTGAAGATAAGTCAAAGGTCCTGTTCGACCATGGTTGGCTTCACTTGGAAGCATGGATGAAATGATTCCTCTGTGTTGACCCTCCTCTTTATAGACTGGACACTGGTTCAAGTCCATCTGGTGGGGTCTCCTTGGCCTCCTTGATCAAGAGCACAGGTGACCCACCACCATTATAGGACATTTTGAAAGATGCTTGTAGTCTCCTGGAACTAGTCAACCTAGGAGGGCAAGGAGCAAAAAATGTCCTTTATGT
>NW_008331789.1:4599131-4616322 GCF_000622305.1 Nannospalax galili
CAGTTTGGTACTTTTAATTACTGTGTGCCATATAGATAAATCTTAAGCAAAGACCAATTGTTCTCAGATAAACCTTAGCTAGACATATATTTCTTGATCTCCTATGTATAATTTGTCAGTAGGTTGTAGGAGTAATATGGTTCTTTGATTCTTTTTAATACTACCTATTTATTGGATTTCCCATGTCGATTAGAAATGATCTTCCTGATTACACTGAATTGTCTCTGTTCTCTCATGTCTCATTGACAATGTTTCTTGAGCTCATATTGGATTTTTTTTTAAAGAATTCATAAATTTTCTTTTCTTCAGAGTCCACTATGGAAAATTATTGTGTTTCTTTGGCAGTGTCCTGTTTCTTTGCTTTGTCTTGTGTCTCAGCATGGTTTTTGCACATCTAATAGAAAGAGAGTTATCTTCTTCCAAACTTTGCTTTATGGCTCTTGTAGGGGATTTCTCCCTGAAAATGGGCCTTAGGAAAGACGCAGTGGCTCTGGTTCCAGATATATGTACTGGTACATCCTCTGGGCAACTTCTTCAGCAGTTTTGGATCAGCAATGACTGTGGTGACTCGGGTTGCAGGAATCTGTGGTAGCAGTTACTAACATTGCGAATTGCTTTGGGCTTTGTGACCATGGGCTTTTTGCGTTCCCCTGTTCTTGTTTTCCTATGTGTGGTCCTCGCCAAAGATATCCTTTTGGGTATCTGGTCTGGCACAGCTTTTACAAGAATGTGCAGAGATGTTCTATTTCAGAGTGCAGGTTTTGAGAGCAGCTATAGAATTGGGGTACTGATCTTAGGATCTTAGGAACCTGTGTGACACTTGAGTCTTGGGGTCAGGGTCAGTCTCTGAGGCAGTTGGTTGCACATTGACTTTAAAACTAGTGTCTGACTCCGAGGCACCTGTCAGCACCGTGGACCCAGGGACCTGGTTTTAGCTTCCACAGGGCAGTATGCTGTTTCAGTTTGTGCATGGGGGCATGTGACTCCTTTGGGTGGCTAAGATGCCATTTTCTCTGGAGGTGGGGTACCATTTCACCTCAGACACAGGGGGTCATGGCTAGTTGGCGTGATTAGGGCATTGATTCCCTGGGCACTGGGGAACTTGGGCTGTCAGCAGGGTTGACTTTGAGATCTCTAAGCTTTAGGGATAGAAGGGTTCCCATGACTACTTCCTCTGGAGCAGCACGTTCCAGCAGTTGTTTGGGTTCCATGATGTCAGAACAGAAGCTACATGGGTGGGGAATGGAACACAGTGCTGGCTCCTGCTGTTGGGAGCACAGCTGTGGGCACTCGGGGGCTCCCTCAGCTGAGGACTGTGAGAGATGGAGGGGCCCCGCTGAACTTTGTTCTTTGACCTGCAGTCTGAAGTCCCTCTCAGTTGCTGGTTGGGGATTGGGTGCTGGGAGGAGACCAGTGTGAGCCTCTGCTCTGCACTTCCTGGTGTAGGTCCTGTTCTTGTGCTCCATTCATCAAAATGTAACTTGTTTTGCTTGTCTTTGAGGGGGAATCAGTTGTTACCAGCCTCTAAGTTGGCTCTTGATGACATCACTTCTAAAAGCTCTTAAAGTCATTTTCTCCTGATTCTGTCAACTTATCACGTATTGATGCTTTTTTTCTCCCAAGTTCTTTGAATGTTAATACTTTTTCATTGGGTACCAGACTGGTGAATTTTGGACTTTATTTCATTTCTTGACAGCTGTTCCCTTTGAATCACTATTATCTGCATAGTTTCTATAGCTTGTACACATCTCTGTAGCTTTTTCTTTTCAGTGTGTGCTCTATTTATTGTTTAAATGTTTCTTTCCCATCAGAGGGCAAAACTTGTATTTTATTTATTGGTCATTTTGTTACTTAGGCCTGTGCTTGGCATACTTGGGCATTTGTGATAAGACATAGACAAGAGATCTTTCTAGAAGGTATTTCCTACTTCTTACTTTACCTCTGAGTCTTTCATTGAGCCATCTTGCCTTTTTGTTAAAGCCCATATTCATGGCCTTCACTCTTAGCCTGTAGCTTGAGTTTGGTTTCCTTTACTTCTATTCCCACCCTTGCCAAGAAAAGGCAGTGAACAGTTAGATAGCAACACCAACACACAGCCCACCCTTTTAGCCATACAGCTATTTTCTCATTATCCATGATACTCTGCTGCTTTTGTCTGCAGTAATTGCATTTTCTCTTTCTAGCTGCACTATTGGCTAAATTCTGCTCACCATTTCTCTCATAGTACATGGCACTTACAGGAAGCATTTTCTGACCTCTCAAGATTCTTCTGTGTGTTTCCAGAAGAGTGCTCATCATCTGCGATAATAATTGCGTGTTTACTTTGTGCTTGCTTCATTTCTACCCAGGCAGCGACTGTACAGATGGCTTATTCAAGCATACTCATAATAGAAAATATGATAGTTCATGCAGTTCTGCATTGAGATACCTTTTGAGATCTTTTAGACTACCTATTAAAGGTACATATTTTATTTTTTTAATTTTATTTACTATTTTTATTTTACATGTATGAGTATATTGCCTGCATGTGTGTAAGTGCACCGTGTTGTGCAATGCCTGCAGGGGTCAGAAGAAGGTGTTGGATCCCCTGGAACTGGAGTTACAGATGGTTGTTAGCTGCCATGTGGGTGCTGGGAATTGAACCCAGGTGTTCTGCAGGAGCAACCAGTGTTCTTAACCACTGAGCTATCTCTCCAGATCCCACATTAAAAAAATAATATATATTTAATTTTATGTGTATGTGTGTATTGCCTGCATGTAGGTAAGTGCACCCATGTTGTGCAATGTCCGCGGAGGACAGAGAGGATGTTACATCCCCTGGAACTGGAGTTATGGACTGTTGTTAGCTGCTATATAGGTTCTGGGATTCGAACCTGGGTCTTCTGCAAGAACAGCCAGTGTTCTTAACCACTGAGCCATCTCTCCAGCCCCTGGACCCCACATATTTTTTATTGTGAGCTACTCAACTTGTTAGAATTCTTGAACTTTTAAGTTACGTGTTTGCTTCCTTTAAAGACTTTTCATGGGCCAGGTGCAGTGGTACAGGCCTATAACCCTAACATTTGGGAGGCTGGGGCAAAACAATTTTGAGTTCCAGACCATCCTTGGCTACGTGGGTTCAAGGCAAACCTGAGCTATATGGTCAGACCGTGTCTCCAAAAAGCAGTGTTTTCCTAGTTGCTGTGGCTACAGCAGCTGTGCTAAGCCACAGAATGTACAATTAAAAGAAGACTTAAGATGTACTCTCCTAGCCTTTACCTTTCAATACCTTCACTGAATATCAATATTTCCATAGCACTGGCCAGGGATGGTGACAATGTGTCTGAATTTCAGCTTTCAGGAAGATGGAGAATGACTGCAAGTTCAGACATTAGTTCCTAATTTACTACTCCTGCATCATAACATGAATTTCTAAACTAAATTGGTTGTGTTAGTTTCTTGGCATTTATCTCTTATGTTTCCAGTTATCCCTTGTTTTTGCTGTTGTAATATTACTTTAAATTGTATAGAAACTTGAGCTTCTCAGTTTTGTTCTTGATGTATTTTAATCACAGCCCTGGTTGTTTTTATTCTTGAATGTGTCATTAGGTTTTCTTTTGAACATTGAACATACTATTAAATTCACCACTTTAAGTCAGTCGTTTTGGGTGGGGTTTTTTTTTTTTTTTTTTAAGTGTTTTTTGTATTTACAAGGTTGGGAAGCTCTCACCATTAACTGTTTAAGGAATATTTTCACCCTCCCCAAAGAAAAACCCCATACTTATTAACAATTACTTAGACTCTTCTTGTTCCCAGCCTGTGGTAACCAATCACCTACCATCTGTCTCTGTGGATTTGCCTGTTGTTGAAAAGTAATAGTACATGTTTACTTTTTCCACGTAACATAATGTTTCTGAGCTTATGCATATCACAGTGTGTGTCTGTATTCATAGCTACATGTAACACTTAGTTGTATGTGTATACCACATTTTTGTCTCCATTCATCGTGGGCATTTGAGTTACTGTTTTGTCTGTTGTGAATAGTGCTGTGAACATTCATTCACATGGAAGTTTTGTATAAGCATGTTTATAATTATCTTGTGTGTTAAGAGGAGAATGACTAGGTTGTATTTGTGCTGATTCTGTCTGTAGGTTAGAGGAACTGTAAAACTGGTAATCAGGTTTAAGATTTCAGTATTTTCCCAGTAATTTTTACTTTCTTAGAGAATTTGGTGAGTGAGTGACCATTATAACTCCAGGTTCAGTGCTTCCTTCCTGTGAGAATTGGGTCGCTGTGATCTTATAAAGAAGAACATCATAGTGTGCTTCAGGAAACATGTAGAACATTTTTCTGAGTCAGGTGTATTTTTTGCCTGAGGATCAAGTTGGTTATCTAATGTTTCATAAAAATTCTTAAATTTTCTTGTTACTAAATTGAAATGTATGTAAAATATCTATCTAGTGGGCCATGGAAATAGAAGAGTCTTTGAAGTTAATATGTCTGGCTGGGCATGGGTGCGCACACCTTTAATCCCAGCACTTGGGGAAGACAGAGGCAGGTGAATCTCTGTGAGTTCAAGGCCAGCCTCGTCTACCTAGTGAGGCCAGCTGGGGGAGACCCTGTCTCAAAAAGACCGGGAAAAAAAAAAAAAAAAAAAGAGAGAGAGAGAGAAGAAAAGAAAAATATGTCCTAATTGTCAATTCTTTTCCTGCAGGGTTCTAACTTTGGGAGGAGGACTGCCTTATCTGGAGCACCTAAACCTCTCTGGCTGTCTTACTGTGACTGGTGCAGGTCTGCAGGATTTGGTTTCAGCGTGCCCTTCTCTGAATGATGAATACTTTTACTACTGTGACAACATCAACGGTAATGCTTCTTAACAGTGAGATACTTCTAAGGGGTTAATTCTTAGAATTTTATGGTTATTGGCTTTTTGGATTCCTAACTGCAAAGTTGTCTTACTTTCACTTTTAGTCCTTTGAATTTAATAAAATTAGAATGATTTGGTCCATTAAGTATAATAAAATAAAAATATTACACATTCTAAGTAACATTGTGAAGGTAAGTTTTTTTTTAAATATTCATATTAATCTCTGAAGATTGAGGAGAATAGTGTGTAGTACTGAGAAACAGCTGAGAGTCATTAGATATGACCAAACTTCCTACACTATTTTAGGAGTTGATTCTTGAACCTACTATTAAAAATCATAGCTCTGGCCTGAGGATGTAGCTTCAGTAGTAAACGTGCTTGCCTAGAATGCATGAAGCTCTGGGTTTGAGCCCCAGGATCACATAAACCAGGAATGGTGGTTCATGCTTTGAATCCTAGCATTCAAGAGGTAGAAGAGGAGGGCCAGAAGTTCAAGATCATCTTTGGCTTCAAGGACAGCTTGGGCTACTTGAGATCCTGTCTTCAAAAAACAAAAACAAAATACCCAACACAAAAACAATTGCAAACACAAAAAACCCAAGCATCAATAAAGCATTTTTTAAAACTCTGTAATCTTCAATGAGCCTTTTTGAGCATGCATTTTTCAAATTACATTTGGTGCTGTTTGGGGCATTTTACTGCCTTTAGTAAAGACTGAATTTCTCAGAAGCATAAAAAGCTGTTCCTTAATTATTAACAAGTGAAACAAATCCTCCTGAATTTGTTCTTTTTTTTTTACTGGATCTTCATATTTTAATTATATATATATATATTTAATCCTCCTGAATAAGCTTAGATGACTCAGATTCTACTATATGCCTATTTGTTTATATCATATGATGTTGTCTTTGAGTGCCCAGTTCATTTGAAATGAGAGGAAAATAAAAGAAGGTTTTGTTTTATTTTTTCCAGACAGAAAAAAATTTACAGGAGCCAGGAAAACTAAAGAGAGTAATAACATTTCGGGATTCAAACAAGTTAGCAATTTCCCATTGCTTAGAAATGAGATATTCCTTAAAATCTATGAGAAGACAGATCTTAGCTCTCTTATTTCTGGAATCCCATTGTTTTACAAGAGATCACCTCATGTTCTTGATAAAATCAGTACAATGGAGCATATTTTTGCTCTCGCTTGCTTGCAGTGGATAATCAAGTAATTGTGAAAGTGAGTGTTGTTTTGGTTGTAGCCTGCTGAGCCTGGAAAAACAGTATGGTGATAGAATGAAGCAGTTACTTTTGTGACTGCAAAGGGCTTGAGAAGGGTTCTGTTTTGTTTTAAAAAATAAAGCTACGAGGGCTTGGAGAGGTTAAGAGCAGGTGCTGCCCTTTCGGAGGACCCAGGTTCAGTTCCCAGGACCCACATGACAACTAACACTGGTATTTAACTCCAGTTCCAGAGATCTGATGCCCTCCTCTTCTGGCCTCTGCAAGCCCCAGGCATGCATGGGGCACACTTAAGTACTTTCAGGCAAACACTTGAACACATGAAATGAAAATAAATCTTTAAAAAATTCTTTTGAGAAAGTGAGTATGCTCTTGCGGAGGACCCAGTTTTGGTTTCCAGCACCCATGTTGGGCAGCTGATAACCAACTGTAACTCCAGCTCCAGGGAATCTGATGCCCTCTTCTGACCTCCTTGAGCACGAGGCAGACACATAGTATACATACATACATACATGTAGACAAAGCACTCATGCATGTAAAATAAAAGTAAATCTTTAAAAATAAAATAAAGCTATGGGGGGCTGGATAGATGACTCAGTTTTTAAGAGTGTACTGCTCTTGTAGAATACCAAGGTTTGATTCCCAACACTTGCCTTGGGCAGCTTACAACCAACTGTGACTCCAGCTCCAGGGGATCTGACACCTCTTCTGGCCTCTTCATATGTACTTCATATGTACATACCCAGACATAGAAACACACACACACACACACACACACACACACACACGTAACTTTGAAAAAGGGGACTGGAGAGATGGCTCAGCAGTTAAGAGCCCCTTGTTGCTCTTGTCACAGGATCCGGGTTTGGTTTCTAGCACCCACATGGCAGCTAACAACTGCCTGAAACTCCAGTAACAGGGCATCTGACACCCTCTTCTGGCCTCTGTGGGCACTGTAAGCATGTGGTACACATATATACATGCAGGCAAAGCACTAATACACATAAAACAAAAATAAATAAAAAATAAAGCTATGTAATTGTAGTTTCACCTTATTCCTAAGGCTTGTAAGAAGTATTTTCCAGATTGAGCAGTAAGCAATTTTAATAAGCTATTTATTTCTTATACTTGAATTGTATACTTAAATATAAATATTTAAAGTTGGTTGTACAGAAACAAATCTAATGACCTAATTTATTATGGTGTATGGATATGGATATTTTGGTGGTGAAGTATTGAGTTTTGGTTCAACTTCTCTGTCTACTTATTTTGTATTCATGTGTTTTTAAACTTGTTGAAAATTTTTAAATGAAAATATAAATATTTAAAAGTTGTTTTCATCTTAATTTGTTTTGAATATATAATTGTAATATTCCAAAGTAGCTGTTTTATTCCTTTTGTTGAATGTAAGATTTTTTGATAAATGTTCTGCAATTTTCTATAAGCAAATTTTAATGAAGAGATCTGATTTTGAAAGCTTTGAATGTTTACAGTGTTTGAAATAATCCAGTATGAAATTTCCTTTTATACTTTGATAAAGCATGACTTGGCAGAAACAGAAGTCCTTTAAAGTTTACAGGGTGACTTGTCATATAACTTGTTTTCTAGAATTCCAGGTAGTTTCTCTTAAAGCAATGTTCTGATACAATCTTTTCCTTAGAAGGGCACGTGGACAACCTAGAAAGTGTCAAAATTGTATCCAATTTTTAAGATGACACCATTGACATGGTATCTTTCAAAACTCATCTTGTATATGAAATACTTGAATGTTTAGGACCCTCTTTATTTTTGTTTCTGAAAGTAGTATGTGATGACGTCATCTTAGCGTAATGATGAAGCATATTTAGGTGACATAAAGATTTGAAAATAAAATTTAACTTAAAATATATTTTGCCAAAAGAAAAGCTTCATAATCACCCACATTTTTGGCTCTAAGAAGTAAATGTTGATAGACCTTGACTGGAGGCTGTTAGAATGAAAAGGCAGAACGATGTCCTAGGCACCAGGAGAGATGCAGGAAGATAGCTGTCAGCTGTTCACGTCCTGCTTTGAGCCAGACATTGCACTAAGTTCTGATGCCAGGTGCACATTTCGATTCTTCCAAATGAGTCTCCATGAATTTTAATTTGTTATTTGATTTGAATGTAAGGGTCTTCTTAGCTACAGCATTTACACAGATCTTTAGCATCACGGAAGCGTTCATTATAACGGCATAGTTCAGAGCTCTGAAGAACAGTGTTAGCAAGTAAACGCTTGCTTTTGTACTGATCTGCATTTCAGGGTATGCATAATTTAGGAATTAAGATAGACTAGTTCATAGTTCTGGAGGTGACAGTGTCAGATGATTTGCTCTTTTTATGTTTCTAATTTAAGTTAAAAAGGAATTAAAGGTAAGTGAAGGTAAGTGAAGACATACCCACAGCATGAATAATATACAGTACTTAAAACCAAGGAAGACTGTGTTGTCTTATAAACAAATTAGCTACCTTTGTAATTCTTTTCATCTGGTATAAGCTTAATTTCTTTAATGATTGTGAAATTTTGCTTTGTAGCTTTCTATATTAATTTAGTCCCGGTGTATCATAACTGTGTAGCTTCTGTCTCCAGCACTGAGGTGAAAATTTGCTGGTGATTAGTCAGACATTTATTTAAAGGGAATAGGCCTTGAATTTTTAAGAGTCTAGTAGGAGAGTGGTGTCCTTGATCCACTTGAACTATTGCGGTTCCCATTTACTGTTTTCCCTTAAAAATGAGCTGTAGACACAGCTTCTATAATCTATGTTGCTCCCCCCCCCCCGCAACTATTCACTATAATAGTCTCTATGCAGGGTAGATGCAGGGTAGTCTAGCTACTTGGAGGCTGAGGCATGAGGATTCCTTAAGTCTAGGAGTTTGAGGCCAGCATGACAAAATGGGTCTCTTAAACAACAAGAAAAAAAAAAAAACAAAAAAAACCCCGTTTATGTTTTGTATTGGTATAGACACTGTAAAATGCTTTATGGTAGGTACTTTTGTTTAGAAAATCAAGTTTTCATGCCTCTTTCCTTGTTTCTCACAGTTAGTGAGAATGGAATCTCAGACTGATAAAATGATGAGCTACATTGATAGAACCCAACATTTCAGACATGTCAGTAGATTTAAGTGTGGTGGTCTCGGGAGGGATGGTAGTGAGAGAAGGTCTGGGTCTTGGAGGAAGACAGTGGTTGGCAGGCAGAGCAGCAACCATGTAAGGGGCAAGGAAAGACTCGAAGGAGGAAAGGCTGAGGTTGGTGCTGCATAGCTGGCAAAGCTGGAAACAGTACAGGGAAAAGCTTGGCAAGAGACTGACAGTGAGGGAAGAGTTTCAGAGTCGAGGGTTCCTCATCAGGTTAGTTGACAAATACAAATACACACTGAATCTTTTTATCATGACTATGGGTTAAGATCACTTTGCTTTGTGTCCTATCTTAAGCAAAAATAAAAAAAAAAATCTTTGTAAATTCTTTTTGTTTCGTAAATTTACAATATTTTGCATTTAACTTTTTATTGAAAATGGAACAGGTTTTAATTTTGATCAACTAAAAGGAGCTTGTAGCTATGCAGTCTTTTAGAATAATCTTCAAACCTACAATCATGGACTCTGAGCTTCAACAGTTCTAAGCCTGGTACCTCTCTCTTCGTTTACACCTTGGCCATTCCCCTATGTGTGGCATCCCTCACATTTGAAGCTGATTGCAGGCATATCAATCTTAAAATTAAATAAGTGAAACTATAAGCTACTGTAGTTCTGCATATATGTAAAGTTCAACTTTTAAAGGTATTTTGTCATTTACATAGTGAAATGTATGAACATTATACTTCAATGACCACATCTTAACAAATTTATTTATTTTTATATGTGCCATATTGGGAATAGAAGGAAATGTTAAATGTCTGAAGATCATGTATTCTGTATACTTAATTGCAAGTACAATAATTGCTTTCTTGTGGTGGTATTAGCACAGTAATCTTTTATAGTAAAGTACTGCTTTAAAAAGCAGAATAGTGCAAATTGAGGCTGTGTTCTTAACTATGGTGGTGTCACTTGCCTGAACTCTGCTGTCTCAGTTACAACCCAGTAGATAATTCTGTAGTAAGTTGTTTCATGCCTTTCTGTCTGTTTTGTCCTTGTGTGGTCACAGCTGCAAGTGACTTGTTTTCCTAGTTGGTACTCATCGTACCAAGTTTTAAAACTTGGAAATATTAGAAACAGCCTTTTCCACATTGGTTTATCCTTATGCAAACTTTTTTTAAGACAAGGTATTCCTGTAGCCCCAGCTGGCCTGGAACTTGCTGTGTAGACCAGACTGACCTCAATTTCACAGAGATCTGCCTGCCTCTGCCTCCTGAGTGCTGGAATTAAAGGGGTGCACCACCACTCCTGCCTTGAAAACTCTTTTATACAGAATACTTACTTTTGAATATGTGCTGTGAACTTCATTATTTTCTGCTTTTCAGTTCTATTCCCTAGTAGAGACTCTATCTAGTGTCTGAGTGGGGCAGTACAGCAGGGATGACATTTTGATGATTCTACAAATGGTTTATTGTCATCTGTGAGTCACAGTTCTCTTTATGTCATAGATGTTTGTTTAAAACACTGATTTTATATTCAGTTTTGGAAAATAATTTCATCTAAAGCTACCATATGTTTTTATTTGGAAGCTTAGAAATGTTCTATCAAAGTATGTATGGTGTTTTTATTTGGAAGCTTAGAAATGTTCTATCAAAGTATGTATGGCACGTATAATTGGTCCATATCTGTAGCAGATTGTCTTAAGCTTTGAGCATGACACTCTAATTGTTCTGTACTACATTCTTAAGCTGACATAGTTCAGGTTGGGTTTATTGTTTTTGCCTTAATTATGTTTCTAGGAAGAAGGATGCTCATATAAGAATCTGTTGTCAAGCTGTCGGGCAGTCTTGTTTCTCTGGTTATCTCCTTGTCTTCTCAGGGTTTCAGTCTGCAACATTGTTGGGGAAAAACATCTCTCCCTTCTTCGTTTAGCTTTGGACCACGAAGGATATTTTAGATAAAGTCAGGCTGTTAATTGGCAAAATTCGTCTGAATTGCAAATACACTCCCTGTAAGGTTTCCCTTCTGTGATATAAATTGGATGCTAATAAAACGGTGTTTAGCTCCTGAAGCAGAATGTGTGTGCTCCAAGAGTTCCTCCTTTCACATGCTCTTTATTTTCATGCAGGTCCTCATGCGGACACCGCCAGTGGATGCCAGAATTTGCAGTGTGGTTTTCGAGCCTGCTGCCGCTCTGGCGAATGACCCCTGACTTCTCACCTTTGTCTACTTCATTTAGCTGAGCAGGCTTCCTTTCATGCACTTTACTACAGCACATTTCCTGTGTTAACCATCCCTTTCGGGGTGTGTCTTGTTTTGGCCCCATTTCTTACAACCTCAGAAATCTTAATTTAGCAGTGAATTAATTGTACAGTGTTGTTTTTCTTGCAAATATACTTTTGCTGTAGAAAGGGATTGGGTCTTTTTGTTGGGGTGAGAGCAGACTTACTGGTTTCTTTTACATGGAATGCCTTGAGAATGTCACTAATGCCATGCCATTTAAAGTATTTTTTAGATTTGAGTTCTGGTCAATGGGATTTAAATTTTCTCTGTGTAAACACTGTACCACGTTTTGTAGATCTTTTCGGATCCACATTTCCGAAGTTTTATTTTCAAAGACTGTACATTTTAGAGACTAATCTCCTTTCCCTAACGTTCTCTTTATTTCACCAATTCTTGGGGGCCAATTCAAGCACACCTACATATGAGATTCTAGAATAAATTGGCTTCTCGGTGTCGGCTCAGCGAGCTAGTAGAGCCCATGTGTTTGTATTTGCTTTAGGCCCTGGTTCTCACTGTTGCCCCTAAACTGTCATATTTGGGAGGGATTTTTAAAATGCCACAACTGTTTGAAGAAATGTATAAATAAAATCTACTTTGAGGACTTTACCAAGCAATATATTTTGTGCTGTGATTTTATTATAAATCTCAATCCAGGTTTACTAAATATTTTATCTCTTCAGCTACCGTGAAATCATGACTCCTGACAAATTAACAGTTTTCTATATTATTATTGAATTTTCTTTTTGCAATTAATTGTTCAGTAATTAAGATTTGAATTAAAGTTTTATTATTCTGCCATTCAGAAAGGTGTGTTTTTGTATCAGTTTTGTGTCATTATATGTGTGATTTTATGTTGGGAAGGAAAAAATACATCCTACCTTGACTTTTTTTTCAGCCCCTTAAATACAGACAAAGTTGTAGAAGTAATCCTACAGTTAGTTTCTTTGTGAACCAAGAATTTTCTGCTTGTTTGGGAGAGGAGAGGAGTAGGGAAGACATAAAAGCAGCAGATTTGAGCTCAGGCTGATGGACATTATCTCAGACAGTTCTCTCAAAGGAAGGGGCAAGCATCATCTGATGAGAACATAAGCAAGGAGAATTCAGGAGGGTGTTGCAGTTCAGCTAACATTCAAATTAAACACTCCAACAGACAGATATACTGGCATTCTCTTTGAAGCTTCACTCTACTGTAAAAGTTTTCATTTCATTCTATTGCTGTTAACATTTGGGAACAGAGTCTTAGTCTTCCCTTTTTAAAGTCACTTCCCTTTCTTGGTCTAGGGTTAGACAGCTGTAGCAGATAATCTAACCTTTTGAGTTTGTTCTCTTTACTGTTCAATTATCATCCTTTTGCAGGTACTACAAGTAGCCTTCTCCTTTAAGTGTGTAAACACAAAGACAAAAAACAGTGTTTCCTCTAAGAATGGGAGAAGAAAGCCAGTGTAGAAAGTGAGGTCAAAAGTTTGACTTTGAAAGATTGTTTTGTAGTTGCTGTATTTAAATTTCCCCAAGTATTTAATGAAGCTTATCTGTAAAGGTGACAGCTAGCACCATGAACAAAGACACGAGCACGCTTCAGGAATGAGGCTCGCGCTACCTCTGGATTAATTTGAAGTTGCGTCTATGACAGCTTTGAGTCATCAAAGGAAGATTTTGGTCATTGCCTCACACAGGACATTAGGCATCAGGAAACATCTGTGGTTGTTAAAACTTGGTTGAAGGGAGGTGCAGTGGGAACATCTAGTGGGTGGAACCCAGGGTTACTGTTAAACATCCTAAGTGCTGTTTTAGATATTTCTGTTTTACATATATCTTTCCAGGTCAGTATGCATATTTAGTGCATGCGTGCGTGCGTGTACATGAGCAGGCCTGGGTGCGTGTGTGTGTGTGTGTGTGTGTGTGTGTGTGTGTGTATGTGTGTGTACATGAGCAGGCCTGAAGAGGCCAGGATGTTTGATCTTGGTAGTTACTCTCCACATTGCCTCTCACAGAAATGGAAGCTCACAGCGTTTTGGCCAGGCTGACTGGCCATCAAATTCTTGGGATCTACCTCTCTCTGTCCCCAAGTGCTGGGGTTATAGGCACACGCAGCCATGCCCAGCTTTTCACATGACTGGTGGGGATTCAAACTCAGGTCCTCATGCTTGGAGAGCATACACTCTTTTCTACTGAGTCATCCTCCTAAGCTCCATTTAATCCTCTTTAATGACTTAGTGTACAAAAAATGTTTTGTCTTCATTTGGATTTCTGTAACTGAATATCCTAGGCTGAGTGAGTATACCGACATCTGTTATTGTTCTAGAAGCTGGAAATCCAAGAGAAGTCCAAGATGCAATATCTGGTGAAGCCATACTTCCTGTGATTGAGGCAGGGGAGAAGGTGCTAAAAAGCAGTAAAACCATCAGAGAGGTTCCACCTTCATGACCTGATTACCTCTCAAAAGTTTCATCTTGACACTTTATTGCACTGGGGATTAGGGTTTCAATGTGGGTTGCCAGGGGCACGGTTGTGGGATGGGGCATGGATTTTAATATTTAGCAGTGTCTTAATTTCCCTTTTTAAAAATCACTTCCCTTTTGATGAATATTTAAATAGAGTTCGTTCCCCGGCTTAAGTGCTTACCCTATTTTTTTGTAATGTAACGATTTTATGAGATATTCAGCATTAAAAAAATGTGTGCCTACAAATTGTTCTTTCTCCAGAAAAGTTGTATAGTGTTATTTGCTGGGTCTTAGAAATATGTTTGCTACTCCACTGGATAGACAGGCAAAAGTGAAGGGCATTCTAAACAGAAGCTGTGACTATAAAGGTCTCAAGGCCTAACACTCAACTCTATACTGTCTTGTGGATAGCCTCCATTGACTGCAGCTTCAAAGTGTCAGAAACGACACAGACTAAATAAAACAGGTTTACAGAATTTGAAAATAGTAATAATTTTATCTCATTAACCAAAAATATTATTTTCTTTTGATATCATAATTGAAAACTGTCGTACAGAACAGTTTTTAATATAAAAAGCACATTGGGAAAAATTACCTGTTACGTATAAGGGAAGCAACATAGATCCAAACAGACAAAACATTTTTGGGATAAGGATGGATATATACAGCTAAAGCAAATTCAACATTAGGAACATCAATATTATGTACTCCAGTGCTGTACACGGCTTCAATTAAAGGCTTCACTTCGGAATAAGGCATGTGAAGGGGAAATCCAGAGAACTGAGGAAAAAGAGCCCATTTGTACTCATTAGTGAAGTTTGAAGATAATACATCTTTTTCTGTGTAAATTAAGTGATTCTTAATACTAGGTCTTCTGACCCATGAGGTCATCTCTGCTTTTCTGTTCAACACTATTATCAGTAGAGAAAATGAAGAGGGCTTAGTTTCTTTGTTTTAGTTGCTCACATACTAATGTTCCAATGCCTGTGAGTCACCAGTCATTCACTGTTCTTACCTCACTTCTTGATAGCCTCTAGGGTGCAGGCAACCCATGTAGGTCCACAGACGCAGGTGAAGATAATCAGTGCATTCCAGTCCAGACACAAAAAGTAATGTACAGGACAAGTGATTGCATTACTCAGAAACGTCGTATCAATAATGACACACATGCCCTCACCTGCTTGGGCTGTGTGTGCAGATGTGTCTGGGACCTGATCTAGTGTTTGTCTCCATGAGTCAAGCGTCTCTGAGGAGTGTCACATGGAGAAGAAGAGCAAAGTGAGAAGACCTGCCGAGAAGCGGGACAGGCTGGATGGCTGCTCAGCTCTGAAGTTTTACCGAAGTCAGTTTCCCACTGCTCAAGTCTTAAGTTTACTTTTACTTGAACTGAAAAATATTCTGCTAATTCCTAGTTCTGTGTTTCACACAGTGACTAATCCATGTGACCGGCACACTGTTTAGCTAATTGTACTAGTTATCAAACTGCCTGTTCTTATCCGTATCATACAGGATATGAACATATGACAATCGTCAGGCAGTAGGCGGTACATGTAGTCTGGGAACTTTTGTTAGCATTGAAAAGCCATCATTCTAAAATCATACCCTTAAAACCTAAGTGTTTATTTCCCCCTTTATGTACAGTTGAGTCAAATGCTTTAGCCAAGTGTTTCCATTGTATTTAATACTTGAGAATATATTTTGTAGATGTTATTTTTCATAGAATTTTATTACAAAAAGTGCTATTTTTGTCTTCAAGGGGCACTGTTTTTAAAGTTAGTGATAGGTTAATTACTTTTAATCACATTTTTTTTAGTCTGTGGTACCTTACATGTGCTTCATGGAGCTATACAGGTAAGTTGATCCCTCAACCCCCTGGGTAACTTCCAGTTTAAAAGGAGGAAATCTGCAGGCTGTTTCACCAGCCATTGGTGCTTACCCTGTAGTCTCCCAGCTGTTTGAGCAGCTCTGCTCTGTGGTCCTCTTCTATACCTTCCCCCTGGCTTCTTTCCAGCAGAGGCAGGAAGTGGCGCAGGGTGGAGGTACAATACCTGTTCCACCGAGTCAGATGGCGTGGCCTCCAATCCATGATTTTTTCTTTTAGTATTTTTTCAATCCTGTTCATAAAAATAAACTCCATTCTTTTGTTATTTGACTTTGCCCACTTTAAAGGTCTAGGAGAAGATGGACAGATCTAGAGATCTTCATGGCTTGCCATTGCTCAGTAGCTAAAGGGGTTGCTTCTTTGGGGCACTGAGCCACATATCTTTGTCTTGGGTTTTATGATGGTCTGAGCAAGAAAGTATGGGTGGACTGCCAGACACTTAAAAGACATTAAAGTGGCTTGAATTCAGTCAGCAGTATGTATGCTCAAGCCAGTAGATGAAACACAGGATTGTTTGTATGGGATCCCACAGAAAAGCTTTATGGAGAAAATGGAGTCAATAGAGATGAGACAGACTTTGAAATCAGAATCCTCTGTCTGATCTCAGAAGTCCCCTTTAACACTTAACAAGTACATGGACCACTCCAAACTCAGTTTCTCAGTTGTACAGTGTTAGTGAAATTAGAGACTCACAGGCTTTAACTGACCTTCTGTATGGGTTAGGTTCATAAACTAGTAAAGCCCCATAAGCCACTAATTGGACAAAAGAGGCATATTTAAGCTGAGGATTATAATGTGTGCCAGCAAGATACATAATAACATGATGCTAAGCTCTGTAAACTGAGGTAGTGTTTGGAGAACTACATGTTAGTAGTGTTCACCTCTGTCCCAAAGCCTCATTTGAGCCATGGGATTTAGAGATCACATTTATAGTATCCATAGACATGAAGTCTTAACTCTTCTAAGTATTTCCCATCAATCCAGGCCGAGTTTAAAGCTTTGGTGTTACACCTCTAGTGATGGGTTGCCTGTGGCTTTATGGATATTATGTTACCTGTCTTGTAGCTCAGCTGCAGCTGCCTTGTCTGTATGTTGATAAAGTAGCTCTTCAGGCTGTAAAAGAGTAAATAGTTCAGTGTGCTAGAAACTACCTACGCTTAGTTTGAATAGGGATGTTTTCCTTTTTTAAACTTATGTTACATGTTTTTTTTTTTTTAATGAAATTTCAGGGGCTGGAGAGAGGGCTCAGCAGTTAAGAACACTGTTCTTGCAGATGACCTGAGTTCGAATCCCAGCACCCACATGGCAGCTAACAACTGTCCATAACTCCAGTTCCAGGGGATCTGACAGCCTCTTCTGTCCTCCGCAGGCATTGCACGACATGGGTGCACTTACCTACAGGCAGGCAATACATGGATACACA
>NW_008331789.1:4616556-4660683 GCF_000622305.1 Nannospalax galili
TCAGTTCCAGGAGACCTGATGGCCTCTTCTGACCTCCACAGACACTGCATGACACAGGAGTACCTACCTACATGTAAGTAATATACTCATACACATAAGAAAAAATTAATAAATAAAATTTTAAAAAAATGAAATTTCAGACTTTGAATAAGAAAAACACAGTATAAGGGATGCTGAGGGAGCCAAAACCAATGTAAGTAAAGCCTCTCACATAAATGTCACTGCCGTGCCGTCAATCTCATTTCCCTTATTTCTCACCCCAGAAGTAACCATGACCCGAATATTTTCTAAATGGCTCTTTAACCAGAATTGAGAACTTACTGTTGCCAAACACCTTCCCAAGTGACGAGGATAGGTACTTGGCCATAAACATTCCCATATTGGTGTTTACATTGGAGTCAGTGAACATGAGCAACTTAATATAAGTGTTTATGACTTTACTGTAGATACGATGTACTCCTGGTCAAACATTTTGCATTATTTTGTATGTTTTCCAAACTTTAGTTTTAGTTTATGAATATGCAACTTGTTTTCTCCCTTAACGTTGTATTAGGGATAGCAAATATTTCAGAGTGCTGAGATTCAGTAATGTTGAGTCATTGACTATAACAAGACATTCCGCCATGTAGTGTGATTTGTCTCTTAGTGTTGTTTTTGTTTGTTTTGGTTTTTTATCTTTTTGAGACAGAGTCTCCCTGTAGCCCCAGCTGACCTGGAACTCGCTACATAGCCAAGCTGGCCTTGATCTCACAGAGATCTGCCTGTCTCTTCCTCTGCCTTCCCAGTGCTGGGATTAAAGACAAGCACCACCACACCTGGCTGATGTTTGAGTTAAACTGCCTCCAGACATGTTCCTTGAAGAATTTTGTATGAATCGCTGTTTTGCAGAGGAGAATTTCTCAAGGCAAGATTTTTCAAAGCCGCCTTGAAAGGTTTGTGCCACAATAGAAACGTTCTGTATTTTCAACCCAGTAGCACACATGCACCTAGCTGTTACACAAAAGTTTTAATAAATAATTTTCATGCTTACAACTTAGAATCTACTGATCCAGGCTCACTTAAGTTACTCTTATGAGCCCCCAGTAGATTGGACCTGCAACTTGATTTCAAGTTTCTTTAACAGATAAGAAATCAATTTTGTGAATTGACAGCAGCATTTAAAAAAATTAATACATTTTATGATACTTTTTATGTCATGGACTTTCTACATCAAAATTTTCAAACACGAAATTTTATACCAGTTCTTAACATATGTGGATGTCATTTTCTTAATGTAAATATGGCTCAAATAAGTTTCAAAACTTGTCTAAAATATGTTGTGAGGACAGATTACTAAACTAAATATCCAGGAGTAAAATTGGGGGCCAAGAAATACCTAGTTAGTTTATATGAAGATTTCACAGCCATTAATTTATCTACATTTGACCATTAATTAAAGAATTATTACCTGAACACTGGAAAGGCCTGGATATGGAAGGCTTCTTGAAAAGAAAGATTTCCATAGCTTGGGCTTCGTGACATCAAAATTTATCCTTAGTGGCGAATCATAGTGTTGAATATTAAACCAAATCTAAAAAAATATATATTAGCAAATATATTAGCAGATAAGTACACAGGTTACATACTTTTTTTTGTCTTCAAAAACTTAAGGTTTTTGAACTTTTTCTTTTTGAGACAGGGTCTCCCAGTATCCCCAGCTTGCCTGGAACTCACTTTGTAGACCAGGCTGACCTTGAACTCACAGAGGTCTGCCTGTCTCTGCCTCCTGAGGGCTGGGACTAAAGGCATGTGCCACCACGCCCAGCTCAAGTTTTTTGAATTTATAATCAGTGGTATACAGTTGTAATTGGCCATTTCTCACATAAAAAAAAATATGGAGTTGGGGTGCACTTTGGTTGATAATATATTTGGTGAAATAAGGTGATTCTAATTTTTAAAAAAAAATATTTTTTAAATTTTTTAGAAGAAGTATTTCATCACAGCTTTAACATACTTAGTAACAATTTCCAGAGCAAAGATACATCTTTTTCAAAAGTGGCTATAAAATTTTTAGATTCACAGTTGAATTAATACAGTTATACAATATTGAGCTCAGTATAAGCCCTGTAAGACATAAAATTGAATGAGTTTTTAACCTTTAAAACAGATCTCCGCCGGGCGTGGTGGCACACGCCTTTAATCCCAGCCATTGGGAGGCAGAGGCAGGTGGATCTTTGTGAGTTCAAGGCCAGCCTGGTATACATAGTGAGTTCCAGGCCAGCTGGGACTACAGGGAGACCCTGTCTCAAAAAGACAAAAAAGTAAAATAAAATAAAAATAAATGTTATTTAAAAAAAAAAAACAGATCTCCATTTCATTTTAAAATATACTGTTTCTTACAGAAACACTCATTGTTTTGCTACTAACACTTAGATGTTGGCACATGTATCTGTAATCTGTATGTATTGGATAGATTTCAATGGTAATGTTTATCACCTCTACTACTTAACATGACGTAAATTTTTATGCTTCCTCCTCAAATATAACTCATTTTTAAGAAAAGATAATCAAGCCCCCCTTCCCTTTTCATACATTTTTTTACATTTATTTATTTTCATGTGTGTATGCACATATGTATACGCCATGGTATGTAAGTCCAGGTCAGAGAAAGCAGGAGTCAGCTGTGTTTTCACTGTGCGGGTCTCAGGGATTGAACACAGGTCATTAGGCTTGGTGGCAGGAGCTTTACCCACTGAGGCATCTCTCTAGCCTTCTTCCTCCCTTGCGCCGGCTTTTTATTACCCTGCCCTTCCAAGCATCCTTTTAATGGAGTCCATCTTTTGTTTGCCTCTGCACTCTGCAGTGTCTCGGAGGGCACACAGTCTTGTTGAGGCTTTGAGGCAGATTGTTCTGGAATAAGACCACTTGTGATTGAATATTGGCTCTAACATTTTGACTGTGTGGTTCTGTATGATTTATTTCACTTCGGTGTGCTTCATTTTCCTCAGTAAAAATGACATGGAAGGGTACAGATACGGCAGGGAGTATAAAGATGATTAAGATGCTTTGAGTGAAATGCTCAAACATTCCATTAAGAAATAGGAAAAAATAAAAATTTAAAAATGACATGAAAGGAGAAACTCCCTCATAGGACTGAAAAGTTTCAGTGAGTTAATCTCTTAGAGTAATGGGTAGAATATAGTAAGTTCTCAATAGTTGGTATTATTTAGCTTTGTTTCTAATTGCCTAGCCATCTGTGGCTTTCCTAGGCTATTAAATGATTGCCTTAGAACATTTACCACATTCCTTACTGTTATCTTTGTAATCTATCATAATTCCTAGAATTAGTACACAGTGCAGGGCTTTGAGGAAAATATATTTTGTAATTTTTAATTTTTTTATTTTATGTGTATGAGTGTATTGCCTGCATGTATGTGAGTGTACCCGTGTCATACAATGCCATGGAGGTCAGAAGAGGGCTTTGGATTCCCCTGGAACTGGAGTTAAGGACGATTCATAGCCGCCATGTGGGTGCTGGGAATCGAACCCAGGTCCTCTGCAAGAGCAGTCAGTGCTCTTAACCACTGAGCGATCTTTTCAGCCTCAATATTTTGTAGTTTTTTTCAATATTTTTCTTTTAAAGAAAGAAAATTGTGTGTGTGTGCGCGCATGTGTGGGCACAGATGTGTGTAGATGTGTAAGCACATGTACACACATGCATGTGGAGGCCAGAGGTTGATGTCCTGTGTCTTTATTTGATCATTCAACTTTATTTATTGAGGCAGTCTCTTTCTGAACCCCACAGTTCATTGATTTGATTCGACTAGTCTACATTGTCCAGGGATTCCCCTGTCTCTGCCTCCAGAATGCTAGAATTACAGGCCAGCTACCATGCTCACCTGGCTGGTGATCTGAACTTAGGTCCTCACACTTGCTTGGGAAACACTTTATCCACTGAATCATTTTCCCAGCCCTTTTATTTATTAAGGTTTTTTTTTTTTTTTTTTTTTGAGACAGGTTCTCCCTGTAGCCCCAGCTGGCCTGGAACTCACTATGTAGACCAGGCTTGCCTTGAACTCACAGAGATCCACCTGCCTCTGCCTCCCAAATGCTGGGATTAAAGGCTTGTGCCACCATGCCCTGTTAAGTATTTTTATAATATAAATATTGATGTACATGCAGATACATAATGTATAAAGAAAATACACATTGAAAATTCATTTGTACTTTTTAGTGATACTCAAAGTTCAGAGACCAGTAAGGTAGGGTAGGTGATGCTTATAAAAACAATCAGCCAGTAATCAAAGAGTAGTTCTTAACATGTTTGACTTCATGAGAGTCATTTTCTTCTCACAGACACTCAAAGTAATGGCTATACAGTGATGACATTGCTATTACCTCCAGTTTTACCAATGTATAAATTGAGTGTGTGAAAGAGCAAGAAACTATGAAGTTTACAAAACTAGTAAGTGATGAATATAGAACTTAAAGTCAGGTATTCTGAGGCCTTCTTCAATCATGTTCTTAATCATTGCTGTATACAGTAGCCTTCCAGTAGAATCAAACAATCCCCCAAACTGGGTGCAACCAAATTCATGGAAGGGTTTTGCAGGTCATGTGGCACCTGGGAATCTTCCTTTAAAAAAGAAAGGAAGCATGTCAGTAAGAAGGCTTAGTGGGTACGGTGCTGCCACCAAGCCTGATGATCTCAGTTTAATCCCTGAGACCCTATGGTGGAAGGAGAGAACCAATTTTCTAGCAAGTTGTGCTCTGACCTCCACACGGTAGCTGTGGCACATGTGCTCTTACACGTACACACACATGCCCACACGTACACAAAATTAACAAAAACCCTTTTAAGGGAGGAAGCCCAGGCTTCGTGGGTGACAGATTTGCTTCTGCAGTAGGCATTCTAAGCTCCACTTTGGAAGAGCAAACACAACAGAGCCAGGATAGAAATTCAAGTTTTCTGAGTCTAAATCCTTTATTTTTAATTTTGTTCTGCTTCTCTGAAGGTCAGGTGCCTCATTCAACCAGAAGTTTAATTTGGAACTGTTAGGTGGCTAATTGTTGTTTATTTCTATTTATATAAATTATTTATATAACCTTTAGCTACATAAAATATGTAAATAAGTTGGTCAACTTAAAAAAGCAACACTCAACTAGCCATATTTAAGAGGAAATGGTAGTACTCACATTATCAGGACCAATTAAACAGCTCACACTTTTCAAGGGACAGAATGTATCAAATTGTCCATAACAATGTCCACTGCAAGGATTCCATATTAAATAATGATTTTTCTCCCAAGTTAGCACATAGGCAGTTGGACCCTGAAAGGAAATAACCATTAAAATAATTCCGAATTAATTATAAAATTAAGAACAATGGTAGTTTGCAGAAACTATTTTTTAAAGATAAATTTTTTTTAAATTTATCTTTGTGTGTTCATGTGCATGCAGATGCCCACGGAGTTCAGAAAAGGTTGTTGGATTCCCTGGAGCTGGAGTTAGAGGCCGTTGTGAGCTGCCTGACATGTATGCTGAGAACCAGATAGGTGCTCTGGAAGAGTAGCAAACACTCTTAGCCTCTGATCCATCTCTCCAGCCCCAGAAACAATTCTTCATTTTAGTTGGACCTCTGATTTCTAAATGTCCTGGTTATTGAATTTAAAAACTGAAATGAAACATTTTTAGAATTTTTGGATATATTACTAGTTCAATGCAGTAACCAAAGGATGGTGTCATCTAACCCAGTGAACATGAATTCAGATTGTCTGAAGAGCTCTTCCTAGTGGAAACCACTCCCGTTTTCTCTTTCTACTTAGTAAAACTACCATGTACGTATCTAGAAGATTGTGTCTGAGTAATATTTCTATTCCTAATAAAGTAACTTACCTTTTAGTACACATTCTGTGGTTACACAGTGCATAGAAGATTCGAAAGGACACACACCAAACTGTCAATAAAAGGTGTTTACATCTTACTCAGAATATTCATATATTACTAGATTCTTTTGTTACACTGAGTATTATTGTATTGCTAGTGCATGATTTGGCTAGATGCTCACAAATCATTGATTGCCTTGGAGCTGTGATGTGCTGAGGGTCACGAAGCTCGAGCTGAGGCCTGGTGAATGCCTTGCCTTGTCTTTTCCGTGTACAGGTAGCAGCTCCTGCTAGCTGATTCCCAATGATGCAAGTTTTAAATAAGCTGCTGCTCTCCACATGAACGGTTTAACCCTGTACCCAGAATTACTCCTGGTGCCCCAAGCTTGTGAATAGTTTGCTTTGTGTTAGGGAATAAAATTCTGAGAGTCACTGAGTCTTCAAACTAATAAAATGGCAACAGGACCAGTGAAACATCCCTCACTGTTGAAGGGACAGACTATACAGGTGCCCACATTCTTTTCTTTCCTAGTGCATCTGATAACACCCCGAGTGCCTCCCAGATTAGAAGTGGTGGAAAACCCACTGCTTCTAGGAGGCTAGAGGCTTCCCACACCTCCTAGAATCCCTGTCACAGGAAGGGCATGAGATTACCAAGGGAATGAGAGTGCTTGGGCTGATATTAAAAAGGCAGAGCCAAATAGGGACTATCAGTGGTAAAATGTTCAGGTTTGCCAAAAAGCCATCTGAAGTGCTGCTGAACTCCTTGCCAAGCCATTTCACGTGGAGGCAGTGGTGGCTCCGACTGCCTGCTGTGGCTCTGTGCTGCTTCCCTAGCAACTCAAAGGACTGTTAGAAAACTAGTACTGCCCATGGCCTGGAATATACAGCTGCTTAGAGAACCACACTCTTCTGTTAATGCCAGACAAGGCGGCCTTACCTCAGGGATGGCACTGCCCATCACCAGCCATGCTTTCTTGTCCAGGGACAGAAAGTAATTGCACAGCAGTACTGCATGCTCTTCTTCATCTCCTGCCAGGAGATCAAGAAATTGCTGACAGAAAGAAAAAAATATGTTGTATTGACTGTCTCCTTCTGGATTGACCATGTAAGATTTTATTACAGATTTATAATCAGGTTTGCTGTGTTGTTCAGACTGGTCTGGAACTCCCAGTGTAGCCCAGGCTGGCCTTGAACTGACAGTCTTCCTGCCTCTCCCTCTCCCCTGAATGCTGGGATTGCAGCATGCTCTAATGCTAGAATTTATTCTTATTTATTTATTTATTTATTTATTTAATTTATTTATGTCTTTTTGAGACAAGGTCTCCCTGTAGCCCCAGCTGGCCTGTGTTTGCTTCCCAAGTTCTGGGACTACCTGGCTCATGCAAGATTTTAATGTGATAGTTGAGATCTGTTTTTTAAAGTAGCAGAGGTTTTTTCCTCAAATCTTTTCCTGATTTTGATACCAGACTGATCTTTAGTGGATATTGTGTTTTCTCTAACATTGATGCTGATATTACGACTTTCTAGAATTAATTATCAATATGATTGTGGTGGGTACAGAAGGCAAATTTCCAAGTTTTTCTATTCATTTTGAATGGTGTATGATGATAGTTCACTAAAGGCAAAATATTCTCTAAAGTACATGAACTTTTAACCCTGTACCCAGAATTACTCCTCATACCCCAAACTTGTGAATCTTTTGCTTTGGAGTAGGGAATAAAATTCTGAGAGTCACCGAGTCTTCAGACTACTAAATTGGCAACAGTAATATCAAAATATAGCTGTCAACATTTCTTGTAGTTATGTGGTGTGTTCCCAGGAATTCATTTATCCTAGACAATTTCTGAGGGAAGTATTCTTCTTCCCAGTTTTACAGACTCAGAGGAGGAGGCAAAGCTCACTTAGTAACACCTAAGCAGTCACAAGCTGGTCTGGTATTCCCTCCTCTTCAGATACTTTCATGAATCCTCTTGAGAGAACCTCAACATTTAAAATTTTTTATCTCTAGGGCTGGAGAGATAGGTCAGTGGTTAAGAGCACTGACTGCTCTTGCAGAGGACCCGGGTTCGATTCCCAGCACCCACATGGCGGCTACGAACTGTCCTTAACTCCAGTTCCAGGGGAATCCGAAGCCCTCTTCTGATCTCCACAGCATTGCAGGACACAGGTGCACTCACATACATGCAGGCAATACACTCATACACATAAAATAAAAATAATTGAAAAAAATTTTTGAAAAATTTTATCTCTAAAACTGCCAACATATATGTTGCCAAATGTATTAGGTGGCAAAAAAATTAAGTATCCCCAAACTTCATCTGTCAATAGAATTTATATATGTTAAATTCTATGGAAATAACAGACAACCTGAAATCGAGAAGCACAGTAAATACCTGTGATTATATAGGCTTGCTTCCTGCCACCTATGATCCAGGACTTAGTCCAGTGTCTAATCTGTGCTATGTGACTGAGAAATACACACTGAATAAATAATGACATGTCATGCCTTTAGAAGCTCACAAATTGAGGGACGTAATTTCTAATGATAGAATTAAATTTTGACATTTTATAAACAAAATTGGAATATTGTTAATGTAATACTATAATAGTTCATCAACAATTCAATATTTTTAAATTTTGTTTTTTTATGTGTATAAGTGTCCTGACTGTATGTCAGTGCCATATGCTTGCAGCGATTACAGAGGCCAGAAGAGGGCGTCAGATCCCCTGGAACTGGAGTTACTAGCCACCATGTGGGTGCTGCGAACCAAACCCAGGTCTTCTGCAAGAGCAGTCAGTGCTCTTAACTGCTGAGCCATCTCTCCAGCCTCTGAAATACTATTTTTTATTCTTTGTGAAGTAAATTTTAATATATTTTAATTTTTAAATTTTATGTGTATGAATGTATTATCTGCATGTATGTAAGTGCACCCATGTCATGTAATGCCCATAGAGGTCAGAAGAGGGCATCAGATCCCCTGGAACTGGAGTTATAGACAGCCATTATGTATGTGCTGGCAGCTGAACTCAGGTCCTTTGCAAGAGCAGCCAGTGCTCTTAACCACTGAGCCGTCTCTCCAGCAAACAAATTTAAACAACACTTTTTTTCTCTTTTTTGGGTGCTAAGGCTCTAACCCATGACCATGCACATGCTAGCTAAATGTTTCCCACTGAATTACATCCCCAGCCTTTATTTATTTGCTTGTTTATTTTTTAACGTCTGAAGTTTTGCAAATTTAAACCAGGAAGAAAAATATTTCAGAATTTAGTTATCGTACTAATAGATGGCCAAGTAGATTTTGGTGATGACTAATGAGTGTTGCAATCTAAGATAATACAATGTGTTTATCTAATATTCAGTTAAATCAGTAAAGCTGTGAGAAAAAACTTACATCAGATGTGCTCCACAGGTCACAGATACCAGCAAATGAAACTGTATCAGGCAAGAAAGGAATCAAGGACACATATCGAGCTACCAGTTCCTGTGTAAAGAAAATTAACTCAAAAAATAACTTCCAATAAAATAGAAAGCTGCAACCCCCTACAGCATTTCTCAAAGCAAGTTTCATATATGTGAACAAGATGAAATTAATGCTCACACAATGCTCACTAAACGTATTAACATCTTAATCCTTAGCTAAAACTACATAGATGGTTATTTCTATTATCTTTCACATACTAAGAAACTGGCTCTGGTGTTTTTGTCTCCGCGCCCTCTCTTTTTGTGCTTCCCTGTTTTCTGGTGTATCAAGACTTTGAAGCATCATCCTGCACCTTTCTTAGACCACCCTGAAAGCAGCCATTTCTCCAAGAAATGCTGGTTTATTTTAGGGGCAACCTGAATGTAGGAATCAAGCCTGGACATCGCCATAGTGTAATTCATAATCCACCCATCTCTAAGAAGGCTCATTACTTCAGTACTTACTGGATTTCTATGTTTCATGCTTGCTGCCTAAGCCTGACAACCTGAGTTCAATCTGGAACCCATGTAGAAGTGGAAGGAGAGAACTGACTGCCCAAGGTTGTCCTCTGACCTCCACAGATACGCTGTGGCATGTGCCCCCCCCCCCGATAATAATAGTTAAGAATTTGCACATTTTCTTACTGATCTACAAGATTACCAACATTTCCTCTGTAGTCCAGTGATTATATGTATGATACACACTGTAACTGTTCTCTCCTGATTGTGGCTTGCTTTTCCCTTTTTTCATGGTGTCCTTTATTAATTCAAGATCTCAGTTTTAATGACAACCTATTCTCTGTCTTCACAGTTTGTGCTTTGTACTGTTTTAAGAAATCCTTTCAGTGTCAGAAAATAAACATAACAAGACCTTTCAGTCATCAGTGTATATGCAGCTGAGTAAAGTAGGGATTTATTTTCATTTTTTTTTTCTGCATGAAAATCAGTGACCTAATACAACTTATTCCATGCTCGATCTTGTCACTGGTGCTCAGGTTTTGTCACGTCAGGCTTCCATACTTGAGTGTATCGTTCTGGGTCCTGTGTCCTCCTCCACCTCTTTGCCCTTGTTATTGCTGTGTCACTACCATTTTCCCATGTTAACTGTGTCATAATTCATCTAGTACAGCAAGCCTTCCCATTGGTCCCTACTCTTTAGATTGTCTTGCGTAGTTTTAGCTCTTTTCAAACCCCTGTGAATATTGGAATCAGTTCTTCAAGTTTCATTAAAATGTTTTTTTAAATCTAGTTTGACAACTGGTGTCTTAAACTGGAAAGTGTCTCCCCTCTCCTAGGTGTGTGTACCGGTGAACACGGGTGCTTCCATCACTCTGCTCTTTGCATGACTCCTTTTTTTTCCTTTCCCCATTTTGTACCCCATTTCAGTTATTCTTCTGTTTAAAAAAAAATCAAGAAATTTCAGTATGCATATTTAAATTAAACTCTAAAGCCAATAAATATCGTTGCATCTTGGAAAACACAAAGACATTAAAAATACTTCTATTCGCTCCATCGTGACATATGTTCATTTCCCCGTGATTTCTGTTCTGTCCTGACTTTTCATCCACATTGCTGTTATCAGTGTTTCTGTGACAGTGCTTGTTTATTGACTCAGGGCTTTCCCATTCTCTTTATCTAGTAGTATGTGTTGCATCTGGAGTTTTCTCTGAGAGCCTTCCTTCTCCAACCCCCACCCCCATGTGTGTGTGTGTGTGTGTGTGTGTGTGTGTGTGTGTGTGAGAGAGAGAGAGAGAGAGAGAGAGAGAGAGAGAGAGAGAGGAGAGTCAGCTGTGAACTGCTGTTCTCTCAGCCTGCTAAACATGTTTCTTTCTGACTCTGACATTGCAGCTGACAAGTCGATTGTAAGTAATCTGTTTTCTTCATAACTGCTTTTAAGATCACCTTCATCTAGTAGTTCCTGATGCTATGTCTAGATGTCTTTGTATTTCTCTTGCTTAGGATTCATGGGGTTTCCTCAATCAGAGGATTTTGTCTTCATCAAACCTTGGAAATTCTGTTTAGTCTCTATTGTTTTTCTTCATGTAGATACAACGTGGGCCTCTTCCTTGCATCCCCCACACATCATAACCATTTCTTTATATTTTATATAGTTTTAAAGAAATATTTTTATTTTTATATGTATGAGTGTATTATTGCCTGCATGTGTGTAAGTGCACCCCTGTTGTGCAGTGCCTGCAGAGGGCAGGAGAGGGCATCAGATCTCCTGGAGTTATGGATGGTTGTTAGCCACCATTTGGATGACGAGAACTGAATCTGGCTCCTCTGCAAGAGCAGCCAGTGTCCTTAACTGCTGAGCCATCTCTCTGGCCCCCTAGTTTTTATCTCTGTAAGTATTCATTCCAAGTAATTTCTTTGAATGTGTGTTTCAGCTCACTCATTCTCTCTGCATCTAACTGTATGTACATAATTTAACTTGTATTTAACATTTATTATTGTAATTTTTCACTGGTTACATTTGATTCTATATTATTGATGCTGGGAATTTTCCTGTGTAATATTTTGAGACTAAGATTAAATTGATTTCTTCTAGAAGAATTTGTATTTCTTTGGACAGGGATCTAAAGGTATTATGAAAAGGGAAAACCTTCAACTGGTTTTTGTTTGAAGTTTATTTGATTCTTGTGTAAGTCTAATCCCACTAAATGTGTAGTTAGGAAATCTCGGGAAAATCTGTCTTTTTTTTTTTTTCTTCCATCCTGGGTCATTGCTAAGGCAGGCAGAATTCTTCTGCAGGGCAGGATTTCCTAAATATCCACTAATGAGATCACTCTTTAAGAGTCCAGTCTCTGTTTTAGTCTCTATTCAACCTCCCACCTGCTCTAACTCTTGCAGGGCAAGGATTTCCTAATTGACCCATTGGTGATATCATTTTTTAGGAGTCCAGTCTTTGTTTTAGGCTCTATTCAACCTCCTACCTGCTCTAGCCCCATGACTTATCTCCTCTCTCCCTCAGCCTTGTGGTTCATAAAAACCCAGCTGCAGTCATTGGGGTTTATCAGATAACCTGAGATCAGCAGTATCAAGTTACCACCCTTCTTCAGTCTTGCCTTCTTTCTTGCCTTTGATTTTTTTGCCCAAGTTGTATCTATCTTAGCCATAATCTACCAAATATTTACAATATTTTTATCTATCTGCTCTTAAGCATTCTTTATGGGGAGAAGCTTTATGCACATCTACTATGCCAGCAGAATAGAAATCTCAGTTATGGGCTGAGGATGCAGCTCCATGGTAGAGCACTTGCCTAGCATGCGTGAAGCCTGGGATCAGCTCTGCCCCAGATGTTTGTTGTAATTCTTAATGCTATGAACATCACTGAAGTAAAATTAATAAAAATTATTTGAACAACCTTAGTATTTTCAGCATTTGTACCATCATCCCAACATTAACCCGTACTGTGCCATTAAATACATATGTGCCATTCATTGGCTTCAAAGCTCCATACCCATGATATACGTGCATGAATCAGAATCCTTATATTATACAGACCATTATGTTTTGTCTCCTGTAATCATATAACCTCCATGAAGCATTTCTTTTTGAAGTTTGATTCTCAAGTGTAGGAGGGGAAGTGCCAGACCTAAGCACAGCTGCACTAGGGAGCACAGCTTCCACCTTGAAAGCACAGCCCGCGCTTCTGCAAAAGAGCCAACCTATAATCTGCCCTGGACTTAGAGACTGATGACACGAGCAGCCTGAATGAGGGGATCTATCAGGGAGTGACACACTAGCTTATGGGACACTGGGGGCAGGTGGAGAGATATATAAGGCCTGCCCTTCCCAGCAATAAACGAGTCTTCAGCACCTCGCCTAGTGCCTGCTTCCACCCGACTCCTGGTGTCTGTGTGTTGACTCTGCACTGCTCACCCCCACCTCGGCCAGAACCCTCGTTCCACGCAGTCCCTCGTGGGCTGGTGGGCTGGACCCACAAGGAAACCTGCAACAGCTGTTGCCCAAACGGGGTTCTCTGTCCCCTGGTGTTGGCGATGCCCCCAACTTCAGTTTGTTTGGTGATTAAGCCCCAGGTTTTGTCTGTCCCTTCGGCTGCTTGAGGGTGAGCAAGTGGCCCCCTCCTCTGTCCCCTCTACCCTGTTTGTCATATTTGTCGTTAAATCAAGAAGGCACACTCCGCCGCATAGTACCAAAGCCCAAAGTCCTTGGCTTGCCCCGGTGAGTTCACATAAGGGTTGATCCACCCCGAACTCAGAGCCAGGCTTCAGGTCATCCTGTTGCCTGTCCTGGAGACACCATGTGAGCATATAGCCAAGGGTATCACAGCCCTCGGAAGTCACTCACTAAGCACAAGACATTTGGATACGATACACCTCTTCATGTTGGGGCGGTTTATGTCCGAGTGGCCCACGGTCCTTCATTTGTGCCCTCTTGGTAGTCACCCTTGCCTTTTACTTTTGTGGCGAGTTTCCCTTCACGGGACCTTCCCACAATGGGCAACTTACCACCACAGTGCACGGAGCCACAAACAGCAGCACTTAAATTGCTCCTTAGAACTCAGGGACTGAAAGTTAAACCAAAAGATATTGAAAATTTCTGGGATGAAGCCACTAATTTGGCCCCTTGGGTCTCTCCCAAAATTATGTGGGATCCTGACCTCTGGATGCGGGTCCTCTTCTTGGCCCGAAAAACGGAAGTAGGATCGGGAGTCGTTCCCCCTGCCTCATTTGTCCCAAACCTTTTAGCCATAATTGCCAGCCTTAAGTCCTCCTCCCCTGAAGTTATTTCAGCCCACAATAAGCATTGTCAGGATCAGGCCAGTGCAGACCTTGCCATTACTTCAACCCCCACTGACCTTGATATGGGAACCAGACCTGAGGTCGATCCAGATGAGGAAGGGGCCCCCTTGCCTCTACCTCAGACCCCGCTTTCAAAGTCACAATAATCAGAGACACCACCACCCCAGTACCCCTGGAAGGAACTACATTCTGCCTGCTCCAACACAACTCCCGCTCATTATACCCCCCATGGCCTGCCCACCCTTTGCTGCCCCTTGCTGGTCATTGTCCGCCTTTCCAGTTAATGTTGGCCCAAATGCTGCGCAACAGCCATGGGTGCTCACCACTCTCACAGACCTTGAACTCATCCACAAAACCGCCAATGATCAGGCCCTGATTCCCCATATTTTGAGCAAGTTCTCTGCCAATGGGCCATGCAGTTATAGACCCATTACAATTGGTATAACTTATTAAAGGCAGTATCGGAGCCCACAATCTTCCTGAGCTGGTGTTTGGCTTACGATGATCAGGCTGAAAATCAGGCACGTCTCAACCTTCAATATGGCCTTAATATTACTCTGGATATGCTCACAGGATGTGGACAACATATTGACCCCATTTCCAAGTCCACTATTGGTCTTCATGCTTACTACCAACAAGTTAGTGACCTGGCCTTCCAGGCCCTTAAATGTTGCTCCCCCCGTGACCCACAGGCATTCTTCCACAATTTGATTCAGCAGCCAGGGGAGTCCTTCATGGACTTCCTCACCCATGTAACCAGGGCAGTGGAATGGAGGGTGGAGTCTGGACCCACCCGCAATATGCTTATCAAATAACTGGCATAGGAGGGCCTAAATACCCCTACCCGCAATGCTATCCCACCTGTCCGCAATGGTAATATTCATAAGTGGGTACTTGCCACTAGAGACCTAGACCCCAGAACAGGGCCCATCGAGGCCCTGACCGCCTCCTTAGAGGCGCTCTTATTACAAGAAAGGCCCACCCTCTCCGATTCAAAAGATGGCTGCTGGAACTGCGGGAGGATAGTACACCTCCACAGGGACTGCCCGAACAACGGAGTTCATCCCAAGATCCGCTGCCCCACATGCAAAAAGGGATTTCATTGGGCAAAAGATTGTAGGTCACGGCCCCAGTCAGACTCAGCTCCTTTAAACTCCACCAGGGGCGCCCCTCAGCCCTGCAAGTAAGAGGGGGAATGAGACATTTTATGGACCCTTCCAATTCTTAATCACTCCCCCCTAATGACCTTATTTCTAGATGGGATCACTGTGAAGGGCCTAGTGGACATGGGAGCCAATGTTACCATCATCACCAAGAGCAAGTCTCTTCGGTTCCCCCATTGGAAATACTGGCCTGGCCTGCCCATTAAGGGAGTAGGGGGCAGCCAGGACACAAAGCTGGTTGTTCGCCCAGTACACTGGAAGGACCCAGATGGGAGTAAGGGCACATTCACTCCCATAGTGGCCGACGTTCCCCTACAACTTGTGGGGTAGAGATGTCTTGGAGGACATGGGTGTGGTCTTTACCACAGATGATCAGGCCTTTTATGATGATGTCATAGCCCATAATAAACTTGGCCTCTCTGGGAGAAATTGGAGCCCTGGCCAGCATCCCCAATTCTAAAGGCCACTGCCCTCCCTGGGACATCCCCTAAGGAGTCTCCCACACTGATCACACTTACCTGGCTCTTGACAGATGTGATCTGGGTGGAGCAGTGGCCTATTATAAAACCTAAATTGTCTATCTTCAAAAATGTAGTCCAGGAACAGCTGGACCTCAGACATTTGGAACCATCCACTAGTAAATATAACGCTCCAATATTCATTATAAAAAAGAAAAATGGCCGTTTTTAGATTGCTTCAGGACTTACACGCCATTAATGACCAAATGGAAAAAATGGGCTTGACACAGGCTGGCTTGCCCCACCCTGGCGCTACTCCTCCTTCTTATTATATCATAACACTTTATATTAAAGATTGCTTCTCAATCCCGCTGGGCCCCCAAGATCGTGATCACTTTGCCTTTACAGTTTGGGAACCAAACTTCCACAAGCCGGCCCTCAGATATCAATGGAAAGTCCTTCCCCAGGGAATGAAAAACAGTCCTACTATTTGTCAGCTTTTTGTCTCACGAGCCACTTCAACCATCCCTCATAGTGCACAATTTATTCACTATATGGATGACATTCTGTTGTCCCACCCTAACCCACAATTTCTCCGCAAGGTAACCAGACACTCTCCTGCCTATTGTCCCTTGGCTTGTCTATCACCTTAGATAAGTTACAGGAGGTGCCTCCTTATGCCTTTTTGGGGCATACGATTTTGGCCGGTGTACGCCCTATGGCCCCTGCCTTTAATTTGAAGCTGGTCTATACACTACCCGATTTTCAACAACTCTGTGGCACCATAAATTGACTTAAATAGTTCTTACCCATTCCCTCAAAGGAATTGACGGCACTGTTTTGTCTTTTGGAGGGCCCCACCTGCCCTTCAGCAAAGATTAACTTAACTCCCCTGGCCATTGCCCTATTGCAAAAGACCATTGAATTACTCTCATCAACAACCCTTGACAGATATGAGCCCTTACAATCCCTACAGGCTTTAGTGCTATTGACTTTTTCTGGCTTCCTTGGTGCCCTTTGGCAGACTGGGCCACTTATCTGGGTCCATCTCTCATACTTGGAGCTCCAGCAGGTTTCCTCCAAGTTTGATCTGGCCTTTACCTTGGCAGTCAAACTGCACACTCAAGCTCGAAAAACCTTCAATAGAGAACCCGACGCTATTGTACTCCCCTTTCCCCTCTGTAACCTACAGGCCCTTTTGGCTGATTCCATAAGCTTTCAGACTATGATATCAGGCTTCCCTGGCACCACTGACAAACACCTGCCCCAAGACAAAAGAATTCAGGCCCTTCTCACATTGCCGCTTGAAGTTAAGCCCCACAGCACTCCTTCTTCTTCCCCAATTCCCCAAGTGACCACTGCCTTTTCGGATGCTAAGAACTTTGGGGTCCTGATACAATGTCCTGGGAAAAAGGACATCACCCACATCGTCCCTAATCCTGGCTCTGTCCAGTTGGGAGAACTTCTTGCTATACCTAAAGCTTTAGCAGAGTGCCAGGACAAACCCCGAAATCATCTTATAGTGCCTATTCTGTTCAGGTCACTAAGGTCATCACCTTTGCTCATGTTAAAAACTCCTCCACCCCACTCCACCTCACTATGGTCAAGCTACAGGAATGCCTAGAAAATAGAACTCACCCATGGTACATCTCACATATCCGCTCACATACCGCCCTTCCCAAATCCTAGCTCAGGGGAATGCCGCCACAGATGCCCTGATCATGACAGTCCAGTCTAACCTGTTAGAACAAGCAAGAGCTTTACATCAACAATTCCACCTGTCCCCTCAGAGTATTCATAAACTCCTCCCAGAAACCCCCGTATCCCAATGCAAGCACCTTGCCTGCTCATGTGCTACCTGTGCCCTGCTCATGCCTCTTGGGCCCCTTAACAGGGGAGGAGTGAACACCCATGGTTTGATACCCAATGCCATTTGGCAGATGGACGTGACTTACTACCCTCCTTTTGGGAAATTGAGATTCTTTCATGTTATAGTTGACACATGCTCCTCCCTTACTTATGCTTTAGCTCTCTCAGGGGAGAAGACTATACATGCCATTAAAGCTATAAAGTCTGCCATGTTAATCATGGGTGTACCCTGGGTGCTTAAGACTGATAATGAATCTGCTTATTCCTCTCAAGAATTCAATAAATTTGTTTCCTCCTGGGGAATCAAACTTACCTTTGGTATTACCTGTAACCCACAAGAACAAGCCATTGTCAAAAGGACCAACAGGACACTTAAGTCCCTCCTGGCTAAAAGTCCCTTGGCTGAGGCCAAATGTGACCCCCATTTTGCTCTTACTGAGGCTTTGTTCCACCTTAATTTCCTCATGTTTGATGACTGGGGTCTCAGTCCAGCATACAAACATTGGTCCTCCTTGCCTCAGGCTATGCCTCTGCCACTAGTTAGATGGAGGGATCCTATTTCATCCCTATGGCTGGAACCAGCCTCTGTCCTGACATGAGGACAAGAATACGCTTGTAATTTTCCACAGGATGCTATGGCCCTCATCTGGATTCCATTGAGAGACATCTAACCAGCTACGGAAACCCATCTGGAGACCGGGCCCAACTGCGAGTTTGATAAGCCGTGACATCCTTTTCCGGCTTTGTTATCTTTGTCACCCCTTTGTCCTTTGGCTGTGCTTCTCCCCAGGCTTCAGATCTCTGGACTTTGGTCCCCTTACCACCTCTGATCCTCCCTGTAGATGAACAGTCACCCACTTTCCCAGTTCTCTTTAGCACTAATGAATCCCTCGGTGTCCCCACCATGGAATTGATTCATGTGTCCATTCCCATAAATGGCATGTGGTCCCTTGCAGGATCCCTCTGCTTCATCCCAGTCCTTAACCCCTCCTCCCCTAATGTCTCTGACTGTCACTCCCTCTTTAACATAACAGGCGACTTTCATGGAAACCGGAGCCAGGGCTCCTTATGGGGCCTCAAAATCTGGTTTCCCTTAGTAAAAGACACTTCTGAGACTACAGTGTCCTTCATGCCCCCTGGGGCCACCCCCCAAGGGTCAGGCATCCTCCATGGACCCAGTGCCCTCCCACCCATAAACTTCCCAGCACATTGCACTTTCCTATTCCATGGGAACATTGCCTCCCACTCACTCCTGGAAGTATGCTCCTCTTTACTATGGATTATGATTACCATCCACAGGCTTCCTCCCTGGCAGCCTGGAGATACCTTGTCTCTACAAAACCTTACTCCTATGTCTACCCTGAACCCAGGCTAAAGACACTGGCCGGGGGGCCTGGGAGCTCTGCGGGCCGGCGGCTTGCCTGGATTTGCGTCCTCTCTTTTTTGTATTAGGTGGAGCCATCTTTAATGGTACATATACGGGTGGATGATAACTCAGAGACAGGTTCCTTGGGTGTCACAGACCCAACTTGGACACCTAAGGAAGTCTCTGTTAACATCTCCCATTCGATCTCCTCGCCTGTGTTCGACCACTGTTTGCTCTGCTCATTGCTAATTTCTCGGACGACTCGGGGCATACCCTTAACTGCTCCCTCGTTAACTGCACTCTCTCGGTATGCTGTATTTTCCCTGCCTCTCTTGTTCTCTTTGTGTGCAAACCCGCGGCACTCTGGGTTCCCGTTCCTAATGCCACTCATTTCCATGCTGTCACCCTCATGGAATAGATGGCTATCCAGCCCTTCCCCCGAGTCAAGAGAGATTTTGGTATTACCACAACAATTGTCACTGCCATTATCCTTTCCTTAGGGCCTGCCACCACTGCTGCTGTTGCTATCACCCAATCTTCCACTACTGTGGAAATACTCAATGAGGTCGTATCCAAAATCTCTGTGGCCTTACACACTCAATCTCTTATTAATCAACACCTCTTCCAGGCCATTTCTGTCATCCAACAACAGGTAGACCTCCTCGGAGAGGAGCTGGTGATTGTCAAACAGATGATGTTAATGGCCTGTGACCCATGGTTCAAAGCCCTGTGTCTCACGCCTTACAAAGTGTGAGGGCCAAGATGGAACTCTCACAGTATATCCATGGCCACTGGAGCCAAAAGTTTCTCAACTACTCTACCTTGCTCACTGACCAGATCATCCATTATACATGGGCTCAGACATTAGATATAAACTCTGGGTTCCTCAACAAACTTTGGTTGAATTTAAAAGCTTTGTTTGACCCTTCATGGATCGTTACTTAGTTACTCTTGGGTATCATAGTCTTAATTCTTTTCTTGCTCATAAAATGCTTTGTTCTACACTTCTGCAGACAAAACCAAGTAAATTACTAGGTGTATCAGGTTCTCAAGACGCTCGAGGATCCAGACTTCGACAACCCCCCGCCGCCAGGTCCTGCAGGTCTGGCTTGCTGATATCTGAGAAGCGGTTGTGTAACTTCTTGCCCTCCTCCTCCCTCACATGGTCATGCCAGAGATCACACCCTTCGAGGACTGGTAGCCAATGACAGGTAAGATCCTGATGGTCAGGACAACTTAAGACAGGCACAGTCCATCAAGCTGGGTGCCCTCAGAGGTGAGCTCAATTATGTCAAGGCAAAGAACCTCAGCTCCCACTGACCTTTCTATAATAAAAAGGGATAGATATATAGGAGGTGAAGTGCCAGCCCTAAGCACAGGCCACACTAGGGAGCACAGCTTCTGCCTTGAAAGCACAGCCTGTGCTTCCGCAAAAGAGCCAACCTATAATCTGCCCTGGACCTAGAGACTGATGATGCGATTGGCTTGGATGAGGGTATCTATCAGGGAACGACACACCAGCTTATGGGACACTGGGGGCAGGGGGAGAGATATATAAGGCCTGCCTTTTCCAGCAATAAACAAGTCTGTAGCACCTCGCCTAGTGCCTGCTTCCACCCGACTCCCAGTGTCTGTGTGTTGACTGCACCACTCACCCCCACCTCGGCCAGAACCTCGTTCCCCACAGTCCCTCGTGGGCTGGACCCACAAGGAAACCTGCAACACTCAGGAAGACGAGAAATTACTTCAAGCAACAGAGGAGTTTCAAGCTTACAAACAAGTTTTTATTTAACTTCCTATACAAATTAACTGTATTATAGTTACTTCTATATCTGGAGAAAGCCCATCCTCTATATAAGTTACCATATTAATAACTTAGCAACCATTATTCTCTATACTCTCTACAAACCCTCAAATAGTTATGGGTTATGGTATTCACTTAAAAATGGTGTGCTTGATGGCAGTAAACATAGGTAGTTATTTTGGTATAGGAGAAATTGCATGAGTTCTCAAGTTAGAGGCCTTAGTTGAAATCCTAACAGTCTTACTGAGAATACATAATGAAAATGTGTTATGTAGGGCATTTTGCAAGTTCAGAGTATCTTTGCTGTTAATTTGTCAACACTTAATGTAACACCAGGGACACAGTAAGCACTCAGTGATTTTTCATTGAAGGAATGAACAAAGGATTATTATCATCTTTGGTACCTTAAGACTTCTCCAAAGAGGGAAATTCTCATGTCAATAAAATAGTTTTAATCAATACTTTCATCATTACTGATCTTCATATATCTTAAATACTATGAAATATGATAAACTGGAAATATATTGAAATTTTAAAACATTATTGGCAATAGCACTGATTGATTATACAGTGCTGACAGCACTGATGGGCTGTGCAATACTTACCGCAGTTGCCTGTGGGTTGTTGGGGTAGACATTAAGGAGCTCCTGAGGAGGGTTTAAAGGTTTGAGGTACCGTGTAATAAACACTGTTTTCCCACTTAGGTCAATTACTGTTGTAAGGCAGTGACGACATGGAAACTTTAAGTTACATTCAGCTTGAAACTTCTCTGCTGCTTGAAGTAATTTCTCATCTTCCTGAGAATCAAACTTCAAAAAGAAATACTCCATGGAGGTTATATGATTACAGGTGGCAAATAGAACATGTTCAGACTCCACAGTCAGTGTGAACTGAATGTTTGGTTTGTGAAATGTCCTTATGAGATCTCTTATAAAGCCATTTGTTTTTGGTATCTCACACAGCTTTGTTTAATTGTATTGATAATTTAAGACCTAGAATGATCATCAAGCACTAAATTTACATTCAACAAACACTGAAAGAAGGTGGTGAATTGGTAAGCAGCCATACAAAAACTATCGGCTAATTTAAAAATCTACAAAAATTAAACAATAAGATATTAATTCCAACTGATAAGCCCATGCAGTAACATTTTCTATGTATTTTGGTGTATTTTAAAGGGGAATTGGGCCCAGAAATTCAGCATCTTAGGTGTGAACTATGTCACAGATTCCTAGAGAAGAATTGTCAAATCAGAAATGATTATAATTTTAGAAAGAATAGAACATTATGAAGCAGTGATGATATGGAAAAATGATTTGTTGAATTCGTACTTATTCCCTTTAAGTTTATTCATGTCTTCATTCTCTAATCATTAGAAAAATGTTTCCCAGAGTCTAAAAGATTCCAGACATTACAGATAAAGGAGTAAGAAGTGGTCCCTGCAGGGAACTTCTAGTCTGGTGGGGAACATGTATAAGCAACCAAACACTCAAATAATTTGAGCAAATGCTACAGGGATCAGCACAGGGTGTTCCAGGGAGCTCTAAGAGGGGCCTAAGAGCAGCACAAGGGCACTGTCCAGGAACAAGAGAAACCGAAGTCAGTACAACTGTTGGCCTTTCAAGTTGACACTACTTGGACTTGAATGTTCTGTTGTGTGTCTTGACCAGTGCATCTTGAAGGCAAGGCCTGTGTTTGAACATGTTCTTCCTACACCTGGCACCTAATATGCACATTCTGGGCACCTAGTAAATATCAGAGGCCATTAATACTCATTTAGGACACCAGGATGCCATTTCAAGGAATAAACAGGAATTTAGTGAGAAATACGATGTTTGTGTTCTAAGAAGTACCTTGGAAAGGCTAAATAATAAAAGAATTCATGGTGTTTATTCTAAAATAAATTTAGATGGAACCGGCAAATTCAGATTGACTCAATATTCAATTTGGAAGATTCTTAGTTCTTTGACCTATAGCTTAATGAAACATTTACAGAAGATGGAATTACTACCCTGTGACAACCCCTGCTGACCAGAAATAATTGTTAGAGCTACACTGTCTTTGTTAGAAGTAGTTGTGGACTCCATGGATTTGAAAAGTGAAGGTTAGCTCCTAATGTGTAGGTGACATTTAGACTGAAAAACTGGATCTGGTGTCAGTGAAGACTCTCACTGGCAGAATGAAATGGACAAATAGGCTGAGAGGTATTCTCTTGTCTTTTCTTATATACTAGGATAGAAAGCAGGATCTCACACATGCTGAACACACACTCCACCACTGAGTTACCCCACCAGCACAAGCTGCATAGTCTTCGTGCATGGCAGGCATCTATAGTTGCTTGCAAGGATATTGTACATGTGTTAGGGCCTAGCACCTGTCCACTGGAGGCAGTAGACAAAAGCAGCTACTTAGGGCTTAATAACTGCTGACTAATTGATTAGAAGACAAGATTCTTGGTACCTTCTTAAGCATGTCAGTCGTCTAGCATAGGGAACAATGAAAAAGAGAAATGACAGGAAGGCTTTATTAACAGTCTGTTTTTAAAAACTTAAAAAATCCAAACAATATAAAGTCAGATGTTAAAGTAACTATTTCAGAAGATGCAACTGGCTTGTAAAACTTTTCTACCACTAAATACCTTAAAAAAAATTATTTGGAGGCCCAGCATGGTGACAACCTTGGGAGACAGAGGCAGGCAGATCTCTGTGAGTTTGAGGCCAGCCTGGGCTACATAGTGAGTTCCAGGCCAGCCAGAGCTAGACAGTAAGACCTTCTCTCAATCAGTCAATTGGCCAGTCAATTGATCAATTAATCAATCAATCAACCAACCAACCAATCAATCAATCAATCAATCAACCAACCAGTCAATCAATCAATCAATCATTTTGAATAGAATGGAGGTAGAGAGACAGTTCTAATCTGTTGTCCTGGAAACTGCTGTTAGTAGAAAGTCTGCTCTAGGCGTTGGTCCCTATCATTTCAGAGTAGAGCTTCTCTTTCTTGAATGATCTGTGAGGGAATCATGAAGTGGGATTTTCTGCCACTGCCTTTGTAGGATATTAGGGTCCTGTTAATCAATTTGCCTTCCTTGTCAAACAGCCAAAGAATAAGCCTTCCTTTCAGCGGTCCACAGGAAATGCTGCATATAGCCAGAGAGAGACAGTGAAATGTTAGCAAAGGCCAGCAGCTGGCTGCCTGGTTAACAGCTTCAGGGAAGGAAGGCTGTAGGACTGAGGGTTGAGTTTCAATCCTGGAGGCCTCTCCAGAATCCTGCAGAAGGAGGTAAGTCTGGGTATGGAGGCCTAGTGCCCAGGAGACTTCAGCTCTCATCCTTCCTGCCAGTCAGGGTCACAGACTGTTCTCACAGATTTCAGAAGCTCGAGGAAATAGCAATCATTTGCCTAAGAGTGCTTTTCTTTTTTCTTTTGTGAGTCATGGTGTCACTTTGTAGCCAGATTGACTTCCAAGTCAGGGTCCTGCCCTCAACCTGAGTGTTTCTCTCTGTGAACATGCTTGTTGATTTTTCTCTTGAGTTTGCACACAGAGGCAGACATTCAGAATCTATTTCCCTTCCTGAAAATAATCTGACATGGATTTTATTGTTTTCTTGAGAACCACCTTTAGCAAAAAAACTTAGCATCTGAGATTAGTTTGAATTTCAGTACATGTTTTTCCACTAATCCTTCCTGTCCTGCCAAGGCCTTGACAATGATATAAACCTACTATTTTTCTCTGCGAACCAAACTGTAATACTGCAAAAGAAACAGAACTGTGTTCAGTTTTTCATCTCCATCTGAGACTTTAGTTTCAATGGGAAGCAAAGGAATCGTCAAGCAAGTTACATACACAGCACAGTAACTTGAGCACTAACAACTTTCTATTTGCATGTAAGCATGGTAGAATTGCTGTCTGCTTTTCCAGGCTGCCCTATATCTAGTCCCTAGAGAATACCTCTCACATACTGGATGCTCAGTAAGACGTGAATGTATACAATACAAAGTTAGACTGGTGTTTAAGCTTTACCTCTGCCATGTCCTGCTTGTGTGGGTCTAGATAAACCTTGTCTTGTTTCCTCAGCCTGAAGTTGGAGACCCCGTGCCCAAGACATCTGTGAGCATCCAGTGTCTGACAGTGCTGGGAACAGAGTAAGGACTCCAAACATGGTAGTTCCTGTTGTTGTTACTATCGTTCACACGTGAATAAGAGGTCACAGTCTTTCCCAAATCCAATGAAGGCAGTATGCTTAAGTATGCTCACAAGTACTTTTCATTAATAAACTAGTTCCCAATGATGAAGTCTGGGAAAGAGTTGCTAACAAATGAAAGTTCTGGAAACTCTTTCTGGAGCTATTTAAGAGAACTTATTCATTCATCTTTTTTTTTTTTTTTTTCAAAACTGACTTGTGACCCCATGAGGATCATCTGACTGTGTGAACTGATTCAGTGTATAGCAAACCAAGGACTGAGGACAAAGATGGAACTCTGTCTCAGCATGCTTGCCTGTAAATGTCAAAGAGAATTTGACTTTCTAATTGGTTGTAGTTCATTTTCTCATGGAGGAGATCTTCTCAAAGCAGAACATGTTCATCTTTGTCTTGCTTTCCTAAAATTTAGATTGATGACTGATTTAACTACTGGCTCAGTGAAAGCACAAATGCACACATTGTTCTCTCACCACTGGTAAGTAGTGCTAGCTGAAAAATAACGAATGGAGCTTGCAGTAAGAGAACTTCGGTTTAAGTAGCTCAGTCAAACTTTATAAATGCTTAGCCTAGCAGGTGTTTCCTAGGTCGTTGTGTAGACTTCCAGATTGTACCCCATTACCTTTTCTCGAATCGGCTCTCCAGGAACCAGTTGAGGCTCGATGGTAATAAACAGGGTGATGTAGGAGCCTTCACTCAAGCTTCGGGCAGAATCAAAGGCTCGCTCCATGATAATGTGTCGCTCCTTACTATAGCCCAGAAGAACTGGAGGAATATCTATTTTAAATGTTCCATCAATCTGTGAAAAAATATGACTTGGTAAACACTGTGATTTTATAACAGAAGCTCAAAAAGACATGTTCATTCTTTGTTGTTTAATTAATGCCTCACAGAAGCATTAGGCTCACTCTGAGTTTGTCTCCCTAAACTCTCACCAGAAAAGGCTCTATACTTCCTACTTACTTTCTGTTTGCTAGTGCGTGTACCGTTTGTGCAAGTTACCTGGCTTCAACTCTTGGCTTCAGCTCCAGTGCTCCTGCCCTGGTTTGTTGGTCTGTTGTGAGCAGTGAGTGAGCTAAGAGATGAAAGACACTAAACAATGTCTGGTGTGTAGTCAGTGCTCAGTAAATACTGGCTGCATTCTTACCTCATCTGGATTGCCCATCTTTCCATCTCTACCTTTCAGAATTTCAACAACATGAGCTGAGTGGACAAGCTACTTTTTTTTTTTAGTTTTAAAAAATATTTTATTTATTATTTTTAGTTTATGTATATGAGTGTATTGCATGCATGTATGTAAGTGCACTCATGTTCTGCATGGCTCTCAGAGATCAGATGAGGTCAAGAGGGCATTGGATCCTCTGAAACTGGAGTTACAGATGGTTGTTAGCTGCCATGTGGATGGTGGGAATCAAACCCCAGTCCTCTAACCACTGAACAATCTCTCCAATCAGGATAAGCCACTTTTATAAAAGGACCAACTTATATGAAGTTTCAAAATGGCAGAGGTTTTTTTTTTATTAAATTTTGCAAAGTCAAAGCAGCAACAAATTTATTAAAGACCACGTATTACCACAAACGGTTCAGGGCTGGAATTTGAATTTCTTAAGTTTGCTGAGACTCTAATTTTAGTGGCATTCATGTCTCAGTAGAAATAAAGAAGTTAGAGTTCCAGTGAATATACCTTCTGGGGGTGAATTAAACAGCTATTTTTTTTCTCTTACCTCAACAAAATTCAGCCTACATCCAGCTGGAGGACGTTGGAAAAGGAGTATGGAAACAATCACAAGGGCTCAGCCATTAAAGGCTCAGCTCACAACCTCAACAACAAGACAATATCAAAACTACACTGAAACCACTGCACACACTTGCTTTGTAAAGCAGGCCCAGAAGGGAATGTGCAATGACAAGTAAAGAGTGGCTGGTATTTGAGACCCACTTGTGTTTGTTGGAGATGGCCCATCTGTGCATTTCAGAATGTTTGGCAGCTCCCAAGAGAAGTATGGTGGATGCCAGTGGCAGCCCTCATTGGTCTTGGTAACCAGAACTGACTCCAGACACTACTCAGTGTTCCTTGTGGGGCCATTTAAGAGCACAGGCTTTGGAGTCAGGCAGAACTTTTAAAATAACAAGTGTAATAAAGTCATTCTCCAAAGATATATTTAAACATACAAACAAAAAGTCAGTTTTCTCATTTTCTAGTCCTGTTCCCCGGGGATTAGCAATGCTCACATGTTATAAGTCAGTAAAAGCTGAATCACACCTGAGCTGTGAACTTTGTGATTTGAGTAAATTGGCTTTTCTTTCCTTTAAAATTCTGATAATGATGCCTGTTGTATTGTGATGCTTAATCAAGGTAGCATAAAAACGATCTACTAATGGTATGTAACATGCACCCAGTACAGTTACTATTCTTCTTGTGACTGAACCAGGATTCCCTTTGCTCCACATAGCTCTGGAGAGCCAAAGCAGGACCTAAGAACAGGGATGACAAGGACTCCACCAGGCTACCGCAGGTGCCAGCAGGCATGTCATGACAACTAATAGGGAGAGAGCAGACTGCTTCCTGAGACTGAGTACTGGGTGAGGGCTGCGAGCACATGACCAGCATGGATGTTCACCACACAGAAAAGGAAGTCCACTCATCAGGACATTCTGAGTAATTGCTTCTGAATAACCTCCAAATGAGAAATTCAACAATGTCAAACATGACAGGCAGTTTCATTCATAAGATGACCTGCTCTTTAATTTTTTCTTTCTAATAGCCATTAAAAGAGGGTTATGTAAATTGTCTTGGTAAACATCACTACAGCATCAGCTATAGCTGTAGATTGTCCCTTCGGCCTAGGGAGGATTGCAATTCTAGCTGATGATAGATGTTCAGCCAGTCAGTCTGAGCCTCAGACTGGAGATTTGGTTTTGGTTTTGCTGGAGACCCTGTGGTCCAGGCAGCATCTGCTCTGTGTGGCCATCACAATGGGTAAAGCTTCCTGTTGCCATGGAGCTAATGCTGGGACTTGAAGAGATTTCAGAATCTCTCACTGCTCAGTAGAGCTACAAAGTTAGTAAAGAATCACCAAACTCATAGACCCCTTAAGCAAAGCTGTCACCTCCAAAGAAGGGTGTCTTTGTCAAGCATGCCTGTGCTAATAACTTTCCATGGTTTGAATACTGTATGCTTTCAGAAATATTAGCAGAACACATGTGATTAAATGGCACATAAACTGCCCTGATTGTTTTCTTCATGCTTCTTTCAGGTATCCATCCATTCCACATCTGCCATTTTGACAAACATTCTTCACTTCTGTTTAAATGTTTTAAAAATTCCCAGAGTCAAGTAGTCATACATTAGCTGTTAACTCAAGGGAGCATGGGTGTTTAAAACGTTATGCAAGTGTGATGGACAAGGAAAGACTTTATGTAGTGATTTTATCTTTCCAAGTGCTTTTCAAATATATTTTCTCAGTTTTGGAGTTTAATAGTGAAAATGGATAGAATTATTTCCTATTTTCATAGTATTCTTTAGATACTTACCCTTGCTTGAAAATATATAGTACTAAATGGAATTTTCACACATCCCAACCAGTGTCTCTCAATGCGGGTATGGATTCCACTTCCTCTTTCACGGTCATCCTAAAGGAAACATGGGAAGTAATGATGTTTAAGAATTCCAGACACTCATGAAATTGTGTGTGTGTGTGTGTGTGTGTGTGTGTGTGTGTGTGTGTGTGTGTGTTTGATGTGTGATGTGTGTATGGGTGTGCTGGCCTGTGCCACACATTTGGAAGCAGAATTTGATGTTCAGATGGCTTCACAGTTGCTTCTCCACTTTATTTTCTGAGACAGGGTCTCATTGAACCCAGAGCTCCTTGCTTCAGTAGACTGGCTGCCAGAAAGCCCAGGGATTCCCCATGCCTCCATCTTCCCAGAAACAGGGTTGCAGGTGCTCACCACCAGGCCTGGCTTTTACATGGGTGCCAGGAAGCCAAACTAGGTCCTCATGATTGTGCAGCAAGCACTTCACCTGCTGAGCCTTCTCCCTAGCCCCTTGCATAACTAATCTGACAGCAGAGAAGCAGCAAGGTTTTAGCCCAAACCATGTGGGCTCAGATTCAGACACTTAGTAGTTTGTGATCCTACAAAGGCCACTTACCTTCTCTGAATACCAGTTTTCTCATCTATCAGTTGAAGGTTAACAACTTTATAGAATTACTTTGGAATTAAGTAAGACAACATGTAGAAAGCAGCTAATCTGATTCCTGGAGGAGCAAATACTCAGCAGAAAGTAAAAACAGCAGTTCTCCCTCCCTCCCTTTTGTTCGGAACTTTGTGTAGTGGGTAGAGGGTATGGAAATGAATACAGAGTTCACATATCTTTAAAACTAAAAACTTATGGGGATGGAGAGACAGCTCAGCAGTTAAAAGCACTGGCTGCTCTTACAGAGGACCTGGCTTTGGTTCCCAGCACCCATATGGCTAACCAACATGCATAACTTCCTGTGAAATTCCAGTTTCTGGGGATATGGTGCCCTCTTCTGGCCTCTGAAGGCATTGCATGCATGTATTGTGCTTACATACATTCAGGCAAAATACTCAGATACATAAAAAATTAAAATTAAATCAATAAAAAACCTGAAAGCTTACCTCTAAGACATCATACAGCACTTCATCAAAAATGTTAATATATACATCATCCTTCACTGACTGTAAGCTGGCTGTGCTATAGTCCCCATTAGGGGCCCTGTGAAATGACACATGATTGGAGACAAGGATAACAGGTAAAACAGATGCTTTGAACGCTGAGTATCATAGCTAGAAAAGTACCCAGTAGGAGCATATGCAATGCTTTCATTTCAAGTGTCTGTCTTATACAAGGATACTATTGAATAGGAGAAGCAGGCCTGTGCATTTAAAGCTACATGTGTATGTCTGAGATTGCCTTCTTATGACGGATTCCTGCCCTTTACTGTGCTTTAGGACAACCAGAAGTCACTGTACAATCTATAATGCCTTTCAAAGTAAATATTTAATTATTTTGATAGAGAAGGTAAAACCAAAATGGAGAACACAAAGGGTCAGAAGCAAATACCACAGTTATCTGGTGAAACTTTTGTTAACCATTGTACTGGTCCAAACAGTAAACTACTAAGGATGTCTTAACCTTTGTAAACTACTAAATAAACTACTAAGGATGTCTTAACCCTTCCCTGCAATATCTGTGTCTGTAAACACATTGACCATTTGACCATGCAAAGAATTTCCTGTAGTGGCTTAAATACTTGTAGATATTTGTGTTGCAAGTCATATAGGTTATAGTCTAAACCCACCCATGCAGGGTACCCATTAAGAAGTGGCATAAAAAGCCCTATAGGAGCTTATGGGTTTCTGTAACCTTAGAGCCTTAGCTCTTCAGGGTTCACTAACGTAATAAAAGACTGAGTTCCGGGGCTGGAGAGATGGCTTAGCAGTTAAGAACACTGGCTGTTCTTGCAGAAGACCCAGGTTTGAATCCTAGAACCCACACGGCAGCTAACAACTGTCCGTAACTCCAGGTCCGGACAGCCTCTTCTGTCCTCCGTGGGCATTGCATGACATGGGTGCACTTACCTACATGCAGGCAATACACTCATACACATAAAAATAATAAATAAAATATTATTAAAAAAGTGAGTTCCCCAACTCTCTGGGTGAGTGCTTAAATTAAGCTGCCTGATTTTCTATAACACTATAATACATTTAACACGCATGCTCAAATGTGACTGGGCCTCGCACTGACACGGAACTGTGGACTCTGCCAGGACTGAAAACTTCTCCTGACTTGTACTGGTGAATCTTGTATTTCACACAACTCCATGCTAAGCTGTGCAAGGAGCTGGCTCTGTGGATAGCTAGAGTTAGTTATGGACTTCCTAAGTACCTGGGCTCCCAAAAGTACCAGAAAGACCCCTGCCAGTCCTGTTATACTTGACTGGAGAAATGGTACCTGCTGCTCCTTATTTCCATATATAGGGAAAGGATAAAAATCATTTTCCAGACCATGGTTCACAGTGATCCAGCCATGCTGTGTAAGCATGTTCCTTCACGACAGAGCTAGAGACTGGGGTACCACTGAACATTTGCTTCTAAGTTTCTTGTTTGTTTTTTCTTATTTTATGTATGATATTAGCAACTGCCCCTTCTGACTTAATTCTAATCTCTGCTCTATTTCATATTTATCATGTGACTTTAAGTAAACTACCATCCCTCTAAGGGTTTTTAAATTTTGTATCCTTAAAAGTGTAGAGGGTTAGATTAGATAAGATCATTTCAGGTACTAAACTAATAAATCTTAGCGCCAAAAGAAGCCAGAGGCTGGAGGAGAGCAAGGTGTCCAAAGGAAAGCAAAGGAAGCTTTTAGGCTCTTAGAGTTTGTTCTCTACTTTGGGCAGAGCTGGCTATGGTCACAGAGACTACCGAGCTCCCATCACAACACCGGCTCTTGCTCCATTCTCCCAGCCACAATACTTTTGCCTTAGCCACTTCTCACTCAGTTCCTTACAGACGAAAGGAGTACTTGCTTACCGGAACGGAAGTTCAAGTTCTTCATTCCAGCTGGGATTTGGTCCTTCGGCTGTGGTTGTGTGGCAAATTGTCCGCTGAAAAGAGACTTCTACAAAAGGACGCACCAAAACCTAAAAAACGAGAAGACACCCTGAAACTATAATGGTTGAATTATTTTGCTCCTGACATATTCCTATATGCTTAGCATGGATAGTTCTGATTTTTGGCAAAGGAGAATAAGCTTATTAGTTTGTTTCAAATAAAATGAAATAGAAAGGAAGTCTGTCCAGAAGTTTCTAGGTAGTTCTTTTTTATATATAGTAAATAGCAGTGAAAGGAGATTTATTCAATGTAGTCACATTGGGAAGAGGGATAAAGAGATTCAGTGATTCCCTTCCATCTTCAGGGCCCTGACTTGATGGTTTAAATAGAAAGCAAGAGACACACACACTAAGCAGTTTAGGTGAGCAGTGATTCTTGCCCACCACTGTCTCAGTTCCAAATGTCTGCTGTCTGGTAAGTCTCTATTGCAAGGTCACCTAACAAATTGTAAATCTTTCTTCTGGAGACAAGTTCCTCCTCTGAGAAAAGTTTCTCTTCTTGATGCCCTTAAGGCCTCAGCCATTTCTTCTCCCAGAGTGGGGCAGGGTGTGTCTCAAGCAGCCTAAGATGATTTTGAACTCAGTACCTAGCAGAGGATGACCTTGAACCTCCTGAGTCTCTTATCTCTACCTCCCAAGTGCTGGGATTGTAAGTCTGTGCTATACCAGTTTATGAAGTGCTAGGGGACCAACTCAGGGCTTTGTACTCCCTAGTGAGAATGAAAGTTCCCAGGAAGAAAACAAAAAACTGTGTCTTCAACTGCACCTCCTGCAAGGCTGATTAACTGGTTAGCACTTCAGTGACTGTGGAATTTGGAATGTTGCAGGGTTAGAACCTGCATATTTACAGTTTATCTTGGGCTATCTTTAGCCCCTAAATAGTCACTCTTTGCCCACCTAGCTGTCAGATCTGACATCCTGTGGCTAACAGATAAAAACCTTTTGATATCTATAACTTAGCAAACCACCAGCTTCCACCAATCCAAGGACTAAGAATACAGTCAGATAGCATCTAAAGAAAAATTCTCTCCTTTTGCTATAACCCACCCTTCTGTTGTCTTCACCAATGTTTCTTTGTTCTGTTACTATAAAAACTTCACGAAGAATTTGGGATGCACTAAATCTGTGTTCCTGGGCCATGGTCACTCATACTTGACCCCAGAATAAACTACCTCTTGTTCCCTTTGAGGTGAGAGTTGTGCTTATTCATCAACACGAGGCAAGCATTTTACCAACTGAGCTACATCTCCAGCCTCTAAATGCAATTCTTAAAAACATACAGAACAAGATTCAAAACAGAAATCCAGCCTCTGGTCTCTCACCTGGCCAAGGGGGTAGTCAGCGCTGTGCCCTGGGCTATGCCCACTGGGAGAAGCACTGTGCTTTTCATTGAAAGTCCTTGAAGACCTTGATGGCTGCTGGAATTTGCTAGAAGGGAAAGTGTATGAAAAGAATCAATGACAAGGAAAGTCTGTCTACTTTCCTTAATGCTTTCTTCAAAGACATATGGCTCTGGTGAAATGGGGAGAAAGAGCATCCCCTGGAGGTTCTTAGTCTCATTTATAAAATTAAGAATGGACCCAAAAGGAAGCTTTTAGGGCAATTTTACTAGAATTTTAAGACAAATCCTCAGGGCAGGTGAGCTGGTCATCTTGGCAGCTGCCTTGAGGAGGAAAATGGTGAGGAGAAGGAAAGAGATCCATGAAGCCATGCAGGTTTAGAGCCTGCGTGGAGGTCAGTCACATGGCTGACTGGCAGCCACATGGTTGGGAGAAGGAAGCTTTAGAGAAAAAGTAAAGAAATGCAAGATGCTAATGTAATAGCCTGAGTGCCTCCATTTTGTGTAAGACATCTTGGTCCATCCCAGACCCTACCCTGGAGTTCCAGGAAGAGCTGAGGAACACATCCCTATGATCCAGGGAGGCTCCAGCAGAGGCTTATCTAGCTTTTTTGACTGTTTATCTGACTTCTGTAACTGGTTGCTTGGCCACTTACAGGAACAAACATGTGACTGTCTTTGAGTAAATCTTTACCAAGGACTTTACCTTTAAAAGTTCCCCTCCCCTCCCAGTTAGTGCTGCATTCTCTAAATTGGCTTACAGAGTGCAGTCACTGATCAGCTAAATGAATTGATTCAGAACTTTTTGAGTCTGAATGGTCTTTTCCCAGTGATCTCCAACTCCTTAACACTAAGGCAGCCCAAAGCATTAAAGAAAGCATGTTTAGGAAAAGGATATGAAGAAGGAAAGGAGAGATTATGCTTTTCTGAAGAATTCAGAGAAGCAGGCAAACTTATAGAGAACTACATGTCTGTGGCTGGTCCAGAAGCGCTGCACTGGGAGGTGGGATTCCAGGCGGGAAAAGTTCACTATCCCATTAATGCAGTAGGTATTCTGCCCATGTGTTTAGCATAAGTTAAGGTGAACCCACCTTCCTAGGGGTGGTTCTGTCACCAGGTGATTGACCAGTGAAACTGGAAAGTTGGGTCCTCCAACAGATAGGCTAGAGATTTTAGAGTCTTGACCAGTTAAACTTATGAGGCTGTTTGCTACTCTGACACTATATTAGACTCTGAGGAAGAGAAGATGAATGGGACACTTCAGCTCAAATAAAACTGGAAGGAAAATCCATAAGCAATCTCAGTACACACTGGAGGGACAGGCATGCTGTGGACACACAGAGAAAAAGATGAAAATGTCCTATTTGGTTTGATTCAAGAGAAGAGGGTGGAGATTTGAGAAGTCTTGGTGGAGCAGTCTTGATACATCTTTATTGAAACTTGTAACCTTTGGGTTAATGAAGCTTCCTTGAATTGAGTGAAGTAGTTGAATACTAAAATAGTCTATATTTATTATTTTTTTAAAAAAAGAAACATGTTCTAGTTTGCCTTCAATTACTGTGACAAAACACTCTGACCAATACCAACTTGGGAAGGAAAGGGTCCATTTGGCTTATATCTCCCTAGTCATGGCTCATCACTGAGAGAGCCCAAGGTAGGAACTCAGGGCAGGAATCCAGAGGCAGGAGTTGAAGCACAGGCCATGGAAGAACCCTGCCTGTTGGCTTGCTCACCTGACCCATTCTCAGCCTGCTTTCTTATATGATATAGGCCCATCTGTCCAGGGGTGGCACCATCCACAGTGGGCTGGGCCCTCCCACATCATTCAACAACCAAGAAAATGCCCCATAGACATGGCCAGAGGCCAGTCCAATGGAGACGATTGCTCAATAGATGTTTCCTTTAACCAGATATGTCAAGTTGACACTAAAGCTACCTAGCACACACGCTGTGTTCTTCCAAACTAAAGAAAACAGTTTTTCACCTTACAGTTGAGCTTTGAGACAACCAGGGTAGAAGGTTTATGGATGGGCAACACCATGGCACAGGTTCCAGGGATTAGTGGTCACTTAATACCAGTAGCAAAGCATGGAGAATAGTTGGTGACAATAGATGTCCTGTAAGAAGTTGAAGAATTAGTAGAGAAAAATAGGGCACAGACTGACAAGCTAGAGAGAGGGCTCAGTGGACAAGACGGCTCTACAAGCATGAGGGTCTGAATTTGAATCTCAGCACCCACTTAAAAAGGTGGGTATGACTGCCTTCTCCTGTAACCTCAGCACCGGGGGGTGGAGCCAGGAGGCTTGGTGACCACCTGCCCAGCTCCAAGTTCAGTGAGAGACCCTGTCTTAGAGGAATAGGGCAGACATCTTCCTCTGGCCTCCATACACAAGCATACAGGCACATGCATCTGCACACATGTGTGTATACACCACACTCACACACATACCTGCACACAAAATAGAAAAAATAGGGCAAAATCACAGGGTGAGAGGACAAAGGGATGGAGAAAGAAAGAAAGAAAAGAAGATGCCTAAGGCTGCTCGGCACTCTGGAATTCCATAGTGCTGGAAGACATGGGCCAAGCTGTTCATACTGTCTTTGCTTTTGTTTTCCCTCTGGTAAAATGGAGACAGTAACAGTTGTAAAGAGTTAGTCAGGTGTGGTGGTGCATATCTTTAATACCACTTGGGAGGCAGAGGCAGGTAGATGGATCTCTGTGAATTCAAGGCCAGCCTGGTCTACATAGTTCCAGACCAACTGGGACTACAGGCAGACCCTGTTGCAAAAAAAAAAAAAAAAAAAAAAAAAAGAGTTAAATGATATGATATATGTGACCATGTCCACCATGGTGTTGCACATAATGAATGGACAACAAATCCCACTTTCTTACATTACACTGATAAAGGCGTCAGCCAAAAGAGGTTTCAATTCTTAGTCCTTCTGTTTCTGTGATCTAAAGGTACAAGAAACTCAGACTCATCTACCCCGTGGTCACGTTCTTTCTGTTGCCCCCTGTATGGTAGACCATGATGGTCATAACTCATGGTAACAAGGGAGGATATGGACAGACATCTCTTAAGTTTCTGACCAGCACACTCTTGTTCTTTGACCCCCACCTCTTTGTTGCAGGTGACTAGACTATGGATCACCAGCACCAGCTTGTCTCCTAAGAAGGTGATACTTAGTGTGACCACTTCCATCACATGAGAAAAATGAAGCAAACTCAGAGGGAAGCAAGTGGGAAAGACAGTGAGGACTCAGGAAAACCACTGTAATCCTCACAGTGCACCTTTCAACAGTGTCTCTCTATATAGGGGGTTCTGTGAGATGTTCCCAGTACCCCTGCCCATCCTTGAGCTGGAGTTGACTCTGTTACTTTCAAACAATAGAGCCTGGGCATCAGCAAGAACTCCTACACCCCAATACATAAAAACTATTAGAGAAGGACCAGCTTGGCTTGGATTCTGCATGTTCCATTCTGAAGCTGTTGCAAGGGCTCTCACCTCACCATGGGCTTCCTCACAGGAATGTCATAAGCCCGGATAATGTTCACCAGCAGCTTTATGTCTCCATCAGACAGGTTTTGGGCTGTCACCTTCTTCCGACCTTTTCTCCGTGGCCTCAGTGGTCGCTTTTGTTCTGCGAGCTTGAAAAGGCTTAGGCCTAAGATGCTAATGATCACACAACAGCATTAGGACTCAGTGGAAAAGAATGGTCTAGAAAATTGTTAGATAACCTCCTAAACTCTGCTCTAGGGTCTCTCAGAGGCTCATGGAAATTCTCCTTTTAGAAAGATAGTGAAAAGACTGTAGAAATCCTTCCAAATAGGGGTGGCATGGGAGCAGGAATCCTACCTCATGCTTGGTTAAATTTTTTCACTTTCTACTCATCAGCGAAAGAAAAGCCAGGTCTGTCCCTCCTCCTCCATCTCCTGCCTTGCCCTCCAGCCAGCTCACCCACTAGCCCCTCAGGCATGCCTGTGCTCTCCACCTTGACTCCTGCTTGGGATCTGCAGCTTTCCCGTCCCTTGGGGCCAGTGATGCCACTCCTCCAGAGGGCTAGCTGCCTCTGCTGGGAGCAGTCCTGCCTTGGGCCCCTGGAGTACTATTGGCCTGCTCCATTCCCCTGACAGTGCACACAGCCTTCTTGGGCAGCTTCTGGGTGGTGTTTCTTGCTCTCTGAGTCTGGGCAGACCTGAGTATGAATCCTGTCTCCACTCTTTGACCTGTGACAAATTGTGTCACCTTTGTAAGCCTCAGTTTCATCATTTGAAAAATGAGGATACTAGTCTACTTGAGGTGGTTGAGTGGGTAAGTGAGGAGGGGGCACAGCACCCTGGCACTTGATTAGCACTCAGTGGATACCCCGAAATGGCAAGTGTTGGGATGGTGACAGTGACCTGGGATGAAAGTGGTTATGGTGGGGGAGAAGGATGAAATAGGTGGAAGGGTGCCGGGGAGGAAAAACCTTTTCTCTCTACCTTTTACTGAGATTCTATGCTTACACACACTGGCTAGGGACAAAAGCAATCATGGGCGATAAATCCATGGAGCAAATACATTCTGGCCTAGAAACTAACTAGAAAAACAGACAAACTCTGTGCTTGGAAGCTGCTAGTGACAGAGCAAAGAACCCCAGAACAAAGCCAGCTAGAGGCTGCAGTGTCGGGGTCCTCTGCTTTCATCCTGAGTAATGAGCTGGCTCAGTAGACTCTCAAGTGAGGCCTATTTGCAAGTGGCATGCACAGCTGGGGATGAGGGCTCTGCAGCTGCCAGCACCACTGGTGCCTCTCACAAGGAATCGAAGCTTTCTAGGAACAACTCAAATTTATTATCCAGGCTCTTGCACAGAACAGGTGTCATTTATAAATGTCTTCTGTATACCCAGAAAAGTGCTATGTGTGATGTTTCTGATCTTTGCAACTGTAACATTTACCCCATTTTCCAGATAGACAACGAAGTCTCTGAGAGGTGCCTTGATTTTCTGAAAGCTGCTGAATATTAGGAAGGAAGTGAGGGTTCAAACCCAGGCCACTGCCTGGAAGCCCACACTCTAGTCCTTCTGCCAGAACACCTACCCAGCCCACAGATGGGGGCCTTGGAGATGCAGCTTTGCCAGGCAGCCTGACAGAGCATATCTCCTCCCTTGCCAATGCTTCTCCCCCAAGCACCTGCTCTGTGAGACTTCTTTGTCTCCTTAGCAATCAGCCTATGATCACTACATTGACTGAGACCATTAGAAATGGAAGCATTTTAAAGTTTAAAGCCAAGAACAAACAGAAATTAAAAAAAAAAGAATGAACATACCCAGAGCCTTCAGAACTTAATGCAGAAAGTAAAGAAAGAAAAGAAAGAAAAGAAAAACAGCATGAAACGTCATCATCTGTTCTGTGACTTTCACGTTTATGAAAACATTCAGTGAGTGGCTGAATAAAGAGGGAGGTTTTGCATGGATTTATGTGGTCATTGCTCCCCTTTGGACGTGGAGCTGCAAGTGACCGTCATGGACAACACTCTGCTTCATTTCCGCTCAGCTTGACGATGGAGAGGAAGGACAGGCAGAGGAAATAGCTTTTCAGATTTATTTTATTTGTAATTATATGTATGCTCATGAATGCAGGTGCCTAGGGAGACCAAAAGAGGGTGTCTGATCCCCAGAACTGTAATTAAAGTGGTTGTGAGCTGCTTGATGTGGGTGCTCGGAACTGAACTTGGGTCCTCTGCAAGAGTAACAAGTGCTCTGAGCCACTGAATCATCTCTCCAGTTTCCAGACCTTTGGAAGACTAAGTGCTTGACCACTGAAAAGGCCATGAAGTGAATGGACGCCATAGACCCACTACTATGGGAAGTCCTTCCTTTCACCTTTTATGTACCCGCTCCTAACTGAGATCATCTGAAAATCAGTCTAATTGGTAGTCAGCAGATGCAGCCAATGCCCAACTTCCATATTAATATCCACTTTTCCTTCTAGTCCTCACCAAGCACACACCCCAGCTCTGTGGTAGAATCAGAACTTTCCCATGATCACAGAACCTCTGGGGGTGTGGTCCCATCCTCTTCCACTGTGTGGAAGGAGAGGGGAAGCGTGGCATCAGGAGACTGGGGAGCGGAGCAGATGTGTGGGAGGAATGCTGCTGCAGTTCGTGTAACTGGAATGGGAAATGGAAAGGGCTGCTGAGGTGAGTTTGGAAGAAGATGAACGTGGGATGGCTGTACTGGAATGCGATGGAGCGGCCGTAGGGTGCCTTGTTCAGCTCACACCATCATGAGGCATTAACTGGGTTTAAGTAGGTTTTTAGTATGATTTTGGGCCCAATACACACTTGTTTTTATTGTTTATTTTATAACAATAAAACTCTTATACACCTCTTTCATGTAACAGAATAAAATAAAAACGTATGCAGGAATAATAATGACTAATTATTTTTTACCTGATATTGGGAACTTCTTCTTCTACTACTAAATCAGTAAGAAGAAAATGGTGTTTTGCAATTAGAAAACGATTTATCACGGATTCTCTAACCTGGGAAAAGAAATCGGCATGGTTTAACATGTTCAGATTATTTAAACGGCAGTGCCCCTCTCTGTTTCTCTGCGTCACTGTGTCACCTCAGCGCCTCCCCTTCCCAGTTGTTATTTCTTTGCTATGGTCTTCTCTTGCTGTAATTCTCTATTTTCCCTCACTAGATTGTAAGCTCCTTAAAAAGTCCTAGAATTTGCGGCTAAAGAAATGGCTCAGCAGTTAAGACCAGTGGCTGTTCTTGCAGAAGACCCAGGTTCGAATCCTAGCACCCACATGACAGCTAACAACTGACTGTAACTGCAGTTCCAGGGGATCCGATAGCCTCGTCTGTCCTCCATGGGCATTTCACGACATGGGTGTGCTTACATACATGCAGGCAATACACCCATACACATAAAATAAAAATAATAAATTAAATTAAATTGAAAAAAAAGAATTTTAAAATAAAAATTTGTTTCTGGTCTGTTTACTGTTATATTTTTAGGAGCTGGAAAAGTTCCTCAAACAACAGATAGTAACTGCTTGTTGCTTGTTGCATTAGCAATAGAAAAACGAGGACCAGTCTTGAAGCACACACAACTCAGAACTTATTCTTAATGCCTTCCCCTTTTCAGAATGGCTGACCTGGAGCTCTACAATCAATTGGCACATATTACTTTTACGGACTAATCCACCTTCAAATTTAAATGAGGGTTCTTTAATTGGCATAAGTCATTATTTTTTGTATCTGAGCCACAGACTAGATCATCTAGATGGGAAAAAAATGCACTGTCAGGACTATCATATTTCTTATAAATGTTGTTTATTTAAGGATGGCAAATAAAGGAAAAGAGGAAAGAAAAAGGGAAAGGATAAACAAAAGATTGTTTTAACTATTCTTTAGTTTTCTAAAAAAGGGCACTTCGGCCGGGTGTGGTGGCTCATGCCTTTAATCCCAGAACTCGGGAGGCAGAGGCAGGCAGATTGTTGTGAATTCAAGGCCAGCCTCGTCTACATAGTGAGTTCAGGTCAACTGGGACTACAAGGAGACCCTGTCTCAAAAAAGACAAAAAAAAAAAAAAAAAAAAGGCAGTTCGGATACAGCCTAACAGCTCTTGGTTACTATAATGCAGTACAACATTAACTCCAAACATGCCAACACTAGGAAAAACTTGTAATCATGCCCCATTTAAGATAAGCACCAATAAAATCCAAGACACAGCTTAGTGGATGCATATACTCAAGACAGAAAGACAGGTGGTCAATCATTTATGTATAGATGTGGGAAAAGGAGTCTGGAGAGACTAAGCAGCTTTCAGGAGAGAACACAGGCACTGGAAGAGCAGACACCTCCTGTCCTAGAATGCCGCTCTTTCCCCCTGAGAAGATGGTTTTGTGTGCTTTTCCTTACCTGCTGAAGGTACTTGGCTACGGTGGCTCTGTGGGTGTCCAGGTGGTCTTTGGTCTCAATTACATTTCTGTCTCGTAACCGTTTCTCATAGTCCTAAAATTAAAAGGGCATTGTAATCTCAAGATTTTTAAAGCATTTCCTGATGCCTTTCTTGGGGTTGGGGAATCATTTACCACATGTAAATAATGGTTCCAAATGTTTCTTCCACCTTCCTCCTGACCTTTGGTTCAGAGCAGATCTTTGATACAGTATCCAGGATTCTGAGTCAGTTGGTAAAACTGCCTTACTAGGGAAGAGAGTGTTGTACGGTATTTCAAGGCTAAAATGTTCATGCTGGAAAGTAGGGACACCATAGGAGAAGCAGAAGCAGTCATAATTCAAGATGCTAAGCTCACCATGCCATGTGGTCAACCCCTGCTCAAGATCTGACTTATTAAAACCTTCCTGTTATCACATGACATCTGGCTGCAGGTGACTTGGGTTAGCTACTCAGAGGAGAGTAATCAATCCTTTTGGCTTTTATCTACTCAGGCATATTCCTCTCACTCTTGATGTGTGCGTGACCTGGGAACTACCACATTCTCCTTTGTAACCATGTCTCCATCATAACTGCATACCAAGAAGTGCTTTCTAACTCTGGTTCCATGACTTAGCACTCTCTTCAAGATTTTTGAACTTGGGACAGGAGGGCACCCCTCTCTCCATTAGCTGAAGTCAACAGATAGGAACCTGGATGATTTTGTGACCATGTGACCAAGTGGAGCCATCTGTCTGCAAATGAATAGGAAGCCACCATGCCAGAAGCCCAGACAGGATGAAGAAGTGACCTGGCAGTAGACAGGTCCAGTGTCTGGGGGGGACTTGAGGCTCAGGTGCATTCCATCTAGTGCCATGCTTTTAATGTATGTGGAGATTTCATCATCCAATAAACTGCAGTTGATGCCTGATGTAGTTTAGAAGTGGAGTTTTATCCCTTAGGATCACAAGTTCAGATGACTACCAGGAAGAACCAAATGACTAAAAATATTCTTTAGGAATAGTTTCTGTACGAAAAAGTGATTTTTCATAGTGATTTCTAGAGTCTCTCCATTGTCGTCCTCAAATACACACTTGTCTGCTTTTCACCGGCCTGCCTCATTGACACACCCCATAATTCCTCACAGGCCACCAGACCTCAGTGATCTGCTAACTGCTGAGCCTTTGATCCTTTCTTGCTCTTGTCTGGATAGATGTCTGGACTCTGGCTTCCTTCCTGCCACAGCTGTCCCAGGCAGTTCAAATCCTACCCATTTTGGTTTACCTGGAGTGCTCTGCCACAGTGCCTTGCAAGGAGCTCAGCACATAATGCATTAAAGTAAAACTGAATTCTTGACCAAAGCAGGAATAATTCACCATATTAGCTCAGAAGATGCTTTCCAATCTTAGAATTCTAATTGTAGATAATTCAACCAGTGACTCGAAATCTTGGTTACTGATAGCTTGTACATCATTATAGAGACAGAAACCATTTAAATGTCAAGTTCAAGAAAAATAAGGATGAGTTATATATAAAAGTGCTAGAGCAGAGAAACCAGCATTACTTAAAGCAGTGACAGTGAGGTACATCGATATCATCACGCCAGATGCACGGCAGAGAGTTTATGAGCCCCTTTTGGACAATTTCTTACCTGGAATACCTTTTCCATAATTTCTCGGTCATATACTGGAATTTGTTTGTAATTTCGGAATTCTGGCACCTCTTGGCTTCTAAGGTGGAGGAGCCTGAACCGTTTGGATCTATTTAATTCCTCATCTGAGACAAAGTTGAATTCCTGTTGGAGCTGTTCCAGTCGAAAGAAATCAGGAACATAGGATTCTCCACTGGTCGCAACCTACAAGAGTGAGAAAAATGCTCAGCACCAAGTGGCAGCCAGATGCTTTCAAAGAAACTAGTACTGGGCTTTGGGAATGCTGAATGGCTTATGATTGACAGATTTGAAAGATAAATTACATTAAAACATAATAGCGACAAACAAATGCTACCATATATAGTAGCTTAAGAATTACCACAAAATGTTTTTCTCCCCTCAAAAGTTCCTTCATTTTGGGTATCTATGCTTCTCTCTAGTGCTATTATGAAAATCTCAAGGGGAAAAGGGAGGGCTTTACATCAGAGTCCAGCACAAATGACCTGGAGTACATACACTGGGAGTAAGCACATACACTGGGGGTAAGATTACGCCGATAGTGTATGTAAGAGCCATGGGCGTGTCAGAGATGGAGTGCCCAGCCAGCCTCTAGGACCCAGGAAGGACAGCTCTGGACACCACAGAGAAGGTGAGTGGAGAGGCTGCACTCTCCCCATGCTCTGCTGGCAACTCTGCTTGGCTCTTTGCTACCTTCTCTCGAGCAGAGGGTGGCACTGAGCAGGAACTGTGGGTATGAAGGGGGCCCTACTGTATGCTAGGGACACTTGGCCCACAAGGAGAGACCAGTTGGAAGGCCATCCCTGTGCTTTTTCTTCCATGGAGCAAAACAGATAAAAAAGGAAAGGCTCTGTGTGATATGTGTGCTATATTATTGCTGATTTCAAAGTGGTCATTGGAACATGATTTGAAACATCCCATGGAATATGTTGCCCTGGAGGGGACTCTTCCTGGTAGGTCTGTTTTCCACACCAAGAAGCATCGTGTTGAAAGACTTATAAGGAACAATGTCAGAACAGAATAGTTCGTGCTGAGACTTAGACTAGAAGGGAAATGAAAACTGCATAGCGCTCATAACCACCCAATGCTGAACCATGGAGATGAGAGTGTGCTGGTCATTCTGCGAGGCACCGCCTTCCTTACTGTGGTTCTGTGGCAGCAAAACCCACTGTATTTGATTTCAAGAAAGATAGTTTACTAATGTTCCACTTTATAGTCACTGAAGGACAAATTTAGAATGTTCTGGTAGATATGAACAATTTATCCAGTAAGTACTTAGAGACTTCTCCTTTCCAGGAGAAATCTTAGCTTAGGTTCTAAGCTCAGAAACTATGGTAGACAAATTTCTTTTTTTTAAAATGGTCGTTTTGAATCCTGTTTTAATTAATTTATTTTTATTTTATGCATATGAGTGTTTTGCCTCTATGTACGGGAGTGCACCAATGTCATGCAATCCCCATGGAGGTTAGAAGAGGGTATTGGATGCCCTGGAACTAGAGTTACGGATGGTTGTTAGCCGCCATGTGGGTGCTGGGAATTGAACCTGGGTCCTCTGGAAGAGCAGCCAGTACTCTTAACTGCTGAGCCAA